>NW_006781401.1:1056993-1107216 GCF_000442215.2 Lipotes vexillifer | reverse complement strand
GAAGAGCGGGTGTTTCAGGTTCCCAGGGGCTAATATTTCAGCTCTTAACAGAACACAACCCACCATCTGACTAAAGAAAAGCCCCTTTCCAACTCCCATCCAGAAATAAAGACGACAAATAAATAAGCGGCAGTAGCCTTTTTCGGGGAGCCAGAAATAGCGCCCAGTGCTGACTGATAGAGTCTTATTCTGTTTGGGGGAAAAGAGCTTTGGCACTGCTGTGATTTTCCCAGGGTGGAGCTGGAGGGAACTCTTCTGTCGCTGCCCCTCACATGGGGCGGGGCCGGCGTGTCTGCTGCCACTGAGGCGCCGGCTCCACCGCTGCAGGGCCCAGCTGCTTCCTCGACCCTCCCACTCAGGTGACCTCTGTGTCCACAAGCTAGACTGATGTCACCGCCTTCATCTCAAAGGCTGGGTCCATTTGTATGACCAGATGGCAGCGTGTCCTCAAGCAGGGCCTTTGCACTGGCCGTTCCGTCTGCCAGCAGCGTGTTTCCCCCAGATGCCCAGGCTGACCGCTCGCCTTCCTATGCCTTTGCTCAACGAGGCACATCCCGATCACACCTCCACCTCCACTGGCAGCCCCCTCGCGCTCCCCGGGTCACCTACCAGCACCATCTAGCTGTCCATTTTACTCATCCATCGGGCTTATTGTCTGGCCCCTGCACCTGGAATGTCAGCTCCACGAGGCAGCGTTGCCTGTGTTCCTTCATTGCTGGGTCTCTAGCTCCAGGGATACAGCACATTTTTTTGTTGGTGACCGGTTGTTGAAACCAAAATAGAAACAGTAGTAGTTTCTAATTTACTGTGATTTCACAGGCGTGGCAGGATGATTTTGGCTACAAGCAGCCAGAAATTCGGTCAAGCAGTAGAATCATCGTGGTCTGCTGTACCCGAGTCCAGCGTTGGGACAGGCCCTGGCCGTGTGGCAGCCTGCAGCCCAGTGAGGGACACAGGTTCCTTTCCAGCCTCTGCCCTGCGGGCACAGGACTGCCTTCCCCCAAGGCTGACCCCCACAGACTGAGCTTGGTCTGTGGGCCTTTCAGGCCGCATGATCAGGGAGGTCTCGGTCCCGGGTCCACCCTGGAGAGGGCGTGGGGTTTGCAGCTGGTAGTGCCTGTTGCTCAGGGTGTGGTCAACAAGCTCCAAGTTAGGATAAAGGAGGAAGAGCATGACGCTGTGCCTGGGCCCCTCTTTCTTGTCACACTCGGTCCTTGGCCACCTCTGCTGGGTCCTACCATCACCCAGGCTACCACCTCAGACCCCAGAGCCTGAGATTTCGGAAAGGTGTGGGTGTCTGGCCTAATGCTGGATGCAGCCTGTTCATTGGAAGTGTCTCGTCTCTTCATTTCATCTGGACCCCAGATCTCTCCGGGTGAGCACTCTCCTCATCCTTCTCTGATTCACCCTGGCCTTGGCAGGGGCGGGGCTGGGGGACGGGTCTCTGCAGGTTTTCTGGAGGATCAAAGGAGACAGTGTACCCGAAGCATTTATTTAGCCCAGTTTCCCTGCAGGGAGCGAGTGCTCGCTGGATGGCAGCTGCTACCGCTGGGGTTTTTTCCTTATTTTTCTTTTTTAATTGGTATAAGCCACATACCATAAAATCCACCTTTTTAAAGTGTAGCTGCAGTTCAGTAGGTTTGAATATATTCACAGAGTTGTACAGCCATCACAATTATCTAATCCCAGAACATTTTCATCACCACAAAAAGGAATGTTCCCATTTGCAGTCACTCCCCATTCCACCTGCCCCCCAGGCCCTGGCAACCACCAGTCTCCTTTCTGTCTCTATGGATTGGCCTGTTCTGGACACTTGGGATAAATGAAGCCATATATTCTGTGGCTTTTCTAACTGGCTTCCTTCACTTAGCAGAATGTTTTCAAGGTTTATCTATGTTGTAGCATGAATCAGTGCTTTTTATGGCTGGATATATTCCATTGCATGGTCATATCACGTTTTGTTTACCTACTCATCAGTTGATTGACATTTGGGTTGTTGCCACTCTTTGGCTGTAATGAATGACGCTGTTATGAACATTCCTGGACAGGTTTTTTGTGGACATATGTTTCTGTCCTCTTGGTTGTATAGCTAGGAGTGGACTGCTGGGTCGCACTGGAACTATGTTTAACTGTTTGAAGAACTGCCAGACTGTTTCCCAAAGCAGCTGGACCATTTTACATTCTCACCAGCAATGTCAGGACACTTGTTATTGTCTGTCTTTTTGGTTGTAGCCAACCTAATAGGTGTGGTTTTTGATCTTCATTCCTCTGATGGCTAATGATGTTGAGCATCCTTTCCCGCACTTATTGGCCATTCATATGTCCTATTTTGAGAACTGCTCATTTCAGATCCTTTGCCTTTTTTTTTTTTTTTTTTTTTTTTTTTTTTTTTTTTTGCGGCACGTGGGCCTTTCAGTGCTGTGGCCTCTCCCGTTGTGGAGCACAGGCTCCAGACGCGCAGGCTCAGCGGCCGTGGCTCACGGGTCCAGCCGCTCCGTGGCATGTGGGATCCTCCCGGACCAGGGCACGAACCCGTGTCCCCTGCATCGGCAGGCGGACTCTCAACCACTGCGCCACCAGGGAAGCCCTGCCCATTTTTTAAATTGGGTTATTTGTCTTTTAAATATTTGGTTGTTAATAGTTCTTCATATATTTTGGATACTAGACCCTTATCAGATAAATGATTTGCAAATATTTCCCCCCATTCTGTTGAGTTGTCTTTTCACTTTCTTGATAGTGTCCTTTGAAGCACACAAGTTTTACATTTTGATGACATCAAATGTGTCTATTTTTACTTTGGTTCATTGTGCTTTTGGTGTCTAAGAAACCATGTCTAATCCAAGGTCATAAAGATTTATACCTGTGCGTTCTTCTAAGCGTTTTATAGTTTTAGCTCAAATGCTTTTTCTGCACCTATTTTTTTTAAAGGAATAACTGTTTTTTTTTTTTTTTTTTTAATATTTGTTTATTTTTGGCTGTGTTGGGTCTTCGTTTCTGTGCGAGGGCTTTCTGTAGTTGCAGCAAGCGGAGGCCACTCCTCATCGCGGTGCGCGGGCCTCTCACTATCGCGGCCTCTCCTGTTGCGGGGCACAGGCTCCCGACGCGCAGGCTCAGTAGTTGTGGCTCACGGGCCTAGTTGCTCCGCCGCATGTGGGATCTTCCCAGACCAGGGTTCGAACCCGTGTCCCCTGCACTGGCAGGCAGATTCCCAACCACTGCGCCACCAGGGAAGCCCTTTCTGTACCTATTGATAGGATCGTGTGGGTTTCATCCTTTGTCCTGTCGATATGGAGCGGGCACTTTTTCTACTAGGGAGGCAGTGGTCAGTAGCATGGACTTGGGAATCAGCTGCCCGGGGATGAGCCCCCAGCTGCACCCCTTACTCACTGTGTGACTCTGGACAGGGAGCTTTACCTCTCTGTGCCCCATTTTCTTTATCTGTAAAATGGGGGTGACAGCACCTCTTTGTGGGTCTCTGTGAGGGTAGATGATGGCTTTGCAGACTGTGTGGAGTAGTGTCTGGCACATAACAAGTGGGGTTTATTGACTGTTGGCCGTTAGCTGTGACATTACTTGAAAGCTTTGGGCTGGGGTGGGAAGGGCATTGAAGGCGGATCTAAAAGCCAGGCAGCTTCACCTGCTCCGAAAACTCCGGAAGCTGTGACCGGAGGTGGTCTGTTTGACTCCAGGGATCTCCGAGTCTTCCCATGGGAGGGCTGGGTCCAGGGTGGACCCCCTGCCAGGCCAGGTGGGCAACTGATACAGACCGGCCTGCTGCCACACTCTCCAGTTTGTTTGGCCTGGGGTGTCACGCCCTGTTAGGGCTGGGCTGGAGGGGCTGCAGCAAGGAGGCTTTGTGCAGAGCGCTTCCTCCTTCCACAGCCTGCCAGCCCCTCACCAGTGTTTCCACCCGGCTCTGACTCTGGGCAGGGGGTGCAGAAATGGGGCCTGTTTAGATAATGGCTTACAGCTGAGAGCCAGGACACCCTCCCCCCGCCAGCCCTACCTCCCTGCTCTGATGTCCCTGGCTTCTCTTCTCCTGGCCTGCCATGTGAGCCTGGCTCCTTGTCCTGGCTCTGTATGTGGCTGTCAAGTGACCTTGGGCATAAACTGCCTCTTTGGGCCTCTGTTTCAGCATCTGTCCCTGAGGAATATGAGTGCCCCGTGCAGAGGGCCTGCCTCGCCGTCTGCCAGGGCTCCACCCTCCCTGGGTCCCCGAGAACCTGCCATCACTCTGCGCCTGTTTGCAGTTTGGACTTTGCTGGCGGGGGGCGGGGAGGGAAATTAAAACACTTTTAATGTTCCCCGTGTAATTCTTGGCACTGGCTTTTATGAGATATGTGAAGCTGGATCTTACCTTGGTTTCAGTGTTTTAATGTACTGACCTCCTAGCCAGCCAAGTAGCTAGAAGCCGTTGGAGACAAGCTGCTTTACTGTTTGCTTTCGGTCTGGTTTCCAGGTTCGTGGCGGGGATGGGGGTGACACCCCCATCCCACTAATGCTCAGCCTTTCCCAGCTCCTGTGCCCAGAAATACAGGGTGGTCTTACCTCCTGGGAGCTGGTACCCTGAGTGGGGATGGAGGTGGACTGAGTAGTGATAACAGGCCAGTCATGCAATTTAACCATCAGTAGAGAGACTCAGAAGACACTTTGTTTTCCCACGAATAATCTGTTTTGCCCTCACTCGGTGTCTGGCACCAGGAGCGTCCTGACGAACAGAGCACACCCAGCTCCCAGAGCTTCTCAGAAAACCAAACACGCCTGGAACCCACAGGGTGAGCGAGCACCCCTCCAAGAGCGCGGGGACTCAGGAAAGCAGCGGCATGGGGGTGGGGCCGAGGCTGGAGTGTGGTGGCAGGAGGAGGGCGATGCCTGTGCTCGAGTGTGGCCTGTCGGGGTGACAGAGGGGTCAGGAGCCGCCTCTGTTAGGTGGCGAGAGGCTGCATGCCAGGGGTCCCTGTGTGACCGAGAGCTGCTCTTTAATCCCCCCACCCCCCTCAGCATCCTCCCCACGGGATTATTTGCAGACTTCAGAGGCGATGTACATAAAGCCCTTGGCAGTGCTAGACCTGGGATAAGAGCCGAAGGGCTGGTGTCGTTCCTGTGATTATCATTAAGCTGATACTGCCTACGGAGGGGGAAGTCTTTTTTTTTTTTTAACATCTTTATTGGAGTTTAATTGCTTTACAATGGTGTGTTAGTTTCTGCTGTGTAACAAAGTGAATCAGCTATACGTATACATATATCCCCATATCTCCTCCCTCTTGCGTCTCCCTCCCACCCTCCTACCCTCCCTATCCCAGCCCCCCACCCTCCCTATCCCACCCCTCTAGATGGTCACAAGGCACTGAGCTGATCTCCCTATGCTATGTGGCTGCTTCCCACTAGCCGTCTATTTTACATTTGGTAGTGTATATAAGTCCATGCCACTCTCTCAGTTCATCCCAGCTTACCCTTTGGAGGGTGAAGTCTTTATTGCCCCAGAACAGCGTTCATAGTTGATTGAGTGAACATTTGAGTTACAAAACAGTACCTCGTTGTGGAGCTGTGTGTGTGTGTCACATGCCCAAGTGTGGGCTAGGAGGTAATCGCAGTCGTATCTGTGACTGTGTCTGGTTTTCACTTTTAGTTGATCTTCAGCCTTTGCCGTTATCATGTATTGGTTCCGTCATTACAGAAACGCTATTAGAAAATGTAATGAAAGTCTGTGCTCTCATTCCCGGGGCATGTGGGTGACTGCGGCGGCGTATGGGCCATCAGATGGGGTGGGCAGGGGATCTGAGGGGGCCCCGGGGAGAGGGCGGGGTTGACTCAGGCTTCTCTTCCGCCCCCAGATGACAGGATCTGCTCACCACCCTTCATGGAGCTCACGAGCCTGGGCGGAGACGACACCATGCGGCTCCTGGCGGAGAATGGCCTGACCTTCCCGTTCAGTGTGTATCGCGCCCTGAGTGTGCCACGTGGGGGCTGGGTGGGCCTTAAACTTCCCGAGGGTGCAGGCAGGCCTCGGCCGCCGGGGAGGGCATGGCCGCGGGTCCCTGGGTTCCTGGGTGGTGAGGGCCTGGCCTGGCGGTGTCCGTCCAGCTCACCCGCGGGCAGGTGCTGGCCCTGGTCGAGTCCGCGCCACCCTCCAGCTCCCACCTGCCCCTCCCCTGAGGGGCTGCGGGAGTTGTTGAGAGTTTCTCCCTGTACCTGCAAGTATGGGCTTTGTGGGTGAATAACCTCGCTCACCCCTCTTTTTCTCTCCCCCACCCACAGTTTGCAAAACCAGAGTGGCTCATGGCACCAACTCTCACGAGGTGAGTGGAAGATGTGACGACTTGACTGCCCTGCCCCCCGCCTCCCCACCCTGGCCATCCCCCTGCCCCCGATCCTTTCGGCTCGCGGTGAGCTGATCTCCCTATGCTATGTGGCTGCTTCCCACTAGCCGTCTATTTTACATTTGGTAGTGTATATAAGTCCATGCCACTCTCTCAGTTCATCCCAGCTTACCCTTTGGAGGGTGAAGTCTTTATTGCCCCAGAACAGCGTTCATAGTTGATTGAGTGAACATTTGAGTTACAAAACAGTACCTCGTTGTGGAGCTGTGTGTGTGTGTCACATGCCCAAGTGTGGGCTAGGAGGTAATCGCAGTCGTATCTGTGACTGTGTCTGGTTTTCACTTTTAGTTGATCTTCAGCCTTTGCCGTTATCATGTATTGGTTCCGTCATTACAGAAACGCTATTAGAAAATGTAATGAAAGTCTGTGCTCTCATTCCCGGGGCATGTGGGTGACTGCGGCGGCGTATGGGCCATCAGATGGGGTGGGCAGGGGATCTGAGGGGGCCCCGGGGAGAGGGCGGGGTTGACTCAGGCTTCTCTTCCGCCCCCAGATGACAGGATCTGCTCACCACCCTTCATGGAGCTCACGAGCCTGGGCGGAGACGACACCATGCGGCTCCTGGCGGAGAATGGCCTGACCTTCCCGTTCAGTGTGTATCGCGCCCTGAGTGTGCCACGTGGGGGCTGGGTGGGCCTTAAACTTCCCGAGGGTGCAGGCAGGCCTCGGCCGCCGGGGAGGGCATGGCCGCGGGTCCCTGGGTTCCTGGGTGGTGAGGGCCTGGCCTGGCGGTGTCCGTCCAGCTCACCCGCGGGCAGGTGCTGGCCCTGGTCGAGTCCGCGCCACCCTCCAGCTCCCACCTGCCCCTCCCCTGAGGGGCTGCGGGAGTTGTTGAGAGTTTCTCCCTGTACCTGCAAGTATGGGCTTTGTGGGTGAATAACCTCGCTCACCCCTCTTTTTCTCTCCCCCACCCACAGTTTGCAAAACCAGAGTGGCTCATGGCACCAACTCTCACGAGGTGAGTGGAAGATGTGACGACTTGACTGCCCTGCCCCCCGCCTCCCCACCCTGGCCATCCCCCTGCCCCCGATCCTTTCGGCTCGCGGTGTCTCTCTGGGAGCCCGCCTAGCCTGCTGCTGGATCCCGCCAAGCCTGCTGCTGCTCCTGAGGTTGTGGCTTTGTACGCTCTCTCCACCCACACCCTGTGCCTGTCCTGTCCCCGAGGCCGCGATGGCTGTGCCTGCCCCGTTTGTGCCCGTGCGAGCCAGGCCTCCATCTGACCAGTCCTTTGGCCTGTCGGTGTCAGTCACTTCCTGCTCCGTGCCAGGCAGTGGCCTGGGCCCCACTGAAAAGATGCCATCGCTGCCTACAGGGATCTGCCAGGCCTGCTGAATTTGGGAAGGGGGTGAGAGGAGGAAGGAGCACCCTACCTGCCGTGTACGTGACTGCCCCACCCTCTCATTCATTCCTGTGTTCACCCAGTAGTCCTTCCCGGCCTTGGGTGCCCCGGGAAGGATGCGTTAGTCCTGGAGTCCTGCCCTGGTGGGGAGCACAGAGTCCCGGAGGTGGAGGGCACCAGCGGGGTGTGGTTGGGAGACTGAGCAGAGGAAGCCTTTTGGGAGCTAATGGCCAGGCAGGGGCTCTGCTGGGTCTGTTGCCGTCCTTAAGAACCATGCCTGGGACATTGTCTTCAGGGGCACAGCCCAGCCTGGGGACCTCCTCATTAGATGCATGGGAGGACACCCTGGGCTGTAGACATTTGACCCACCCAGAAGGCCCTGTGGGAGAGTCTGTCCCGGGCAGCCCCACTGTCAGAAATGCTCCCCCAAGACCTATGACTAAACGTGGACAACCCCGGCAGTGCGCCCTGGAGAAGGCGTATGTAGTGTCTTTATCCCTGGCATGTATTTATGGGGAAATGTCTGTAAACAGATGTGTCCCTATGGTGTGGTACATGCCGTGATGGGGCTGCAAGGCCGAGGAGTCCCTTTGCTTGTGGGGGGGAAGGTGAGGGCAGGAAATCCTGGCCTGTAGCAAAGGTCAGCTGTCTACTAAGGTCAGGAGCCCTCGTGGAGCCTTCCCTATCCAGACCTGCCTGGGCTCCAGGCCAGGGGTGTGCGCCTGGGCCGGGCCCCGGGAGGGAGCAGGAAGGCTTCAGAGCAGCCAGAATTGTGTCCCTGGAACCCACACTCCCCTCGCTGGCACCAGCACCAGCTCCCCAACCTTCCACCTGGCCCTTTTCACCACCAAACGGTTCCTCTTTGGTCAGTGCCTCGGGGTTTTCAGGACAGAAAGGCGACTGCAGTCATTAGTGTGATTAGACCAGCCTAATGCAGAATAGGTCAGCCTCCAGGAAGGAACCGCTTCTGCTGTTGACGTAAGAACTTTGGAATCACACCAGCCTGGGACCAGGTCTGGTTCTGAGCACCACCGGCTGTGTGACCTTGGGCAGATTACCCAGCCTCTCTGAGTTTCCGTCCCTCACTTGTAACTGGGCATATGGCGGCTGTTGTGAAGGATAAGGGAGTTGCTGCATGTGCTGCCATGGGGCCTGGCCCAGGGAGTGTTTGATAGGCTGTCATGGAACCAGTTGCCCTGGAGCCCACTGGGTCATTGCTGACGGGGCGGGGGTTCTGGATCGAGGTGGCCACCCTCCTCCAGGGGAGTCTTGACTCCATGGGGTCAAGTGCCTTCAGGGGAGGCTATTTCACCCTTCAGTCCAGTTATCCAAGTCTGGCTCCAAGGTGTGTGCCACGTCCACCCCCACTGCCCCACCCCTGGGCCTCTCCCAGCCCGCTGTGCGCTGTTTCCAGGAGGGACTCCTCTGCTGGGTAGGGGTCAGGGACAGAGCCCTGAGATCGGGATCTGGGGTGTTGCAGATTCCCAGGGGGCTTGTGTGCCACGGGCCGTCTGCCTCCTGGGAGGCTGTTAGCATCAGAGGGACCCCCCCTCTGGTGGGGCACCCTCCGTGGCTTGAGCCTGTGGGTGGGACGCTGAGGCTCGTCACCCACCTCAGGGCTGCCCGGGGATGCTGAGTGCAGCGAGGATGGAGGACATCTCTGTGCACGTGATGAGCTTTCCACAGGAAAGGGGGCTTTCTGACCGGGGTCCTCACCTGTACCCCAGTCTGCCCGAACCCTACCTCTGATTCCCCGGTCCCTCGCTCAACTGAAATCGGGACTAGTTTGTTTTCATCTTAGGTTCACACGATGGTTTGGGCTCTTGTCTTGACTTTAAGCTGGTGTAAGCACACAAGTTTGCTCCACAGTGGAATGCCACATCCCCTCCTTTAAAAACAAACAAACAAACAAAAACCCCACTGAGCCAAAAACTCGGAGGACCCCGAAGCTACCCCATGGTGGTTATTTTATTTATTTATTTATTTTTAATTTTTTTGGCCACACTGCGCGACATGCGGGATCTTAGTTCCCTGACCAGGGATCGAACCCGTGCCCCCTGCAGTGGAAGTGCGGAGTCTTAACCAGTGGACCGCCAGGGAAGCCCCACCATGGTGGTTACTGATGCTATTTCACAGGTGAGGAAAATGGAGCTCAAACAGGGCTTATGCAGCAAGTGCCAGGGCTGGGTCTTGAACCCGTGTATGGCTCTCTTACTTTTGTGAGATGGCTAAGGAGATAATTCACTGCGGCGCACGTGCGCGCACGCGCGCTCTCTGTCTCTCTCTCTGTCTCTCTGTCTGTCTCTCTGTCTGTCTGTCTGTCTGTCTCTCTCTCTCTCTCTCTCTCTCTCTCTCTCTCTCTCTCTCTCTCTCTCTCTTCATTTCCCCGTGTGGCCTGGATCTCTACTTCTGCCCCACCCAGCTGAGCACCAGGCACATCGTGGTGGTGCTCTGTGACAGTTGATGTGAGAGGCAACAGCCAGTGTGGTGGCCAGCTGTCCAGCCCCGTTACCCCTCCCAGCAGCTCTGGGCATCTGGTGGCTCCTTCCTGGGGCCCCGTGGACTTGAACGAAGCATTAGCCGTGGCCCTGGCACTGGCAGCTGGCTGCAGTGGGCCCTGCCTCAGCCAAAGCGAGCAGGCTTTCTCCAGCCGCCCCTCTTCCCATCTTGACCTCAGTCCCCTGCCAGACCCTCCTGGTGGAGGCCTTTGTCCCCAGAGGATTCAGGGACTGGGAGCGGCATGTTCCCGTTCCTCAAGTGCTCGTGTGGCTCACTCAGTGTGTAAGACGGCAAGGCTCGGGCCGTTGGACCCCAGCCCATGCTGGGCTCTGTCACTTTCCAGCAGCCACTAAGTGCCTCAGGGCCTCAGTTTCCTCATCTGTAAAAGGGAGGTGGTGTCAGTGCCCACCTCGGGGGTACATTGTGAGGGAAACACCAGGTGATTCATGCAAAGTGGTTAGAACAGGGCCAGGTGTGTCATGAGTGCTCAAAAGGCAGCACTTGTCATTATGCAGGCTTGGACCCAAGGCCTCCCAAACCCTGATCCATTGTCTTCCGCTTCCTGGCCGAGCCACCTGCCCCCCTCCCCGCCCCCCACCACCCAACCAAAGACTTTGTGGAGGAACCTCTAGGAGGTCATAAGGGTTAAGTAGTACACAACCCAGGGGGTCCCATTCCCTGGGTGCAGTGTGAGTAGTGGAACTATGCAGTGCACAGCCAGCTCAGCCTTCCATGGCGGGCCTGATAGTACAGGATTTCCAAACCCTCATAGCAGGCGTGGATTGATCCCCAGGTGTTCTTCTCAAGTCCCACTCCACTCACCCTGGCTTGAAACTCGTCTTGGGGAGCCCTTGTGCTACAGGACCAAGGGTGGGCCTTGGTGGCAGTGCTCTGGACAGGTGACATACCCTGTGCCTGAGGCTGAGGAGTTGGTGGACTCTGACCAAGCCCTTGGCCCCCTGTCTCCCCAGATGGCTATCGTGTTCAACCAGGAGGGCCTGAGTGCCATCCAGCTGCCCTGTGTGGTCCAGAATTTCATCAACCACAACGCCGTCCTGTACAAGGTGTTTGTGGTCGGCGAGTCCTATACCGTGGTCCAGAGGCCCTCGCTGAAGAACTTCTCCGCCGGCACATCAGGTAACTGAGCCTCGCGCCATCTCTGGATGCCCTGAGCTTAGGGGCATGGCTGGAGCATGGCACCAGCCGCCAGTTTCTGGAGCGGGGAGAGGTGATCTGAAGGTTGGAAGAGCTGTGTCCAGTAGGTAAAGAGGTCTTGGGGCACACCAGGTCATTGTAGGGGCTCCGTCTGTCTCAACTACCATAAATTGCAGGAAGAACCTGAAAGCTCTCTGCCCCCAGGCCACTTCCCGGGGCCCCATGCAATCATGAGGCCCACAGGGAACACGCTGGAATGGATGATGGTCCCTTCGGCGAAGCCAGGGATGGGGAGGGAGGGAGGGGCCCCTCATATTTTGAGGACCAGAGCGCTGGCTGCTTTATCACGTCTCCTTTTTCCAACTGGAAAACACTGAGTCACCTGCTGCTTCTGAAGCCGCTGAGGTGGACGCATGCTCTCTTTGGAGTTAGCACACAGGGTGCAGGACTTCCTGGCTGTGGGACCCCGGGCAGGTCAAGGGTGGCCACAGTCAGCCTGCCAGGTCCCCCACAGGGCTGAGGAGCGCATCGGTGAGCATGTTTTGGATCAGTGGATAATGGTCCTCCGTGTCCCTCAGATGTCACGCAGTGGTGGCATTTGCAGGGTTCTGCCAGCGTTGGGGCATCTGAGGGGGTCCTCACCAGCTCCAGGTGACCCTTGGCCGTTTCAAAAACTGACACTAAGATAAGGATTTGCTGGTATTGGGGCTGCTTAAAAGACTGTTCTAGTGGTTCTGAAGGCATCTCTAAGGCAAGTTCCGGAAACCTTTGGAACAGTGGCAGTGTCTCTGGAATAAGCACGGTTTTCCAAGAGGACCCCTCGGAGGATGTCTGGTTGCCCTGGTGTGTTTTGCTCTCACTCACTGTGTGTTTCTCTCTGGACGGGAAACCTGCCATCACCAGATGAAATGCCCAGGCTGCGTTATTTCCCTCTGAGCAAACAGATGTGTGTTCCTAAAATCCCTCTGCTGGGACTGCCTGTCACCATCCGCTCCTCATGGCTTCAAGCCACTCCTCTTTTTTTTTTTTTTTTTTGGGCTGTGTTGGGTCTTTGTTTCTGCGCGTGGGCTTTCTCATTTTTGGCTGCACTGGGTCTTCGTTGCTGCGCGTGGGCTTTCTCTAATTGCGGCGAGCGGGGGCTACTCTTTGTTGCAGTGCGCGGGCTTCTCTTGTAGCGGAGCATGGGCTTCAGTAGCTGTGTCACGTGGGCTCAGTAGTTGTGGCTTGCGGGCTCTAGAGCACAGGCTCACTAGTTGTGGCGCACGGGCTTAGTTGCTCCGCAGCATGTGGGATCTTCCTGGACCAGGGCTGGAACCCGTGTCCCCTGCATTGGCAGGCTGACTCTCAACCACTGCGCCACCACGGAAGCCTCAGGCCACGCCTCTTGACTGAAGTCCAGCTGTGCGCGTCCTGTCTCAGCCGTTCTTCCCATTAACTCAATCCAGAGAGCAGACACTTTGGAAATGTGTGTCTCCTTCCACTGCCCTTCTGAGTGCTGGCGGGGCTTTCAGGGCATCCCGGTGCTCACACTCGTCCTTCCCTCTACCCACTGGGCTGATGGAATGATCTGGGGGTGGGGGACCGATGTTAGGAGGGGTCTTTTTGTATGTGACTGTGTACTGGCAAGAGGCATTCTTAGCAATTGTGGGCAGGATGAGGCTGATATTTTTTTAAGCCTGTTTATATTGTTTCCTGATTTTTAAACATATGTTCTTTAAGTCTACGCAAAATGTATTAAGGGAAGAGTAGGTATGCCTTTTTATTTATTTTACCAAAAATCACTCCATCTCTGAAAGAAGTATACCACCTGGTTTCCTTCCTTTCCACATGAAAAGTGTCTCTCTTTTCCTTCCCTTTTTCTCCTGGTTGCAAAGGCCTGGGCCAGTTTCCATCTGGGAACCACTAGTGGCTGGGCGTGAGCTCTGTGTCCCGTGTCTGAGGACAGGGGCTCCGCATCTGTGTCTTCTCATGGCCATTCCAGGTTGCCAGTTTACCATAACATGCAGGCTGGGGCCGAGTAAATCAGTGGAGAAACACAGAGCTAACGGAGAAGTGTTCATTATGCCCAGGCGAGCTGAGTGATTTTCAGTGTCCATCCCTCCATCCCCAAAACTGATTCTGTGTCCACTGTCTTCAGGGCATCACACCAGCTCGTTGTTCTTTTCACACGTGTGTTCTCTTTCTGGATGAGAAGCACTGTGACAGCGGCTCTTTAAGCTGGACCAGTTGAGCAGGGGGCTTTAGGGCTCTGGCTTCTGTCCAGCCCCCTCCCAGCTTTCTGGTTCCCATGGCGCTGTGTGGCGGGCTCGCCGGCCTCCCATGTCCATGCAGGGAGATGGAGGCTCCTTGAGTGGGATTCTTTTGACCTGCAGTGGCGATGAGGACACCAGCTTTCCCTCCACAACTACTGTGTTCTTTTGATTCTCAGATGTACTTTTGGTTTTCACCTGTTAGCATCTCTGAAGTCAGGTGTGTCTTACGGCCACAGGCCTCTTGGAGTTGCCTCTGCTGGAACTGAAGACACGTTTTTACAGAGAGGGTTGAGGTTGGCCTGTGCCAGCCCCAGGAACACATGTTCTCTGCCCTTGGTCCACGGTCCTGGGGAGACTGCTCCCCTCTCTCCACTAGTTCCAGAGTCGCAGCGGGCATGTTTCTCTGCTCCCCTTTCTGTGCAGTGGGTTTATTTCTGTTTCTTTTCCTCTGCGCGCACAATGCCTTTGTTATACTCTGCACGTGGGCCTTTTTTTCCTTAGGGGTATGAATATAAAGGAACGACACCGCTTACCACATAGAGCAAGGGTCAGCGGGCTTTTTCTGCAAAAGTCCAGAGTAAGTGTTTCCAGCTCTGTCATAATTATTTAATGCTGCTGTTGTTGCCTAAGAGCCGCTGTAGACAGCATGTAAGCGAATGAGCATGGCTGCGTTCCAATAAACCTTTATTTACAAACACAGGTGGCGGGCCAGATTTGGTGATCTTGCATCGAGAGGCCCTCAGGTGTAACAAATGCCCTGTTTCCTTGAACCTGCCAGACGCTCAGCCCTGGGATCCAGCAGGGAGCTAGATAATCAGCCAAGTGTCCTGCCCTCGTGTGTTCATCTTCTAGCGGGAGAAACTACACACCAGGGAAGAAGTAATGAAAGGACAAATTGTGGCAGCACAGATGAGGGACCCCAGAGGAGACAGTGGGTCCTGGGACACTGCTGGGTGAGGGGAGCCACTCGGGCAGGGCAGCCGGGGCCGGCCCCTCTGCGGAGCTGATGCTTGCATGGGATCTGCAGCGCCATGACATGCTTCCCCCCACCCGGCCAGAGATGTGAAGATTAAGCAAATGAAGCTGAGGAAGGTGTGGCCACAGCTCACAACTGCACCTCAGACCCTCTGGGATATTTGGGTGCTAAACTTGTCACTTACTCTGCTTCTTTTGAACCTCTCTTTCTTGTCTGTAAATTGGGGGTAAAAATACCCATATTCCTCTTATTGCCTCCCCTCTCCTGTGGGCGTTCTTGGTGGTTCTTCCTGGGGCTCCGTGTGACTCGGGACTAGTCCAGGAACAGAGAGGGGATGGGCCCCCCCAGTCCAGGGTGCACCTGTGATCAAGGTGCAAGGGCCCAGCCAGGCTTATCTTTAGGGAACTCGGTATCCTGAAGCTGCCCAAGGAAACTGGCACCAAGGGATGCTCTGACCCTTTCTGACCCATCTCGGCTTCCACAGTCTCCTGGTTCATCAAATGGCCGGAATCCGCTCCCACTCTGTCCAGCCCCTGCTCAGGCCGCACATAGGGAGGATCTGAGTAAAGGGCAGCTCTCCCCTCCCTGCTAAACAGTCCTCTGGCCAGGGCTCCCAGGTCAGTGTTAGCCAGGAGGAGAAACGAGTCTCCTTTGAAATGGTCCACACTTTAGATCTTGCCACAAGAAGCTGTTGGGTGACAGCTTGGCTGTGTCCACCTGCTCTGGGTGGCCTTTCTCTCCCCAGGCCTGCTCTGCCATCCTGGTGATTGCCCTTGGGTCCCACAGGGTGGGTGGGAGGTGCCCTGAGCTCAGTTGGACTGGGCCAGGCTGGGCTACAGGCTGAGAAGGTAGGCAGTGCCTACAGAAGGCCGGAACGCCCATCCCAGCTGCTCCGGGCTCTGGCCCGTGGAGCTTGCCACCCTCCGAAGGCTCACTCTTCTTGGCTGTTGGCGCCCAGGAGTCGAGGTCGGTGGGGCTGCTTGGCACCAGTCCTGCAGGGTGTTTATTTTCCCCAGGCTCCTCCCCAGGACCGTCTCTCGTGCCCCCCGTCTGGACTGGCTCTGGTCGGAGCGGTAGGAGGACTTTCGGGCACACCAGGGCAGCAAGGGGCCTGCATGCCCCGCTAGCGGGAAAGATGCCAGGTACATCTCAGCGCCTGCCTGCTCAGCCTCCACCCGAATCACTTCCTTATGCATGATTGTTGCGGCGCTGTAATCCTGGAGGTGGTGGGGGGCGGGCGTTGGCAGCCAGAGCAGGTGCCTCGTCCGTCTGGCCCCTGGCACACAGCGGTGCTCAGCCAGGGCCCTTCCTGGCCTGCGCTTAGGGGCCTGGGTCCCAGGGATGAGCAATGTGTCCTGGGGGACGGGAGCCATAACGCCCTGCCAGGAAGGACTAACGCAGAGGCTGCTGGGGCCACGGCGGGGCTCGTGGCCCGTGCCGTTCTTGGGGTGGGGGGAATCATAGTGTGATGGCCTTTACCATATCTCAACCCCGAGGCTCATGGTTTTTGTGGGCCACACTTCCAGCTGCTGGAGAACATGTTTCTGACCGACTGACCTGCCTTTACTCTCCAGGGGGTGAATGAGCAAACCAGCTGCTCATCACTCCCAATAATCTTGGGATTGATCTGCCTCTCGGGTGCCCCCATGGGACCGACCGAGGGGGCCCAGGGGGCAGTGGGAGCAGAGAGGGAGGGGGTGGGAGATGTGGAGGGTATTTCGTGGGGCTGTGCTAAGTTCCAAAGCCGAACAGAAATTATTCTGTATGCTTTCTTGGATGGGTCCTACAGAAGCCCATGCTCTGATTTCCTATTTTTTCCTTAAGTAGTGGGGAAACAGTGAAACCCTTTGTATTTTAAACACTCACGTGCCAAGTGGCAGCCGAGCCATTTCTCAACTGCTACCCTGAAAAGGCATTCCGTGGGCAGAACCGGGAGGGGAATGCTGGATTAAATGGCATCAGTTGACATCTTTACTCTGGGCCTTTGATAGTCACATATGCAGCATTTCCCACTCACTTAGCCCCCTTTCTGGTGCCATGTCCATAAGACACTCTCTAGACACACTTTGGGGAGGGAGGGCCTCGGGTATTGCGGAAAATCAGGTATGGTTCTGTAAGACGAGAGCAGAGGCAGAGGTGCGCTCATCAAGCCATTCATTTTTATACGGGAAGAAAAATGGAAACAGGAGCCCTGCCTGGGCGTGCGGGTCTCCGTGGCGTCATGTCTTCCTGGGGTGGGTAGGGAGGCCCAGGTGGCTGCCGCGGGACACTGAGCCTGAAGGCCACTGTGACCTATGGCTGGGGTGGTGCTGCCCGCTGGTGTCGGGTGCTGGAATCACTGTCCCTGCTTCGAGCTTCTGACTCCGTCTTCTTCCTGTCTTTGCTTTTTCAGACCGTGAGTCCATTTTCTTCAACAGCCACAACGTGTCCAAGCCAGAATCGTCATCGGTCCTGACCGCGGTATGTCCCTCCCGCCGAGCCCTGGGTGTGGGGTGCTTTTGGTTGTCCAGCGGGGCAGGGTGGCAGGACCTCCCCCCCCAGGCCAGGGACCCAGGGAGGTTCCAGAGACCCCTCTTCCTCGCTTGCTTCGGGCCTTTGTGCCAGTGGTCATCACAGCCATGCTCGCTCGTCGCTAGGCTACTGCAAGTGGATGATTTTCTAACTCTCCTACATGAGGAAATCCCCCCAACCATGAGGAATTTGAAGTCCTGCTTTCTAATCTGCCTTTTGCCTGATTTAAGAAAAGGGAGCAGAGCACTACCTCAGTTTTCCTTTTTCTTTCCTTGCCCATGTGAGTCCAGTGAGCGTTTGTTAAGAGCCTGCCGTGTACATCTGGGGCTGCTGGGGTAGTTCGCGGTGGGTAATGGGCTCGGGGTTGCTGTTCAGCGAATGTCGCTGCGTGTCAGGCTCCATCCTCGATGCCCTGCAGCCCAAAACAGCCTTGCAGGGGTGGACAGACATCCCCACTTTCCTGAGGCGGGAGGGCTGTGCTCAGCCAGGTTCACAGGGCTCCTCACTCAGGGACAGAGACGAGATTTGACCCCAGATTAGTCTGATGCCAAAGCTGGGTCCTCCGTGAATTGAGGATTTCTTATCTCCCTGGCAATTGCTGAGCAGTTAGAAGTCAGCGCTGGGCCACCCTCTGCTGTTCCTCTGTGTGTCCTGAGAGCCAGGGGTCTCTGCCGCCACTGCTGCTGAAATGAGCCCTCTGCCAGCTCTCCGCTCCCCTCCTGGCCCTGCTCGGAGGGTTTGCCAGTGTCCCTTCCACAGCAGACCCCCACCTCTAGGCCTCACTCCCCCTCGTTCCAGGTTAGGGCCTCCTGTCCCCCGACCGAGGCCGCCTGTGCTTTTCTTGTTTGTTTCTGGTTCTTTTGAGGAGCCCGCTGTGTGCTGAGGGTTCGACAGAGCACAGGCGTGGAAGGGACCTGGAAGGAACACCAGCGTCCCTCAAGATGTTAATAGACGTTCCCCGGGAACAAGTTTTGTGGTCAAGGATGCTTGGAGAACAACCAGATTTTAAACAGAACCCCTCAGCGCCTGGCTGTGCACATTATGAGACGTAAATAGGTGTTCTGTGCAAGAAAACGTTCTGGTCTCGTAAAAGCTGCAGAAACTTCAGGCTGGCCCAGCTCTGCAGGGCATCTTCCCTGCGAGGCTCTCAGACCTTATTCGGCCTGTGACTCTTGGAGGGGGTTGGCATTCCGCGGACTTGCCGAGAGGCTGTCCCTGCCACTCCCCTGGCACAGAGCAGCTCTAGTCACCGCTAGGCTGTTAACTGATGCCAGAGGGTCACTGTGAGGGCCAGAAGCAAAGTCACCTTCCTGGCTAATCACCCACCTACCGTTCAGCCTGCGTCTCCGTCTGCCACGTGGGAAAGGTCGGCCTGCAGACCCTGTGGGGCCTTCTCTCCACCTTTAGGCCCCGCTGCCATCTCCCCCTTCCCCTCAGCTCATGACTGCTGTGTGGGGATTCCCCCAGGGCTGGCAACGTGGAAAAGAGAAAAGGGAAATGCAGTCAGCCGTCCCTTTTCCACTTGGGATGTCAGGCCCACATGCACAGACAAGTCCATTCCCAGACCTGGGTGTCCAGACAAGCCCCTTAGCATTCTCCTGTTCGCTGGGGTCCCTCCAGTCCCCATCTCGGCCTCGTGCAGGTGCCGGGAGCCCTGCCCTGGCCTTGAAGCCCCTCCTCCCTCCCTGGCCGGATGCTCCCGAGGGTGGACGCAGCTCCCACACCCTACTGGCAGCCCCTCCAGACACAGGTACAGGGTATTGGTTAAGGGTGTGACACTGACAAGACTGCCTGGGGTCAGACCGAAGCTCCACAACCTTCCAGCTGTGTGGCCTCGGGCAAGTCACATTGCCTCTCTGGGCCTCGGGTTCCCCGTCCCACCCTGTAGGGTGGTGGTGGTGTTCAGGGAGGCCCTAGATGAAAAGCACCATGGCAGTGCTGGGTGTGCAGTAGGTGCTCAGTCAGTGTCAGCTGTGACTGGTGACGGGGGACCCGGGGGGTCCACCTGAGCACCTCTTACCACCTCCATCGCCTCCTTGTTTTAGACAATCAGAGGGCTCCAGAAGGACTTCTGAGATTCCTTAGCTGAGTTGAGAAAGTGCTTTTATAAACAGCGGGGTCACGAGGCTTTGTAACAAAGCAGCAGCCATTGGTCCCCTTGCTGCCAGGCCTGAGCCACAGGCCTTACAGGTGAGCTTCGTGGATCCTCACCATGGTCCCGTGGCGGCGGGGGTGTTTTTATTACCCCGTTTCCTGGGGCGAGAAAACAAGACGCGGCAGGGCCCGTTATGGCTCAGGGCACGCAGCGGGGACTGGGCAATGCCAGGCGTCCTCCCAGGGCTGTGACCCGGTGAGGGACCCGGGCCGCAGGACCAGTGGCCAGGCTGCTGACCTGGGCTCAGGCAGGTGCCTGTCACGGCGAAGCTAACGCAGATGCTTAGAAAGCGTCTCCCCTGGACGAGACGCCGAGGCAGCGGGGTCATGGGCGCTGTTGGGGGTCGCCGCCTGCTATGCAGAGCCGGCGGATGTGGCTTTCACAGTAGCGCACGACGGTGCCCAGTTGTGGGGTCCCTGCCCTGCACGTGTCTGGAAGTTCCCCATCAGCCATTCGGCTTCCTGAGCTGGGGGTAAGCACCATGTGTCCTGGGTACCCAGGGCTCTGTCCCCAGCCCACCGGACCCAGCCTCATTTCTTGTTAACATTAGTCGTTTTAATGTGAACCGTTCAGTGGCGTTAAGTACATTCACAGCGTCGTGCAACTGCCACCTCTGTCTAGTTCCAGAGCATTTGCATCACCCAAAAGAGAATCCTGTACCCATTAAGTGTCACTCCTCATTCCCCCTCCTCCCAGCCCCTGGCAACCACTAATCTGCTTTTTCGTCTCCATGGATTTACCTATTCTGGACCTTTCATATTAATGGAACCATACAGTACGTGACCTATTGTGTCTGGCTTTTTTCACATAGCCTGATATTTTCAAGGTTCATCCACGTGGTAGCATTGTGAGAACAATATTCCACTGTGTGGGTAACCCATTTTGTTTATCCAGTCATCTGTTGATGGACATTTGGGTTGTTTCTACCTTTTGCCTATTGTGAACAACGCAGCTATGAACAGTGGCATACAAGTTACACACCTGGGGTGGAATTGCTGGGTCACATGGTAATTCTCCATTTAGCTTTTTGACCCAGCTTCTTTTTTATTTCTGATGGGTGAGCTCCTGTGCTTCCCCTTTGGCCCCGAGCCCACAGTCCATGGGACTCTGGTATCTCCTGAGTACCACACGTGAGCCCTATTCTGGCTGACGTGCTGCCATCCATGCCCTGAAATGTAAGTGGAGCGGCTCCTCCAGCCAGGCATGTGCTGTCCCCATCACATCAATGACCTTGTGATTCCTCCCAGCAGTCTGGGATGGAGGCCTCGTTGGCCCTGTTTTGCAGATGAGCAGGCTGAGGCACACAGAGGCCAAGTACTTTCCCCTAAGACCACAGAGCTAGGAACTCACGGTCAGGATTCAAATCCGGATCCCTCGGACTTCAGTCCTTCCCGGGGCGGTGTTCTGCTTCCTTGGAGGTCCCTGGCCCGGGCCACGCTTGAGCCCATGAAGACTTGTGTGGCTGTCCCAGGCCAGCTGTGATTAGAGCAGAAAGCGAGCGGTGTCAGCGGGAGTCCAGGGGATGGCCCCACGAGCCCTGTGGAAGCTTCGCTAAAAGCTGAACTTGGACCCGGGAGTTGGGCGGCAGCAGCAGAGTAGACTCTGGGGAAAAGCCCGCTGCGCATGAGTTAGTGTGGCCACGCCAGAGTTAGCGACTCATCCGGAAGGGGAGAAGTGTAAGCCCCACCCAGGAGCCCTGTGACCACCACCCGCCCCTGCCCACTTGCGGCCAGTAAATGAAGGCTGGTCCACGGAACCTATCAGCTCACAGCCTTGAGGCTCCGGCAATGGTGGGCCAGTGCGGTGATGCTGACAGAAATTCCCTCCGCTGCCCGCCTCTGCCCTAACCTTTCCAGCTGCTCCCAGCTCTCCTGTGGGTTCTTGCCTCTGCACCTTTGCTTCCACTGTGCTCTCATCTGGGTCCCTTCCCCCCACCCCCCTCAATCCTTCCCATCTTCAAGGTCCAGCTCACAGGCTCCCTGAACCACACAGTCTTCCTGGGTTCACAACAGACTCTCCATCCCCTTCCTCCTTGCTAAGAGGCTTGGGTTTTACAGGCTTAAATGCCTGGGTCCAAATCCAGCCCTGAGCTGTGTGGCCCTGGACCGGCCCCTGACCCTCTCTGAGCTTCAGCTCCCCTGTGTATAAAATGCTGATAACGGTGCTCGCCTCCCTGCTGGTTATGAGGACTAGAGGTCACGTACGCTGTATACCTAAGCAGCTGCCCAGCCCGTGGCAGGACTTGGAAATGGCCATCCTTGTGCCGACTCTGGTGGGTCTGTCCTGCCTCTTGCCTGCGGGTAAGGCCCGGCCTGTGCCACCTCCCTGGGGGGTCTCTGTGTGTGGCGAGGCGTGGAGCCTCCCCACCTGGGGCCTGACTCGTGTGTGTGTGTGTGTGTGTGTGTGTGTGTGTGTGTGTGTGTGTGGGTGTGTGTGTGTGTGTGGGTGTGTGTGTGTGTGTGGGTGTGTGTGTGTGTGTGGGTGTGTGTGTGTGTGTGGGTGTGTGTGTGTGTGTGGGTGTGTGTGTGTGTGTGGGTGTGTGTGTGTGTGTGGGTGTGTGTGTGTGTGTGGGTGTGTGTGTGTGTGTGGGTGTGTGTGTGTGTGTGGGTGTGTGTGTGTGTGTGGGTGTGTGTGTGTGTGTGGGTGTGTGTGTGTGTGTGGGTGTGTGTGTGTGTGTGGGTGTGTGTGTGTGTGTGGGTGTGTGTGTGTGTGTGGGTGTGTGTGTGTGTGTGGGTGTGTGTGTGTGTGTGGGTGTGTGTGTGTGTGTGGGTGTGTGTGTGTGTGTGGGTGTGTGTGTGTGTGTGGGTGTGTGTGTGTGTGTGGGTGTGTGTGTGTGTGTGGGTGTGTGTGTGTGTGTGGGTGTGTGTGTGTGTGTGGGTGTGTGTGTGTGTGTGGGTGTGTGTGTGTGTGTGGGTGTGTGTGTGTGTGTGGGTGTGTGTGTGTGTGTGTGTGTGTGTGTGTGTGTGTGTGTGTGTGTGTGTGTTGGCAGCTGGACAAGATCGAGGGAGTCTTCGAGCGACCGAGTGACGAGGTCATCCGGGAGCTGTCCCGGGCCCTGCGGCAGGCACTGGGCGTATCGCTCTTCGGGATCGACATCATCATCAACAACCAGACGGGGCAGCACGCTGTCATCGACATCAACGCCTTCCCAGGTGAGCGGTGGGGCCGGGCTCCACCTTCACCGGTCTGTAGACTGGCAGCCTTGGGCGGGTGGTGGGGGCCGGAGAGTCGGGCTGACCAGCTCCATCCCTCACTGTCTGGGGCCCAGGGTCGGAGCAGCCCCCGCTCAGCCTCAGCCCCACCTGCCAGTGGGTTTACAGGGCGTGTAGTGGGCCTGCAGCTAAACATGTGTTCTTTCCCCTACCTCTCCTGGCCCGGTGCCACCAGCAGTGGCCTTTCCGGGCCAAATCTCAGCTGACCGCTTGGGCCCTTGTAGGTTTAAAGAGCTGAAAGGACACTGGAGGGCATATAAATCCCAGTTTACAAACAGGGAGGGAGGGAGAAGTTGTCCCAGGTCGTACTGCAGGGTAGTGGCCGTGCTCCGCCCCCCGCCCTGAGCCACCGTGCTGGGGACACGCTGGGATCCGGCCAGCTCCCCGCGGCTGGGGCGTCTGCTCCATGCTGTCTGTGGCAGCCCTGAGGCGGGAAGCACTGCGGCCCCACCAGGCTCTGCCCTGCACTCCTCAGATCCCAGCTCAGGGAGGGGCTCAGCGGGAGACATCGCCCGCGAGCCCTCGAGGGCGCCCTTAGCTTCAGCAGTGATGGTGGCCCTGGGCCGAGCTACCTCACAGAGACACGCGCGGAGGCCAGGCGACTCCCCACCTCACGGCAGGTCAGGGGCAGTGCGGCTCCGCTCCCTCCGGCCCAGAGCAGCCTGGGCGCTTACCCTCTCGGTGGGCATCTCTGTCTCAAGGCCGTGGCTCTTGCCTTTATTAAGCACCTGCGCTGGAGGTAGAGCCATCGTCACTGCTCAGTGCATATGAAGAGAGGAAGCGATTCCCACCCTCCGGGAGGCTAGCATCTCACGTGAGAGCCCTGCTAGCAGGAGGGCACTGTGCAGTGGGCGTCCGCAGGGAGCAGGAAGCCCCCGTGCTTGGGGAGCATCATGGGGCACCAGGCTGGGTGCTTGACGCGTGTCCCCTGCACTGAGAGCATGCGGGCCAGGCCCGGCCAGCACCACGATTCACAGCCAAGGAAACCCAGGTTCGGGGGAGGCCACTCCTGTCTCTGTCATGCAGTTTGTCGAAGGCCCACTGCATTCCCCAGCTGCTGCAGACAGTGCGGGGCGGCGGGGGCCCTGCCCTCGGGGGACGGGGGTGCCAGGGGCTCCTCTGTGAAGAGGGAGTGGGAGCAGGGCCTGGCAAGAAGGGAGGGAGCCACCCCTAAGGATCCCGGGCAGGGCCTGCGGAGGGGGGCCTGTGGCCCGAGGCCTCGCGCAGCAGGGAGGTCGGAGGTCAGAGGGGAGCCCACCGTGTGGCCGTTCACTCTGAGCAAGGTGGCGCGGCCATCTGAGGTCTGTGTTCGCGAATAGAAATTGAGACCCTTTGGGACAATGGCCTATTTTTCTGTAGTCACCGTGGGTGCAGCCTGGACGGAGAGGTGGGTTTTTGATGAGTGAGGGTGACGGAATGAGAGAGCACAGGGAAATTGAGGCTGCATCAGGGGAACAATTATAATAAATCAGAGGATCTAAATCAGGGAGGACGTGGAGGGAACGACAGCGAAAAAGGTGGCTGAGTCAGTGGATTGGGTGGACCGGGCAGGGCAATGCCCGGCTGGTGGGGTGGAGGTTCTAGAAGGATGTGGGGGGGCGGGGAGGAACTCTGCAACTGAGCTGCGGATTTGTGCTGGGTCCTGAGTTGGACCCGCCCAGCCAGCACCTGTGCGACTCAGGCCGGACATTCCGAGGGCGTCCCGGGTGTTCAGAGAAGGGACGGCCACTGTGAGCCAGCGTGGACGGGGGAAGCCAAGAGGTGGCCCCTGGCGGGCCAAGCCTGAGTGATGGAGCTGAGCCCCGAGGAGACTGTGAGGGAGCCCGGTGCTGAGTTAGGCACCGGGAGCGCGTGGGGCTTGGGGCTCAGAGGAGGCGGTGTCCAGGAGACGGGCCGCCTGGGGCCCCGCCCTCTCCCCGCTGGGTTTACGGGCCTGGATCTGGAGTCCTCATGGTCCTGGGCCCCCTCACCCTGTGCCTCGGGCCATGGGTGTCCGGTAGCAGCCCTGCCACCCAGCCTGTGTGCTGGGCTCTGGGCAGTGGTGACAGCAGTGGCCACCAGTGGTGCCCAGCCTGCCTGGGGACCTTTACCCTCAGGGTTTCATTTCATCCTCACAACCACACAGCGCGCAAGGGACCATCAGGATCTCCATGTACTGCCGGGCACGTGGAGCCAGGGGGCTGGGCGACACGTCCAAGGTCACATGGCTACCAGGTAGTGGGGCTGGGCCTGGGCCCTGGGCCCCTGACCTGAGGCTGCCTGCTTCTTAGCTTGAGTCGTGGCTTCAGATCCTGGCTGCCCTCACCATCTGCTGAGGCGAACCTCCTGATGGGGCAGCCTCAGTGTTCGCTCGTGCACAGTGGGAACGCTTCTCCCCTCCTAGCAGAGGAGATGGCGTGTGCACAGCGCCTGCCCTGCAGGGCTCCTTCTCGCCTCAGTCCGCCCTCCCCAGCCTGCGTGGAGCTGTGGGCTGGGCCTCGTCTGGGGACGGCAGAGCTGTTGCTGAGGGAACAGCTTATGTTCCTTGGTGGCCTGCTTGCATCTCTGCCCTGGAAACCCAGCAGCACGTCTGCCGATGGCCCGTGACTGCCCTGCCCTTCACCCCCGGCCCCAGGGCTGAGGAAGCCCCCAGTCCTAGAGTGGGGCACCCAGCACCACATGTATTCAAGGCACGGGTGGCACCAAAGGGCCTGGTTCAGATCCCAGTGCTGCTACTTAGAGCTTCGTGTCCTTGTCTGTAAAATGGAGATAACCCTCAGGTCCCGCTCCCTGGGGGGCTATAAGGATGCCACAAGCAAGGAATGTGAAGCATGTAGCCGGGGGCCAGCACTCAGTGAGCCTGGATGAACGCTAGCCCTGGACATTGTCACCATACCCACCCTCACAGTGAACATGTGTCCACGTGCTGATGGCCCTTTTGGTGTTTGGGGCTGGTTACTTAACTCTGTGCCTCCATTTCCTCATCTGGAAAATGGGGACAGAGGGTTGCGATGATCAGGTGAGGGAGTGTTGAGCAGGGCAAGTGCTGTGCATGCCAGTATATACCCAGTTTTGTTTTTCCTCTGGGCACCTCTGCTTGCCCCTCTCAGCCTCGGGCTCCCTCAGAACCACAGCACTGTTTGCTGGACACATAAGAACGTGCACAGTGAGGCAGCCCCATCTGCCTGGCCCCTGGGCAGCCTTTTCTGTACGAGCTAACACACCTGCCCAAGTCCGAACCTTCATTCTCCTGCAGCTCGTGCCAACGGCTGTGAAGACCATCCCAGAGGACGTGCGAGGGGTCGGCACCTCTCAGCACCAGGCCTGGTGTCAGCGATGGGGTCACATCCCGGGCCAGGGGGTGGTACCTGGGCCCCCTCCCGATGCAGGCACGCTGTCCCTTTTTGGGGACCTGCTTTCTGTCCCGATCATTGTTCTTGCAGCTGTGTGCCTGGTTCTCATTGCTGCAAATTGGTTCAGGCAGGCGGGGGCGGGGGCACCCACCCCGTGTCGAATTTCTTTCGAAGCAGCTTTCAGAAGTCAGCAAAATCCTCGAGCTAGATCCGAAATTTGCTCGATGGGTGGCTCCGAGGACTGTTTGCTGACATTCGCAATTGCATCTGTGATGGGAAACGCAGTCCCCAGGTGGGTACCGGCGGTTTCTGTTCAGGAGATCTGGGCCCGCTTGTCAGGGAAGCGGTGTTAGTGTGGTGGCCTTGTTGGGGGGTGCCCAGTCTCTATCCCTTGGCTTTGCTGCGCAGAGTACGCAGCATGGCAGGCCTCCTTGCGGGTATTGATACTTTGGGGGTGAGAGGGAAATGGACTCAGTTCCAGGAGCAGCTGCTGTTGATCAGGCCTCACCCACGTTCCAGCCCTCCCGGTCCTGCCCACAGGAGCCCCCCTTCCCCCATCCTCAGTTTACACACAGGGAAGCTGGAGCTGGGCCACGTGGAGCGGGGAGGGGTGTTTCTGATTCAGAGCTGGAGGAGCGGGCCTTCTGTCCTGCCACCTCTGGCCACTCCACCTCCCCCGCATGATGGCATCAGACCACGTGGGGAGGGGGGTGATTAAATGAGACGCCGAAGCTGTGCTCAGCAGGGACAGGGCGCTTTCTCAGCGGCTTCTCACCCTCCGGGGGCAGCCGAATTCAAGGACTGGCCCCTCGGGGCCGCACGCACCGGGCTTGGAGTCCAGGCTGTGTGCGCTCGACCAGCCCTCGTGGGTTCGGGAGCCCCTTCGCGCCCCCCGCACCCACCTGGCTCAGCGTGCTGTCTGTCTCTTCCACCCTCAGGCTACGAGGGCGTGAGCGAGTTCTTCACGGACCTCCTGAACCACATCACCACCGTGCTGCAGGGCCAGAGCGCGGCCGCGGCAGGCACGGGGGACGTGGCCCCGCTGAGGCACAGCAGGCTCCTGGCGGAGCAGGCGGGCAGCCTGGCGGCCGAGCGGACGTGCAGCGCCAGCCCCGGCTGCTGCAGCAGCATGATGGGCCAGGAGCCGCCCTGGACGGCCGAGGCCGACGTGGGCGGCGTGGGTGCGGGCAGCACCTCCAAGCTGCCGCACCAGAGACTCGGCTGCACCGCCGCCGTGTCGCCCAGCTTCCAGCAGCACTGCGTGGCCTCGCTGGCCACCAAGGCCTCCTCCCAGTAGCCGCGGGGCCCGGGACCTTGAGGGGCGGCGCGGGCTGCAGAACACACACACGCTGGGCGAGCAGCTCCCGACAGTGACGCTACTACTAAGAATTCCCAAGGATCTGATTCGCCTCCTCCTCCTTTTTTTTTTTTAAATTTTTAACCTGATTCTCTGATGTCATGATCTACATGAGGGGTGGGGGTGGGGACGGACGAGAACCCCAAGCGGTCCAGCCTCGCGGAAGAGGGCCAGTCCCGCCTGACTCCCGCTGTGCACATCTCTCCACTGAGTTTACACACACTTGTGTTTTCAACACTAGGTCTGAATGTGAGGTGGGGCGGGCGTGCGTGCGTGTGGGTGTGCGTGCGTGTGCATGGTCGCCGTGCCTGTGTGAGTGCCCGAGCACGTCCACGTCTGTTCTTAATGGCTGCTGTGGCCCAGGCCTCGGGGACCCTGGAGCAGGCCATCCCTGGTCAGGCTGTCGGCGGCTGAGCAGAGCCAGCAAACGGTTGCCCGCTCTCTCTTCTCTCCAGGCCGCCGTGCCCGGCCCGGCCCCGTTTCTCTTACCGCTGGCTTAAAGCCCCATCCGGTGTGCAGCTGCCCCCTCCCGAAAGCAGGAGGAGCCAGGGGGAGCAGGAGGCCCCAGCTACCATTTCCTTGGGGATTCCACGCAGGGCGTCTAGGCTGTGGTCCACCTGCTGCCCGCTCACGAAAGCAGAGGAGGAGGCTTCCCTGGGAAGGCCACAGCCCTGGGTCGGCTGCCTCTCTCGACGTGCAGCTCCCTGGAGTCCACTAGGCCCGTCAGCACGTGTCCCACGCAGCCCTGCAACGGGGCCTCCTTCCCTGACCAAGCGCCGCTGCTCCCTGGACCCGGGAGGAGCCTGCCTGGCTGGGAACCTCTGGGCTGATCCTGCTTGTGCCAAGGATTTGTGCTGTGACTTTGGGCCAGTCATTCCAAGAGTCGCCGGGCAGTCATGACCAGGGAACTCAAGGGCAGGCTTGACGCCCTAGCCCCTACAGTGCAGCCTGTGTCTCCGTGATGTCAACCCAGATGAGCGTCTCCTTGGCATCGAGGCGATTTGGGGCTCTCCCCCCAGGCAGGAGGAGGCCGCGCGTTGCTCCACACCTGCCCAGAAGGCCCGATCCACCCCTTTCATGCTCACTGCCAGCGCCAAGCACTAAGCCAGCCAGGTGCAAGGGGGCTTGCAGCCCCTGAGGTGAGAAAGCACATTACCCGCTTCTCCTATTAGAGTCACCCCAGCCCCTGATGGCAGCAGACAGACCACCAGCTGATCAGTCCAATCCCGAGGTCCGGGCAGGCCGGTAGCCCCCTGTGCAGAGAAGGGGATCAGTGAGGGGCTTTGTCAGTCCTCGGGCCGTGTGACCATCCGGCGGGATGCATAGGACCCCCTGAGCATGGCCTTGTGTCTTCAGCTCTCAGTCCCTCTTGAGGAAGAGTAACAGGCCTCTGGGCCGCCCTGCGTGGTCCAGGGAGGGTGGACTGAGAGCGGCCGCTGAGCTGGGTGCTCAGACACCTTCAGGCCTGGTCAGCAGGGACGTGGCAGTCGCCCACTTTGGGAAAGGAAGGGCTGGGGGGAGGGCGGGTGCCGTCAGAAGTGCCCAGCTGTCCTAGAAACCGCGGGCCCTCCGACCACCGTGTTTACACGACTTGAGTGTTGAACCCTGATTATAATGTCTGTACGTCGCCTTTCCTAGCCTAACCCCAAGCGCCGGGGGAGCAGGAAAGAGTGGCCGGCCTCTTGCACTGCTTTGTCTCCAAAATAAACTACTGAAATCAAACTGCATTTCACACGTGTTTACAAAATGTTGCTAAAGGCCTATGCCCTCCTCCAGTCTTTTAATAAAACAGCTTTGCCTTTTTGAGTAAAATTCCAGTCCTGAACCGAGTCAGGACAGGTCGGGAGTGCAGGGTGACCCGGTGCCGGGCGGGGCCCCTGGCCACGTCGTGTCCTGTTTAATCGATGCCTCCCCTCCGGGTCTCACACGTTAGTGTCCAGGGCCCAGATATCAAGTAACTGTTTTGCAGTGACGTGGCACTCTCCGCCAGCCTCGATGCGGGCGGCCAGCAGGGTGGGGAAACCGAGGGGCGGGGTTAGGCTTCATAAAGGCCCAGGAGCTGCTTGGTGGGTGGTGGGGAAGGGACTGGCCACTCTCGAGGGCATGTGCGGGCCTCTCCCCCGGCCCAGCGTCTCTGCAGGGGTGGAGGGAGCTGTGTCGGGGAGCGTAGACGGGTAGGGGGTTGTGAGCAGCAATGAGGTCTCACCAAGCGACCCCCATCCTCAGTGTCACCTGATGCACGCTGACCGGGTCCCAGGACACCGGCCATGGAGTCGGTGTCCTCTTAGGTCTCCGTGTCCCTGGCCCGGGGGCTTCCGCATCAGGGGAAGACAGACCCCCCTCAAGGCCCTCGGCCTCTGCGGTCTCTTCTTCCCCAGGGCTTGGCGCCGCCGCCTCCGGCCACCCTCAGCACCTTCGAGGGTCCGTGCGGAGGGCCTGCTGCGGTGTCGTGTGGTGTCTGCGGCCGGCCCTGCTGGCATCCCGGGGGCCGTTGGGACTCCCCTCCGCGAGCTGTTTTGCCAGTTGGTGGGCCTGCTGGGGGCCGTGCCCTGCGGCATCTGGGCGGTGGTCAGTGGCTGGGGCTGCCGAAGGGCTCCAGGAGCAAGTGGCGGGGCCACGTTTTGCCTGAGGCCTTGGGTAGGTTCCGAGGGTCACTTGCAAGGTCTCTGCCCTGCGGGCCGGGTTCTGCTTGCAGGTTATATCATGATGTGGTTCCACAAGCACTCAGCCCCAACTGAGTATCCCCACGAGAGCGTGGGGGGTGGGGCGGTTGCCCTTGGCAGCATGGTTTTGCAGCGCGGGGTGGGTCGGGCTGGACCAGAGATCCTGCAGCGTCACCTGCAGGAGACGGACGCAGGCAGCTGGAGTCCCCGGGGAGTTTATATGGGGCATTGTCTGAGTTAATGCCATCAGTGAGGGAGAAAACAACCTTGAGAAAGGATTCCTCTTTACCCAGAGGACTGCCAAGTGCGCTGTATGGAAGGTTGAAGGACCCTGGCAGGAAGCCATCCTTTAAGCCAACTGGGAAGAGCAGCTGTTGTCTGCCCTGCGGCCCCTCTAGGACCGAGGGACACTGCGGCGCCCTGTCCTTGCTGGAAGACTGGTCCTCAGCTCAGGGACTCGCAGGCCGCTGGCCACACAGAACCATTGAATGGCTTCACTGGTGTCCCTGGGGTTTGCATCTGCCCTCCCCTCTCCCCGCTAGAAACTGACCCTTCACCCAGCGGGATCCCCGACAGCTCGTCTCCCTTCCCGGGCCATGGCTCAAGGGCCCCTGAGCTCGAGAGACCTTGAGCGGCATGCTGGCTGTCCTGAAGGAGCACGGCCCCTGCACGTGGCTTACCACGAGGTAGAGGAGTGCATCCACCCTTGACGAAGGTTCTGGCCTCCTCCGTGAGCCTGGCCACGCCCTGATGCCGCACACACCGCCCTGCCCGTGCCAGGGCCTGAGCGTGAGATGCTGCGGCCGAGGCCTCCAGACAGGCGGTTCTCCTGTCGGTCCTACCCTCCGTGAGCAAGGCTCTGTGCCTCTGCCCCTTCTCTGCACAGCCTTGCCAGTGTGATCTTGGAATGGCCCTCCACCCACATGCTGTTTACTGGAGAGCCGACTGTTGGCATGGAAGCACCCGGGCCCTTTTCCTTCTGGCTCCGACCACCAGGCCCCACCCAGACCACCTGGGCCCTTTTCCAGAAATGGTTGCATCTCCCCTCTACTTCCAGAGTTACCCATGACCTGGCGACTTGGAGGGACTGTCTCTTTCCCACAGCCAGACCAGCCTCGGCTTCTGGGGCTGGGTGTGGATCCCACTTCTTTGAAGCTTGCTTTCTCTTTCGAAAAGCTTCTCCCACAGTGATTTCACCAAGACGTTGGCAGTTCCAGTTTCGGTGCTGACACCTGTGCTTTGTGACAAATGTTTGTTTCAATCCTGTTCACGAGCCACGTTTGCCAGAACCCCAAGCTGGCTTGTACTTAATTTGTGTGCATACGTGTATATAATGTTTATATGAATCTATATGTACTATATGTAAAATCACGGCTTCTGTAAAAACCAAGAACCTCTGGCTCTTTTGACTTGGTTGCACTTCTGCCCCGTGTGTTTATGACAACACAGGTGGCCCATCTCTGGGATGGGGTATCTCAGGGACAAGGTGTCCTGTGTTCTCTTTATTTGCTAAGTGGTCTTGGTGGTGGGTGTCCTGATAGTTGACTAGTAGAATACAGTTAGTGCTGTGTTTGTTATTTCAGTAATTGTTGGGGATGGGGTGTAAACCTGTCCCTTTGAAACGTGTGAATAAACACCTTATGGCGCCAGCTCTTTGGAGGGTGTCCCTCTGTGCTTCAGGGGATGAGCGGCAGCAGCAGCCCCCTCGCCGGACTCAGGAGAGGCCCAGACTTGCCAAGACCCCTCAAGCGACTTGTATCGCCATTGTAATGGTTTTCTGGTCCAGGCTGTCTAGACCCTCGAATCCTCACCATGATCTGGTGAGGAGGTCATAAGTATTGTCCCCATTTTATAGATGAGGCTCCAAGAGCACCAGGAATGCTTGTCCAAGCTCTACAGCTAGGCTGGGGATTCCAGGCCCACATTCTCTGGGCAGTGTGTTTCTTGAAGTCAGGGCTTGTCCGGGCCATTTCTGTGTGCCCGGGCCTGCCGGGCCCATAGCAGCTGCTCACGGGTGTTTGTTGAATGACTGAATGATCGGCCCTGATATTCAGCTGGTCCACACCGGTCCAGCACACCAGCCTGTCTGTTCTGGTTGCATAATCCTGTAGCCCCCGTGGTTAAACGTTTTGGGCATCACTCCTGCCTGTGACTTCGATGAGTCATGTCACCCTGTGAGCCTCAGTTTCCTCGTTCTCAAAACTGCGACTAAGACTGCCGTGCTATAGTGAGCCATTAAGTTCAAGACCTTCAGACGCCCCAGAGTCCTGTGCACGTATCAGGTCAGAGGGGATGACAGATTTATGCCGAGGGGGGCCTGCAGCTCAGAGGCCCAGGTCAGGAAGTCCAAAGCTGGTTGGGGCCTGTGGCCTTGGTGACAGGCACTAAACCGGGGCTTGTCAGGGCTTCCACCCAGCAGAGAGAGAACACAGGCTGTTTTCCCAAACTGGCCCCGCCCCTGCATGGCCCAGTCCACGTGTGGCTGGGAGATAGGGGAAGAGTGTTATTTAATCCCACACATGCTTTGGGGCAGGTGTCAGCACCATTTTACAGATGAGGAAACTGGTGCTTCAAGCAGCAATGTCACTTGCCCACGATCCCCTGGCTGGAAAGTGGCCCAGAGTCACCCCAGGGGAAGTGAACCTCCCCTTGTCCTTTTGCCTGAAATCCAGTCCATCCTACCCCACTTGGGAGTCAAGGCGGGGGAAGGTTCAAAGAAACAGGAAAGAGCCCAGAGCAGATTTGTTTATCCTTAGATAAATTTTGTACAGAGTATGTTAGAGTCAGGAGTTCTCAGCTTTCACCCAAAAGTCAGAAGTTATTGCAGTTGTGCCCAGTGGCTCTAGTGGTGGAAGGGAAACTTCGAGAAAGCTGCCCGTGTTCAGAGAGAGGAAAACTGTTTAAAGTCAGGGGTCCGCCCTGCAGGGGCCACACTGGGGCAGGGGTCAAGAACAGGAGGAAAGGAGCGTAGGGGCAACAGGGTGGCTTGGGCTTGGGCAGGTTGGGGGCGGCCTCCCTACCGGAAGCAGCGCCCGGGGCCATCTGGCCAAGACCTGCAAAGGGGACAACAGAGCCAGGACCAGGATGCCTCGGGGCCCTGGCTGGTGGGGCCAGCCGGCGCCTCAGCCCCGCCGCAGCCCCTGCAGCTCGTGGGCCACCTTCTCCAGCTCCGCCTCGATGGCCGACAGGCTCTCCAGCTCCTGGTCCTAGGAGAGAATGTGAAGAGTCCCACGGGGACTGGCCCAGGGAGCCTGTGCCAGTAGCATGGGGCGTGCAGACAGACTGGTTGTGCCCGGGTTAGCTGTGTGGCCTTGGACAGGTGGCTTTGCCTTTCTGAGTCTCAAGGGCCTCATCTGTTCCATGGGGACAGTGATGCCACCCTGCGGGGCTGCCCTGAGGGGCACTGGGCGCAGAAATGTGCCCTGGTGGACTCACTCAGGCCCACCGCCTCCTGAATGGCTCTGGGCAGGCACGTGGAAAACGAAGCCTCCGGTGCCCTTCAGAGCGCCTTCCAGTGCCCCGACCCCAAGGCCTAGACTGTGACGATGGCTTCCTGGGTGAGGCCGTGCCTGGGTTTCCTGTCTGCCACGGGCCTTCCTACCTGAGGGGTCAGCAGTCTGTGGCCCAGGTTTCAGGACGTGAGAGCTGCCTAGGGCTGGGCTTGCATCCTCAGTCCCAGTCACTGGGTGCCCAAGCTCCAGCTGCCAGGGTGGTCCAGGGCAGCAGGGGACCCTCTGGGACTGACACCCACAGAGCATGCCCTCAGACTCTGAGCAGGGGTCAGGGAAGGCCACGCCCCAGCTTTGACCTGAGAGGGGTGGTCTTCCTGGGGTCCCTGCCTGATGCCAAGCAGAGGGCACCCACCTGGGGCCCAGTCAGAATAGATGGATGATGGTTGCCATGGAAACAGGGACCCCAGAGTCCCCCATCTTGGAGTAGCCCCCGCCCGGGCAAGAGTTCTGTAATTTGGGGGCTGTTTCTAAGATCTTTGGGCTGAGTGGACGGGGCCCTGCTCCATCCTGTCCACAGGACTCAGAGGTCCCCATTTCTCCGCCCTGCAGTCCAAGGCTCCCTCTGCCTGTGGAGAAGGGAAGCTGGAGGGTGCCCCAAGGCACCTGGCTCTCTCCGGCTTCTGTGGGTGGGGAAGGCAACGATCAAAGGTGCCCAGCCTTGGGGAGGGCTGGGGGGCAGGCTGCTGCTTCCTGGAGCCCCATCCCCTCAGTCCTTGGAGACACAGGCAGGTGACCTCTCTTAGCGCCAGCTCCCAAGGAGGCTTCCTTCTTCCTCTCAGGCTGCTGGGACCCTGGTCCCAGGCCCAGGGAATGGCTCGGGGACCCAAGGAAGGGACCACATCCTCTTCTGGGTGGGCAGAGAGCACTGGGGCCAGAGCCTTGAACATGTCCCACCCCCATAAGGCCCCGATTCCCACCTGGGCACTGAGGCCTGAAGACCCCCCAAGGCCTCCTCCAGCCCCGAGGTGGTGTCGCCAGCCTGCCCCAAAGTCCCATCCCATCCCCTCCTATGGGACCATGTCCCTGCACCCCACTGAGTTTCCCAAGTAGCCCTGGGCATGGCCAGGTTTTCAGAGCTCGCGTGCATTCTGATCATGATAATGAGGTGAGCAGGAAGGACTTCTTACCCCCATTTCACAAATGGGGGAACCGATGAGGCTCAGAGAAGGGGAGTGACTGGCCCAAGGTCACCCAGCTAGGAGGCAGGACCCTCGGTCTTCTGGCACAGGTCCATGCCTTCCCCACCCATCACCACCAGGCCCTGAGGTCCAGCTGGCCCTGCCCCTGCTGCCTTCGCCATCGGGGTGGGAGGCAGGGCCTGAGCCTGGGAGGAGGGTGTGGTTGGGCTGCACGGGGGCCAGGAAAGGACATGGATGGACCAACAGTAGGGCCTTCCCAGGATGCCTCCAGTGTCCCCTCCTGCCGTGCCCTCCCAGCTCTCAAGGCCAACGCTGCCCTGAGCCTGGATCCCCCCAGGCAGCAAGTAGCCCTCCCCAGGCCAGTCCCTACCAGGTCTTTTTAGTTTCCAAGCTCTCTCCATCCAAAGCTCCAAGCTCCACCAGTCACTCCCCTGTCCTGCTCCCAAGCCTGCAGAGGCTCCCTATTGCCTTCAGGACAAAGTCCCCGCCCAGCACCTCCGGGAAGGGGCTTGACTCACCAGCCCTCCAGCTTCTGTCTCCTGTCTGCCAGCATTCCTGGGTGCCCCCCTCCGTGAGCTGGGGTTCACTTGCCCCTCTGCCTGACACACCCTTTCCCCTGTCCCTTCCCAGCTTCCCGAGAGCCCCCTGTCTGAGTGCCCCTCCAGTCCCAGACTCCAGGGAGGACAGTGTCCCCTCAGTGGTGCAGGGGCCACATGTCTGGTTGCAGCTGACGCCCAGCTGGGCCCATGCTCCCGGGGCCTGGCCCAGGGCCGGCTCCCCCCGCCCCATACCAACCTCTGGTCTGCGGTTGGCGCTGCCCTCCTCCTCTTTCTTCTCCTCTGGGTAGCCACGCACCGGGAGGGGCAGGCCCGCCTCGACGCTGTCCTCCCGGGAGGATGGCCTCCAGCCTCGTGGCAGCGGCAGCCCAGGACCGCTGAAGTCGTAGCCCCGGGCCCGGAAGGAGAGCTTCATGGCCCGGTCCGGGTCCTCCTCCTCCGCCGCCTCCCCCTGCGGCCGCCTCTCGGCAGTCAGCTCCTTGGCCAGCTGGTCCATCGCGCTCCGTCGCTTGGCAACCTCCCACTCCTTGGAGGGCCGCCCCTCCCCCTCCTGCTCCGGCTTCGCGCTCTTCCCGCCCCGGAAGAGGCCTTGGGGGGCCCCTGCCGTCACCTCCTCCTGCAGGCAATGCTCCCGCTCCCCCTTCCCCTTGGGGGACGGAGCCTCCTCAGCCCCAGTCTTCCCGGCTCCGTCCACAGCCAGAGCCTCGGGCCAACCTGGAGCAGGCGGTGGACAAGAGCAGGGTTATGAGGGAGGCACCGCCACTTTCCCCGGTCCCTGCCACTCCCCGGGGCCTCTCTGTGGCCACGGTTGGGACAACAGACCCCGTAGGCGGGGTCCAGCTCAACCCCTCACAACGGATTCCATTGGGAGGGAAAAGCCATCTCGACACCATGCTTTACAAGACCCACTAAAGCTCTGTGGGGTGGGTTGGCCAGAGCCTGCCTCACCCTAGAAGCCCTGGCCCGGGGGTCACCCAGCTGGGGAGGGAGGAAAGACCCTGACCAGGGCCTCACGAGGAGCCACAGGGGCTTTCCTAAACCCTGGGTGAAGCTAACAGTGTCCCCAGACCAGCCTGTTCCCACCTGTCATGCTGTCCCTCTGTTCCCAAAGCCCACCCACCCACGCTGCAAAGTCCCTCTCCCCTCCGGGGGTGGGGTGGGGGAGCTGCTGGGGAGGGGCTATGTGGAACAGTGGGAGATGCAGGGTTTTGGGGTCAGACAAGCCTGGGTTGGAATCTCAGCTTTTACACAAATTAGCTGTGTGACCATGGGCAAATTACTTAACCTCTCTGAGCCTTGGTTTCCCATCAGGCAAATGGAGATAATACCTACCTTTCAGGGTTGTTGTGAAGGTGGAATGAGATTGTGGGTGAGGCTCCCCCGCTCCGTCCCATCCCCCTCTCCCCGACACATTTGTTGGTGTCTCAGACATCATATATACTCTCACCCCTCTGCATCTCCTGGTAGCTGAGGCTCGGGTGGGGGTTAAATGCTGCGGTGGGGGCGCTTTCTTCCTCCGGGACAGCCGCCTCTCCAGCCTCGGCCTCCTCTTCTCTCTTTGCCTGCTGCCCTTGCTCGGCACTCAGGCCCTTCTCTCTGCCCACTGGACCCTGGGAGGGGCCCTCGCTGTCCTCCTCAGCCTGTGGGCCTGGGTGTTTCTGGCTGGAGAGGCTGGCCAGGGGGTGGGTATTGGAGGAGGCCTCCTCCTCCCCTGGGGCCTGGTTGTCCTCCTCAGCCTTGGACCCCTGCCCAAGCTCCGGGGAGGCCTGAGGCCTGGCTCCATCCGCATCTTCACCATTCCTCTCCACCTCTTTAGAATCTCCTCTTTTTTCCGTAGCATCCTTGGAGGATGCCCCTTCTGTCCCCTCTACAGAAACAACAGAGCAAAGTCAGGCCCTGAGGACCAGGCTGCACGTGGGATCTCCCCAGAGCCCAATTTCATATCTTAGTCACTGTATCTCTTGGCTTCCAGTAAGCCCAGCCCAAGACACCCATGAGAGAATTAGGGTTGCCCTCTCCATGTCTGGGTTTGACCTGAGCGCAACTGGATTATGTTTCTTTCTCTGTAATTTTACCTCTCGAAGCAAGATGTGATTTTTTTTTTTTTCTAAAAAGACCTTGAAAATGACCCCAGAAGATAGAGCCTTGAATTTAAAATTAAGACAGCAGTTGAATTGCTGTGTGATCTTGGGCAAGTTCCTTAACCTCTCTGTGTAAGAGGCACCATTACTGCAACTTCATTCTCCCCTCTGTGCAGGTATTCTGTCTTGAGCATCCTGTGAAAGTGCTCAATTCCTCAATGTTTGTCAGGTTTCATTAAAAGGTATTTTCTTGTAGCTGCTTTGAAGACAGCCTTCTAACTAGTAAAAATCCCTCCCACTGCTAGAATGATCACTGTTGAACAAGACACTACCAAGTACATTCCATCATTTGACTCCAGGTGGAAGAGCTCCCATGCCCATTTGACAGAAACTCAAACCGATCCTCAGAAAGGTAAGGTGGCCTGTCTGTGCTCACAGTCAGCAGTGCTGAGCCTCGAACCCAAGCTTCCAAATGCCAAGTACCGGCTGCTCTTTGCACTGACATGTGGCTGCCACCCCCATTAATGCTACACTATTCCCCTCCTACAGCCCATGGCAGACATCTAGAGTCAACCAGACACTCATTTCCATGATGCCAAAATGTGGGAGTCCCTGCTGTGCCCCAAGCAGCCACTAGGGTGACAGCCCTGACCAATGCGAGGGCACCTCGGCCGCACCAGCAGGCTTCCCCTCTCAGCCCCGACGGAAGACCACTGACATCCCCGCTCTTAGGAACTGGCCCTATTCACTCACCTTCCACATGCAAAGAGCAGGGCTGCAGGGGCAAGTGTGGGGCTGTTTCTAGGCAGAAAGGTGAGTAACAGAGCATCCCCTTGACCTAAGCCATGATCCGTGACCCCTAAAAGCTCTCTGGTTTCAAGAAAGATGATCCAGGTTCATTTAGTGTTTCAAACCTACCCCTCTGGGATCCTGCTGCCACTAGGCTACGCTAAGGCACCACTAATTCCCAGGAGGGCAGGCGCTGGGCGTGGGGACCCTGCTGCGGTGGCCACTGGGAGGAGTCGAAGCTGCCCATCTGCCAGGCCAGAGACTTCCCGCCCGAGAGTGTCAGTCCCTGCAGTGGGCAGATGGGACCGATCAAGGGCTTTGGAGTGAGACAGACCCAGATTCACATCTCCAATTATGCCTTGGGAAGGCACTTCAACCTCCCTGGGACTCAGTTTCCCCATTTGTAAAGAGAAGGAAATATGAGCTGCCTTACAGGGCCTAAAGGAGGGGCTTCTGACTCCCAGGAACCCTCCATCTATCGTAACTACGGTTATTTTCATCCTCCCTCCCCTGGTCCCTGGCCAGACTGGTCGGCACTGACCCTTCAGCTCGGCCTGGTCATTCTGCTTCTCAAGAACCTCTGAGAGTTCATCCTCATAACTGCTGTGTTTCTTCTGCTGATGTGCCCTCTCCTTGGCTCCTGTATGAAAAACGTAGAAAAAAGTCCCATTTGGTCTGAGCTCCACATGTTTGTCTGTGAGAGGGAAGGCCTCTGTTTCCTCATCTGTAAAGTGGGCACATCATGTTCTGGGCTTGCCCAGTGAGAGACTGAGGGGGCAGGAGCTGGTGGGGGGTGGTAAGGGCTGGCTGCCCCCTCCTGGCCCCATCACCTCTCCAGACTCCATTTCTCACCTAGAAAATAAGAACAAGCCCTGCCTGCTGGCTCATGGAGCAATAAAGGCGCAGATGGAGCAGATGGTCCCAGGGGCAGAAGTAGAGAGTGGAGGGCCCTCAGGACCTGGCTGGTAGCTAGGGGACCCTGCAGCAAGAGGGAATAGTGACTGCTTGTCCCCTCATGGGGGCTCTTGATTCACGCAACCCCTGTTCCCCCTGGACCCCATAAGCCCAGGCTGAGCTCTTGTCTACATCCAAGCCCAGGGTCAGCACCAGAGACCCTTCTCCCTGCATCAGCCCCCTGCATCAGGCTATGCTGTCTGCTCTGTCTCCACCCGTCCCTGGTTCTTGATGGTGGCCCGGGCCAGGCCAACTCTGCAGTTGGTGGTGATTTTTTCCCATGATGAGAATTTCCGGGGTGGCCAGAGCAGGCTGACATGGGGGCTGTGGGCCGGGGGTACGTCCAGATCTGGCCCCCGGCCGACTGGGGTTCACACTTCTTGGTTAATTCCCTGCTCTGTGACCTTGGGTGACTTGGGCAATCCAAGACCTGGTTGCTCATCTATAAAACAGGGTTGCTGCATGGTAAATGCTAGGATAGAGGTGTGCAGGAGACATGAGAGTACAGAAGAGGGAGTGGGTGGATGAGTGGATGTATGGATAGATGGATGGATGGATGGATGGGTGGATGGACAGACAGACATACAGATCTATCCCATACTCTGTTTTTTTTTTTTTTTTGCGGTACGCGGGCCTCTCACTGTTGCGGCCCCTCCCGTTGCGTAGCACAGGCTCCGGACGCGCAGGCTCAGCGGCCATGGCTCACAGGCCCAGCCGCTCCATGGCATGTGGGATCTTCCCGGACCGGGGCACGAACCCGTGTCCCCTGCATCGGCAGGCGGGCTCTCAACCACTGCACCACCAGGGAAGCCCTATCCCATACTCTTTTAATAGAAAATAATAATGTACCTGTATATTGGACACTGTTTATATTAGACACACACACACATATGTGTGTGTGTATGTGTGTAAACAGATGTTTCAGGACACATTCCCTATAGTAGTCTCCACTGACATTATATTTAATTATTTAAATGCAGTAAGTCAGTCATTCAATACTTAATTTAAAAATTATCCTACTGCACTCCTAGCAACGATATGCAGTGGATGTTTGTCTTCCAGGAGGACGAGCGAGTGAGAGAAAGAATGGCGTGCTAACTTGGGGAGGGTCTCAGGGAGCCCTCCTGCTGTGGTTATTTTCACTTGCCACCTCCCCAAATCCCTCTCCATTCTCACACATGGCCCAGTCTGCCCCAGAAGCCTCAGAGTGGGGGCCTTCCCTGAGCCCCAGCAGCCTTCATGCCCTCCACCCTACCCCATCCAAGACACAAGCCCAGCCTTAAAGATGGGCCCTCACTTTCTTTGGAGGGAGACGCAAGATTCGTGCTCGAGGGCCATTCTCAGGGAGAGGCACAAGGGTGCCTATGGCCCTGCCCCAAATAAAAGCCACTTCCCACAGGGAGTCAGCCTGGGGCAGATGCAGGGCCAGAGCCCATTGTTTGCAATTTGCCAGGGAGGCCTCTGTGCCTCACATGAACCCAAGATGGAGCCTGGGGCTGGGCAGAGCAGCTAACTCTGTGGGATGACATCAGCCTAACCCTCCTTCCCAGCATCCTATCCAGGCTCTGCTTGAACATCCTCAGTGACAAGGAGCTCACTACCTCACAAAATCACTCCATTCCCAAGAGCATCAGTAGGTTTTCTTAACCTCTTGGAGAAAGCCATGTCTCGCTCTGAAAGCACACTGAAAGTCTGGTCTGTGTTTTGGGGCAAGCAAGACCCTGCTTCTCCCATCTCCCCCTTGAGCAGAAGCTCACAAGGGCAAAGGGGCCCCTCCTCTCTCCTGGAGACCAGTTTTCTTTTCCGTTAACAGAGAAAAGGGATCCTCTCTGCAACCTAGTCTTGAAAGTGTCCCCTCTAAAATGGCTGAACTCCAGAGACCATGGGGTATTGGAAGAGCTGCACCTGGTCTCGGGATGTCCTTAACTTACTATGTGACCTTGGACCAGTCACTCAACCTCTCTGGGCCTTGATCTCTTTAATTACATTAATTATAGACCGGACCAGGTAGCACAGAGGACCCCACCTTGCCACCCTATAATTGAAAGGCAATAACTGAGTATCAGAAACAAGACCTTGCTCAACCTTCCAGCATGATTTTCTGACTCTCAGTTACTGGAATTTACTCAGATTCGCGTGCAGCGGTTGGAAAATACCTTGGAGAGCGAGGTCTTGGAGCTCTTTCAGCAAATTCTGATGTCGCAGGATTGAGAGGATCCGTTCATCTGCAATGAAAAAGAGTCGTTACGGGTGGTTTCCAGAGAACAGCCCAGAAAGAGATTGCCATCAATATTTTCAGCTGAGCACAAGGAATTTATTCTGGAAACTCAAAACCTGGGTGGTAGCAGCAAGATTGGGTCTCGAGATAACACTTCTGAAATGACCTCCTTTCCAAGGTATCTCTCCATTTGCTATTGTATCAGAAAGGTCAGCCACAGTCCCTGCACCCAGACCTTCGCCAAGAGATGGCAGCCCCTGAGGTGATGCAGGGGTGTCTCTAAGCACAACATGTTTTCTCATCCCCATGCCTTTGCCTGTGTTGTCCACGCCACCTGGGGTGCTCTTTTTTCATTTTTCTACTTACTGATTTTCAACTTTTATCTTAAAGCCCAGCCCCAATGCTAATGTTGGATCTATCCAACATTGACTGCCTGCTTGGAAAGCTTTGTCCTTCTCATGCCCACCCACCCATAGTGTTCTTTTACTCATCATACATCTAGAGGGTATCTAGCGGGTGCCAGGGGTTGTTCTCGGCACTGGGGATATAGCACACAAAGCCTTTGTCCACAGGGAGCTCACATTCTGGTGGCTTGCTGTTCCAACCCTGGTTTCATTCTGCCCAGAATTCTGGTTAATTGTGTTCATATCTGTCCCTTCTGCTAGTCTGTAAGCTCTGGGCTCACAGGGGCTGTAAGCCCTTCATCTCTCTATACCACCCTGCACAGGCCTGGCTAAGGCAGGCACTTGGTCAGTGACTACTGAATTAAATCACTGAATTCCATCCCAAACCACACACCCATATCCTTGCCCCCCAGCCCAGCAGGCAGCAGCCCCTCACCCCAAGCCTGGCCCATACCTCCTCGGAGTGTCTCGAAACACTCCTGGCTGACAGGCATGGGGCTGGGTTTGGAGAGCGTGTCAGAAATGACCTCCACGATGCACTTCATCACCTGGGAAGAGAGTGGGGCAGGTTGGGGCTGGTTGGGGCTGGTTGGGGCATGGGGCTCAGTTCCTTGAAGTTCCAGGGTAAATTTCTACGGAGGACATAAGGACATTCTCTTGTGTCTTTAGGAGTCCATGGACACCTAGCTCAGGGGCACAGCTCTGCTTTCTTAGCTACATAGTAGCAGCAACAGTAATAATTAAAAACCAAAACAAAAAACCTTACACAGTGCTTACTTACCAAGTGCCAGGCACTCCAATCACCGGGCCGGCAGGAGCCCCTCTAAGGTAAGGGTGGGTACCCTGTACCCTCTCATTGCAAGGGTTTCTCTGAAGATGGGGAAGCTGCTCCTGGGCATTAGAGGTGTGTCTTGCAAAAGTACTTTAGTCTTGCAGATGCCCAAAAGGTCAGCTATCTCCAGGAGGCCTTTCTGGACCACCCAGTGGAGAACAAAGACCTTTCCTGGCTCTACCCTGTCTGGAAACAAGACTTGGAAAACTCTCTCTAGATATCCATGGTGTTGTCACACGCAGGGAGTGACAGCCTCACAGTCTGGCTCCATAGTCACCCACCAGGTGAATCCCCTGGCTGGATGTGGGCACACATCTATCTGCTACATCTGGGTGTCCATCCCAGGCCGACAGCAGCCATATCTCTGAAAGTCTTATCTAGTGCCCAGCAAGGTGCTATGGATAATCAGGCAGCCGATAAGTGAATGATATCTGAAGATGGTGCCAACTGTAGTGTGATATCCTAGCTGTGTGATCTTGGGCAAGCGACTTGACCTCTCTGAGCCTCAATTTCCTCATTTGTAAAATGGGAGTGAGAAGACCTTCCCAACTCCCCTCCCAGGGTGATGAGGCACAGATGGGAAAATACTCTATAATGCATGAAGTGCCTCACACACACCCAGGGAGGGATTCACGACTCCCCACCTGCTGCAGCTGCCTAGAGTTGGGCAGAGGAGCAGGAGGTATCAGACACGCAACAGGCAACACTGGTGGGGAGTGGGGGGGTGGAAGGCTGTGTCTACGGGATGCCAAGGCAGCCCATCCAAAGATCCAGGATGGCAAACCGGCAAACAGGCTCTACGGTAGTCATGGCATCCTAGGTTAAAACATGCAGGTCTTCACCAGCTGCTCCGGTGTCTCTGACCCCAGGCTGCTGAATAAAAAGTGTGTCCCATAAGGGACCTGGCAGGGAGGAGCTTATAGCCTGCACCCTATATCTCCCTGCAACCAAAAGTCTTGCACTGGGGAAATCAGGTAACCACCAGTCCATGAGGACAGATTCTGGGAGAGAGGAATTGGTTATGGGTCCCAAGAGTGATGGGGAGGTCATGAAAGGAAGCTCTAGGAATAAAAATGCTCATTTACCGAGGACCAACTACGTGCCAGGTACTTCACATGATTCCAATCCCTTACAACTCCCCTCAAAGGAAATATTATTATAGACAGTAAAAGGGGAAGCTCAGCAAAGTTAAGGAATCTTCCCAACATCACACAGCTACGGTGAGTGGTATAGGTTTAAATTTAGGGCTGTCTGTAACTAATGAATAGGAAATGAGCAAACTGAGGTTGAAATCTCTTTGATGTTTTGGGTTTCAACTACAGCCTCTCTGGAATAGAAGAAAACAGCTCCTGAAAAGGCAGGGAGTAGAAATTTCTCTGACTCCCAAGTGGAGGTATCTGTGAACATCAGAGACTGGAAAAACAGCCCCAACTCAGACATGAATGAATTTCGAGTATACACCCAACACAGAGTGTCTTTTGCTGGCCACAGAAGCCCCTACCAGTGTCTTCTAAGGCCCTTTCCTGGGTGACCTCCACCAGCATCCCCAACTGGCTGGGACCCTGGGTGCAGGAGCCATGATCAAGAGTGTTTTCACTGTGGCCCTTTGGGAGAGCCAGCCAGGGCTTTAGTGACTGGGGGACGGGGCGGGTGTGTTGCTGGCAGGGCTCTGGGGAAGAGCAAAGCGGCAGGCCGGAGCCAGGCAGACGAAGACTGCTCCCGCAGGTCGGTGGACGACCACAGCCTCAGAGAAGTCACCCCCGCCAGCCCGTGGTGGGCCTGTGAGATTCGGAGTGTTCAAGACAGGGGGCCTGGAACCTGGGCCCCGCGGGTAAGGCACAGGCCCCATCAGGCTGCACACCCAGCTCAGAGGAGGCGGGGGAAGGCCCCACAGTAGGAGAGCAGGGAAATCTGGCAGACTTTCGTGTCTTCTTTTGGCGAAGCTGTCCCCAGGCTCAGCAGCCGCAGTGCTGGCTCTTGGCTTTCTGTTCCTGGCCCCCATGCCGGGGCATCCCCACACCCCTTCTTACCTCAGTGTCCCCTTTATTCATAGGGCTGTTCACAGGGAGGGCAATGACTAGGAAGAAAAAGAGAGAGCTGGGGTCACTCCTCTGCTCCGTGGGGAGAACGCGGTCCTTCCAGACTGGTTCCATCAGGCGCGCTCCCTCTTAAGACCACCTCCACCCGAATGAGACGCTGAACTGATTTTATTTCCCTTCCCCAGCTGCTGCCCCCCTCCGCCCCGGAGGCGGCTCCCAGAGGCTGCGCTGAGAGCCCTAACCCTTCCCCTTGGGAAGGCTCGTGCTCTGGACGGGGTGTGTGAGCTGAAAGCAAGAGCTGTGCAAACAGGCCAATGGCTGAGTGGGATCGGGGTGGGGGAGGATGAGGGAGCGGCAGAGAGACCCCAGAGGTGACAGAAAAGAGGGTGAGGGGAGCGGAAGAGATGGAAGAGGAGGACTGTGACGGGGGATGGGAGAGACAGAAGTCAAGGGCAGACAGACGGGGGCAGAGGGAGGATGCAGGGGGAGGCAGGCGAGTGGGGAGCCCTCAGCGGTCCTCCCATCTACCCCGATGACCTTGGCCGGCCACGACGCAGAGCCGGCGCCGGCCCTGAAGCAGCCCAGACACGGGGTGGGGACGTCAGGGGACCCTGCCCCGCGGGGTCGGGAGTCCGAGTCAAAGAGTCAGGCCTGCGGGATCAGCTCCCGGGCCCCTTTGCGGGGTCGGGTGGGAGGCGAGGCGCTGTCCGTGGCGCTGAAAACTCGCCGCGCCGGGGGGAAGGCATGCAGGAGCGCGCGGCGCTGCGCGGTGCCCGGACCTCAGGGCAGGCAGGGGCGCCCGGGACCCTCTCCCCCAAGGCCCCGCGCTCGCTCACCTTGCCCGGCGCAGAGGAGAAGCGCTAGGACCGCGGCGGAGCGCATGGCGAACCCGGGGCGCAGAGCAGCTGGCGGTCTGGGGCCGGGCGCGGCGCGCACTGGGACGAGGGGTGGCTGGACTGGTCGCTCCGGGCGGCCTCGGCGACACAGGCGCGGGGATGGGGGTCGCAAGGTCTCCGTGTGCGTCCGCCAGTCGACCCGCCCCCCGCCTTTCCCCTCTGGGCTCGGGCACTGCAGCAGTGGCACCCTCGCGCCCCACTTATATACACCCCGGACCCCGGAAATGACGTCATCGGACCCGCCCCTACCCCCTTTTCCCATCCCTCCGGGGGTCTGGCCGCAGTTCGCACCACCCCCAGCCGCACGGCTGTTGCCGATGGCCACCGCCTCGCACAGCTCTTGGGTGAGGCAGCGAGGCGGATATCTGGCTTCCAGGAGGCAGCACGGGGGACTCAGCGGATCGTCCACCCCTCGACAGCTCCACCGACTTGCTGTGTGTCCGTGGGCAAGTCACCTCCAGTCTCTGGACCTCGTGGGCCGCCGAAGTGCGCTGAGGTCCTGCCAATTCTAGCGCACCACTCCTCCTTGCTCCTGAAGGCCCCCTCCTGAGGGGGTCTTGCTTCCTCCATCCCACTGGCTGGAGGCGTGCTCACCGTTCAGGGCTCCCTCAAATATCTAGGAGGCCGTCTAGAGGTCCCCGACCCCTTGTCTGAATCAGGCCTCTCTCTCTGGCAACCCAGTTTTGTGCTTTCACGATTTCTAATATGCATTTATGTATTTGAATAACGTTTAGTCTTCACTGCTTTCACAGTCCTGAGCAGGGCACCTGACAGAGTAAATGCCCTTAACTGATAACTGTTGAATGTACTGATTGAAAGTTCAACCCACAGACGAGTGAATCCTGGGCCTTGGCCATTGTTGGACAGCGCTCATGGGGGTTGGGGAGGGAGGGGTAGGGGACAGTTCTTGATATCAAACCGAAATAGAGGTCCTTGTAACTTGTACTCATTAGACCTCATTCAGCCCCTTAGAATCACCTTCTTGTGGCTGATAACCCATTTGTGTGTTTGAGAACAGCTCTCACATCCTCTTGAGTGTTCTCAAAACCTGGATGGTTTGTGTGTAAGGCTGGTTTCCTCGTTTGTTTCTCTCTGCCCTGACGCCCTTATGCTCCGGCCACATTACTGTTCTCACCCTTTGCCACCTGACCCCACTGTCATAGTGAAGCGGGTATCTGGGCAACAGTTGGGCATCAGCTGGCATCGTCCAAGAGCCCCTCCTTCGTCCTGTAACCGTCCCCTCCCACCTGCTGCTACTGCCCACTTCCCGCCCCTAAAGGAAAAGCTGGCAGAAGCTCAGAAGACACGAAAAAGGTCCTGTTCATGCAGGTATTCATTCATTTAACCACTGTTTGTTAATCACCTACTATGTGCTTAGGACAGCTCTTAGCTGCTGTAGGTATGCACGGTATGTCAGGTGGGGACAAGTGCTATGGACAAAAATGAAGCAGGGAAGGGGGATGGGTGTGCTGGCGGAAGGGGTTGGGTTATATTTTAAAGAGGGTGGATCAAAGGAGGCCTCACCAAGGAAGTGACATTTTAGCAAGTCACCTGAAGTTGCTGGGAGAGGGGGTTGCATGTGTCCAGGGGCAGAGGGCTCCGGGCAGAGGGACGGCAAGTGCAAATGCCCAGAGGGAGGAATGTGCCTGGTGTGTTCAAGGAATAATAAGGAGGTAGAGGGAAAACGGCCTGGAGAATAGAGCTGAACATTAACATGGAGTCTGTCTCAAAAACTTGGAAATGCACAGAAATACAGAACATCACCTGTACTCACACAACCCAGAGAGAAGTACTGATCATTTTAAAGTGTTTGTTCTATATTGTGGAGAATTATTATACTTGTTTACAGCCCTATGAGGTAGACACAATTATTATACTTGTTTACAGATGCAGTTTTACATCCCTTGGTAAAAGACAGTTCCCAGTGAAAAACTTCAAACAGTGAAAACATAAGCGCCCTTCTGATGTGGGTCATCCTGAATGTGGTGCAAAGGTTCGCAACATACAACCCTGTACACAAACCTCTGTAGCATTTGCAATTCTTTCATGTCATTTCATATAACAGTAGGTGAACTCCTCAGTCGAAGAAAATGGACATTTTAAGACACTTGATGAGCATTGCCCAACTGCCGTGGAGAAAGTTGAACCACTTTCCAAGCTGAGTGGATTCTTCTCCTGGGAAGTTCCAGGGCGCCTGCCACCTTCCCGGGAGCACTGGTTCTCCAGAAGTCTGATCCTGTTTGTCCCGTGCAGCTAAGCATAACCAACCGGCAAAAGTCTCCCAAACTAGGTTTTACAAGTGACGACGCCAGTAACTCGCACTTACACCATGCCGTATAGCTCCTCAGAATGTTCCACCACTGAGCCCTTACGGTAATCCTCAGCCTAAGTTAGAGCAGGATTGTTTTCATTCTACTTTGCAGATTTGGAAACTGAGACCCAGGATGCTAACATGAGCTTCCAAGATGCCACATGGCCAGTGAATGGTAAAGTTGGACCTAGAGCTTGTTTTGCTCAAGTGCCCATGTTTCCCCCCATCTCATGATTTCTCACATGCTGTTACCGCTCACTGGAATGCCTCTCATTATCATTCCACTCCCTCCCCTATAGCCTGGCAAATGCTTCCATCCTTTTGAGGACCTGAGGTAATTGCTCCCTCCTCTCTGCCTCCACAACACTTGTGTGAGTGTTTATCACACGTGGTCGGCATTTTTGGCCTCTAGATCCTTCTATCTCGTTACACTTTGAGCTCCTTGGGATTTGGTCTGCGTCCTGCTCATCTTTCGACTTCAGTTTCTGGCATAGTGCTGGGCACATGGTCGGCACAGTGGAAAATTGAAAGAAGGAGAAAACTCACATCCATCGATCCCATCTTTGGCTTTGGGCTGGATTGGTTAGGTAAGGATAAGCCACTGGAACGAAAGACCCTAAAATACAGTGAAATAAGATGGGGTCTTATTTGTCTCTTCCACAACAGTCCCAGAGTGAACAGTTTGGATCCATGGGGTGGCTCTGTCATCCTCAACAAACATTCTCCACCTTTGATATCAAGGCAGCTATTCTGGTTGCCACCATTTCTCAACCATCTCAAAGGGGGCAAACGGTAGATGGAGACCAAGCAGCTTCTCTGTAAGGTTGTGATGCAGACCTTGCCTGCAACACTTCTCCCAGCACACTGGCTAGGACTTAGGCACGTGGACACACCTAGTTGTAAGGGAGACTGGGCAGCCACGGGGAGGTTCTGATTACTAAAGGAAGACGGGATACCGGAGGACGACGTGCATTCTGTACCACACAACCCATGGGGGTGATGCCAACAACTGACCCTTGTGGAAAACTTGCTAAGAACCAGGCACTGTTCTAAGAGTTACAATACAGCCCTATGAGGTAGACACAATTATTATACTTGTTTACAGATGCAGTTTTACAAGAGAATGAAGCCCAATACCCTAAGGCATTCATCATGAATTAGTGTCTCTCGCATGCATCTAGAATGGTAGGAATTATGCACCATTCTTGGGGGAACTAAAAAAGTAGCCACTCAAATAATTTCTGTGCTATGGTTCTGATGAGGAACCCTGTATGGTGCTGTTGATGAGTCCCTTTTAAGGAGCCAGGCATTGGGTTCGATACTTGTCTTTGTTTTTAATAAATTTATTTACTTTTAGCTGCATTGGGTCTTCGTTGCTGTGCGCAGGCTTTCTCTAGTTGCAGCGAGCGGGGGCTACTCTTTGTTGCGGTGGGCGGGCTTCTCACTGCAGTGGCTTCCCTTGCTGTAGAGCACGGGTTCTAGGCGTGCGGACTTCAGTAGTTGTGGCTCGCAGGCTCTAGAGCGCAGGCTCAGTAGTTGTGGCGCACGGGCTTAGTTGCTCCGCGGCATGTGGGATCTTCCCGGGCCAGGGCTCGAACCCGTGTCCCCTGGATTGGCAGGCGGATTCTTAACCACTGCGCCACCAGGGAAGCCCCAGATGCCTGTCTTTGATTGGGTTTCCCCCAAAGCAGACCCTCCCTAAGCGAGGATTTGGGAGTGCTTCATTTGGAAGTCATTCCGTGAGCAAGGGAGTAGGAAAGTGAGACAAGGAAAAGAGCCAATGAAATGTGTATATTGATAAGCAAGTTACCACTCAGGGCAGTGGAGACTCAGTCTAGCTGGGACTTACTGAGAAACTGTGTAGGACACACCTCGGGATTTTTCCACTGGGGCGAGGACGCTGGGATACTTACCTGTCGATTCCTTTCCCTCATTGAGGGTCTCACCTGAAGACGTTGATTTCCCCACACTTCCTGCCTGCTCTGTGAAAGGGCCAAGCAAACTCCCACTGCCAGAGAATACCCTCAGACAGAGAAACACCGGAAGCTGTTGGCATGTATGGGAACTGTCTACAGGTGACCTCCGAGGTGGTGCAAGGGGACATAGGTGGAACACTGACATCTGCTACGGGGCTTTATACATGTTATTTTATTTCATCTTTACAATAAACCTGTGCCTAAGATATCAACATCTCTGTTTCTCGTATGCAGAAGCCAAAGCTCAGAGAGATGGAGGAACTCTTCCAAGGTCACACAGCTAGGAGACGGTGGAGTGTGGGGACCAGTCATCCGTCTGTGTCACCTCCCTCCATTTCCCATGCCTTAGGCCCTCTACCAGCCTTACGTTTAACTGATCTTCATCATCAACCCCCATCCAAAACTACTGCCTTCAGGCTTTCTAAGGTCTCTCATCTCTGAGAAAGACAATTGATGTTTTTCCAGCTTTCGGTGGATGAAACATGGTGAAAGACTCTATTTATTGCTCCAAGTCTATACAGGCAATCTCCATAAAAAACCATGTCCTGGCTTTATATATAAAGTAAAGCAGATACCTCTCATCTGGTGCCCATGGTCAGGTCCTTGTTTTTTTTTTTTTGTTTGTTTGTTTGTTTGTTTTCCGCCCCCCAGACAAATGTTCTTTCTGTGAATCACTCCTGCTGA
>NW_006781401.1:1045756-1056929 GCF_000442215.2 Lipotes vexillifer | reverse complement strand
AATCACTCCTGCTGAAAGGCAAAAGCCTAAGGCCAAGATGTGGTTAACTCTCCATCAATTATGCAGTAAGAGGAATCAGAGAGCAGGGCGGTCTGCTCTGAAGGTGGGCTTAGCAGCCCATCTTAGGATCATGTTAGAGTGCTAGGGAACCAGTATTTCTCAGTCTACCCACTGCTCATGGCTCCCCCTGACAGTTTCCCAGATCTACTGCCAAATTTTGATCCACGCACAGAATGTGTTATGATTATAGCTAAGTATATATACTGCCTTGGTTTTGTATGTTAGATGAAGCATTGAGCTGAGTAGGTGGTGGGAGCTATAGCATAGTTCACCGAGAGCAGGAGGCAGGGGGCAAAGCAAAGTCAGGAGCTCTTTACCTTGTGAGTATATGGAGGACACTGTGGATTAGATTGTTCAACCTCCATTCCAACCCTCTCCAGGTGGGCAGAAGTAGGAAAACTAAAAACTACATTTCCCAGAATCCCTTGCAGCTAAAAGACTTGGATGTGATTTAGGTTCCACCAATCAGAGGTACTTGCTCAGGAACTGTGTGGAGAGAGACAGGGTGCAGAGCCAATATGTTGCTCCTGTGGACGTGGCAGAGGTGGGCGGCTCTGGAGTCAGTGGCTGTGGTAGCGTTCTGACTTGGCAAGAAGTTTCCTGATCCTGGCCTGGGCAGCTCCCGTGGCAGCTCAGTTCTGGGGTGTGGCTTTGTGAGCTGCTTCTGGAAACACACTACAGTCAAATTCTTCAGTCCTCCCAGTGATTCTGTAAGTCCTTTACTATCCTGCTTCCTGCACCTGAACCCCCACTGAAACGAGGAGATAGCCAATAAGGACAGTGAACAGTTCTGACAACACACAGCAACACTGGGGTGGAGGGTGTCCAGGTGAATAGGGTGCTGATGGTGGGAGTGTTTATAGACCCCTTGTCACTATGTCAAAGGAAACGGACTACTCAATGCCAGGCACTATTTATTTCCGTATCACAGACAAACACCATTCAAATTCATTCAAACCATGCAGGCTTTATAAAGGATGTCAACACTTCAGGGTTTGATCACGGGCATAGAAATCTCCTGGTTAATGGGCGGTTGTCTGAATTAATGCCTTAAAACGATCAGTTTCCAGGTCTGTAAGAAACTCAGTGAGTGACACTGGTATTGCCAAGATTCTAGTCCCATTCCTGAGGTTCAGAGATGGAAAGGCACTTACCTAAGATCACACAGCAAGTTGTAAGAGCCAGAACTGGTTCTCCTGGCCCTCAATTGTTCCATTGCTTCAGTGAATGAAAAGAGTGAAGAAATGGATGAAAGAGGTATAGGACTGGCAGCCAAAATGCTACCCCCTAACTCCAGAGTCCAAGGGCCAACCTGGGGTTGGTGGGGAGGAGGAGAGAACAGAAGGCAGATTTGGGCAGTGAGAACGACACTGAAATGCTTTCTAAGGACTCACTCTTTAGTCAAATTCAGAGACAGAAAATAGAATGGGGGTTGCCAGGAGCAGGGCTGGGGAGGGGGGATGGGGGGTTTGCATTATGGGAACAGCATTTCTGCTGGAGAAGATAAAAAATTATGGGAATAGATGGTGATGGTTGTGCAACAGTGTGAAGGTACTTAATGCCACTGAGCTGTAAACCTAAAAGTGGCTAAGATGGTAAATTTTATGTTCTGTGTATTTTACCACGATAAAAACTTTGAAAGCACTCTCTATGGCCACTGCTGTGTGAGGATATTGGCTGCATGAAGGTGGCTGCCTTCTAGTCTGAGGAGTGAGAGCAGGGGGACAGAATCAGCATCCTAGTCTCTCTGTGGGGCAAAAGCTGCCCCCCAGATAGCATCCCTGGGAGCGCTCCAGGCTCTAAGCTGGGGTAGTGGGAATCCTGCTGGGGGCGCCCACTGGGGAGGGGCACCAGAGCCCCCACCAGAGCTGGTCTCCTAGGACTTCGGAGGTGGTTCTCACAGAAGAGCAGTCCCCCAGAATACACCACCAAGGGAGACCCCAGAGGCAGCCTGTCTGTGCCCATGGAGAGCCTAACTCTAGCAGATGCAGTCCAAGCCCTGCCCATGTCTCTTGGGCCTCTCAGGGTCCTGGGCCACCGCCCACTGCCAGGATCTACCCCTTGGTGCCCAAAGGGTTTTCACAGAAACCCAGAAGTCTGCTCTGCTCGCATTCACCGGAAGCTGAAAGCTCAGGGACTTGCCCTCAGATGTTCATTTATTTATTTTTTCAACAAGAGAAAAGTAGTTTATTAATGCATGGGGTGAACCTCACACAGGAGAAATCTCGGTGATGAGTAACTCAAAGAGATTGTTAGAACTTGGGCTTATATAGCATCTTAACAAATAAATTTGTAGAGAAGTGACAAGAGAAAGGAAAAGGATTTTAGGCTTCCAGGGGTGTCAAAATATGGGAAGGTAAATATTTGGGGGGAAGCCAATGGAAGACAAGTGTCAGAGGTTCATTTAGAAGCACCCCACCTTCCTCACCACTGGGCGCTATTCCAAGGAGGGGTTTTTTGTACAGCTTCTCATTGGCTCCCTGAGGAATTCAGCTGGGTCCTCACCCTGGGGTCGGGCTTGCCTGCACACACTATTGCTAGCACACTCTATTGATTTCCTTTCCTCTCCTTGCCCCCTACCCTCCACCCCCGGTTCCTTCCCACCCCGCCGCCACGAGTCCTCGAATCCTTGACCCTTGACTTGCAGAACCCACGCCGAGATGCTGACTGCCCCTTCCCCTGCTCCCCCGTGCTCTGTCTGGGGTGTGCGTGGTCTGACAGCATCCATCCCTCGATCCCTTGATGGGCCTCCATCCTGAGCCACGTGGAGCTCAGTGCTTCTAAGACTCCAGCCCTTCTGTCCCCTGATAGATTTCCCTCCATCCCTGGCTCTGGAGCTTGATTGTTCTTCGCATTAATTTGGAGGGTCGCTCTTTAGACTCCTGTCCTACCCAGGAAGTAGCCTGTCAGCTCTAGACCACTTCCAGGCCTCTGACCAAGGTGAGGTCCCGATGGTGAGGAAGGGCCAAGGCCAGAATCCTCTGGGTTGGGGAGCGGATGTTGCATCAGGCAAGCTACAGTGCTGGAATGAGGGGGTGGAGAGAGCCCTGGAGCCAGATGCAGAGTCTACCCAGGAGCTACCAGCGAGTCGCCAAGTGACCCTGGTTCGTTTCCTACTCTCTGCCTCGGTGTCCCCACCTGAAACATGGCTGTGACGATGCAGGGCACACAATTGTGCTGAGTGTAAATGAGATCTGAACCACAGCACCTGACCCTTTAGCACATAGTGACTGCTTCACACACCTGTGATGAAACCCTATCATTATCCTCATTAATATCAGGAGGTGGAGGCTCAGAGAGGTCCCAAACCTGCCTAATACCACACAGCCTGGTGAGTGGCAGAGGCAGGAGTCGACCTCAGGCTGTCGTGTGGAAAGCCGGAATGTGGAAGTTTACTGCTTTTAGATAAAGAAGGTGAATGTTAATATCATCTGACAGTAAATTGAGACTCAGAGATGGGCAGTGCCTTGTCCCAAGTCACACAGGGCTGTAATGGGAGCCAAGTGCTCCTGGCGCCGGGCCTTGGGTTTTCCTTCCTGGACAAGACCGCCTTCCCCTCCCCCCGAGGTTGCTAGTGGTGGGGCTATGCGGGGAGGGCTGCCCCAGGCCTTCCCCAGGGGTGCACAGTTACCTCGGGAGGTGCACTCTGGCCTCCCTGGACCCAGCCTCTTTCTCCCCAGTTCTACCAAAGCTGTCAGGGGACAGGGAAGGGGAGACCTTCATTCAACAAACATTTATTGAGCACCTACTGTGTCCCAGGCTCTGTTCTCGAGGCTTGGAGTATGCTGGTGAAGAAAAGAAGAAAGACCCCTGCCTTCTTGGAGGCTGAGGAGACAGGCAATAAACAATAAAACATAAGACAGAGAAAGACAAATATTATATAGTATCACTTATATGTGGAATCTAAGAAAATGATACAAATGAACTTATTTACAAAACAGAAATAGACTCACAGACATAGAAAACAAATTTATGGTTACCAAAGCAGGTAGTGAGGGGAGGGAGAGAGATAAATTATACACACTACTATGTATAAAATAGATAAGTAACAAGGAACTACTGTATAGCACAGGGAACTCTATTCAATATGTTGTAATAACCTATAATGGAAATTATAACCTATAATGGTTATAACTTATAACCTAAAACCTATAACCTATAATGGAAAAGAAAAATAGATGATAGATAGATAGATCATTGAATCACCTTGCTGTGCACCTGAAACTAACACACTGTAAATTAATTATACTTCAGTTTAAAAAGTGGTTAAAAAACCGAATAAAACCTAATAAATAAGCACATTATACAGTAGGTCAGAAGGCGGTGATGTTGGGAAAAAAGAAGCAGAACAGAGTAAGGGGCCTGAGAATAGCTGGGTGGGAAGGTGTGGCCTCATCAAACAGGTGGTCAGGGTAGGGCCCCATTGAGGAGGGTCAAGGGAGAGAGCCATGTGGACATCTGGGAGAACATTCCAGGCAGAATGAACAGTCAGTGCAAAGGCCGTGGGACAGGACTACACCTGGCAGATCTGAGGCAGATTAAAAAGGCCAAGGTGGCTGGAAGAGAGTGAGTGAGGCAGAGATTAGTCGGGGATAAGACAATATTGGGCCAGATCAGGTAAGGCCTCGTGGGCCTTGGTGAGGACTTTGGCTTTTACTTTGAAGAAGACAGGAATCACTGGGAGAAGACGGGCAGCAGAAAGTGGGAGGAACCCAGAGGCCCCAAGGTGTTGTGTAGATGTGCCCATCAAGCCTAGCTGGCTCCCAGCAGCCCGAACACCCCACTTCATTCCCGAGGGCCTGCAGAGATGCTTCTGGACCAGGAGTCAGGGAGAGAAGAGGAAGCCGTTGCCACCACTGCCCCAGGTGCCCTGAAATGTCCCCTTTGGGGAGCAGCAGATCCCAGGGAGTGAACCGTTGCTCCTCTGGCTGTGGGGCTCAGGACACCTCCATGTGAGGAGTCCCTGCCAGGGGGGTCCTTCGGAGCAGCTTTCTGCCTGTACCTCAGAGAAAGTGGCAGCTGCTCATGTGATGGGGGAGCCCAGGGCATTGGGCAGAGTCAACATACCCTTGGCCCTGCCTGCAAAATCACATTTTCCAAACACACAGCTCCCCTAAGCCCCTTATCGGGCCTCCAGGTAGCAAAGCTCCGTTGCTGGGCAATGGTGTTTTATCTGCAAGTTCTGCACAGAGGTTGTATGAGGTGATTTCATTAGATCCTCTCCCATCTGTCTCTGCAAACGTCCCCAGGGGCCTCCAATTAAGGTTTTGCTTTTCTTCTTTCGCAGATGTTTGCTTTAATCTAATAAAGTGGTTTACAGGCTTCAACGAGAGCCTCGGTGGGCCCCAGCCCAGGAGGGTGGTGGGAGAGGTAGGGGGAGGTTGCCATGGGTGCCAAGCCCTGGACGCAGAGGCGAGCTCACGGGGGCTCGAGGCACAGCAGACTGGAAAGAAGGACCCGGCCTGGGCCAAACTGCGACATGAGTGGTCTTCCCCGTAACCCACCTCTCTTCCTCCTTCCTGCAGCCAGATTCCCACAGGGGGCCACAGCGGCACTTCACTCCCAAGCAGGATGTCTTTTCTAGGGAGACACCGCTGGGTGAGAAACTTCTGGATCCAAGGGGGAGGTCACCTGGGAGGTGGATCTGCAGAGGCTCCATAGAGACAATGCTGTGGACGAACTGCTTTGTGGCGTGCAAACCCAAAGTCATGCCGAGGAGACCAGACGCGGGAAACCAGGGGTCTGGGGGAGAGAGGACGGGTGAGAGGCAGGCTCAGGCCAGAGGAGAGCAGAGCAGCTGGCCTGACTGTTTGGCCGAGGCGCTGCGGTAGGGAGAGAGGCGGGAGGCACCCCTGCCCTCCCAACAGGGTCAAAGCAACGCAGGGGGCTTCTGGGATGGGGCCCCGCGGCCAGGACTCCGAGGGAGACGGGACCCCAGACCCCAACCTCTCGGTTCTACAGGTCCCCAAAAGGCTGGCCTCCAGAGCCTCCCAGGGAAGAGTCTTCAGGTGATTTCAGCGCGATCCTGGTCGCCAGAGCCCCTGACCAGCTGGCAGAAGCCACTTAGGATGGTGCAAAGGGCTGCACTCTGGAGTCTGGTCTGGGTTGGAATCCTGGGTCTTCCTGGTACTACTGTATCGCCTTGCAAAAGTCACTGAACCTTTCTGAGCCTCTCTTCCTATTCTACAAAATGGCCAAAATAATTTTTGGCATGATTTCTATGAATTGAACTGAGAGAATTCAGTCACCAACATCTGTCAGTGCCAACTATGTCTGGGGCGTCTCGGGAGCTGATAACAGGAGGGAAAGCTCCAGCACAGTTCCTGGGTGTCCCAGGTGGCTGTCGTAGCTCTCTCCCTGCCCTCTCTCCCTCAGGCTCTGTCCCCTGGTGGAGCACTTGGTTCGTGTGGTCCATTTTGTATTGGACTGACTAACGAGCCACGTCCTTCACTCTTCAGCATCGGTAGGGCTGGGCAGCTCAATGTCTGCCTCCATTTTCTCATCTGTAAAATGGGGGGGGGTGTTGATGATGCTACTTACCTCCTGGGGTGACTTCCCTGGTGGCACAGTGGTTAAGAATCCGCCTGCCAATGCAGGGGACACGGGTTCGAGCCCTGGTCCGGGAAGATCCCACAGGCCGTGGAGCAACTAAGCCCGTGCGCCACAGCTACTGAGCCTGCGCTCTAGAGCCTGTGAGCCACAACTACTGAGCCTGCGAGCCACAACTACTGAGCCTGCGAGCCACCACTACTGAGCCCGCGCGCCTAGAGTCCGTGCTCCACAACAAGAGAAGCCACCGCAAGGAGAAGCCCGCGCATCGCAACGAAGGGTAGCCCCCACTCGCCACAACTAGAGAAAGCCCGCGCACAGCAACGAAGACACAGCACAGTCCCAAAAATAAATTAATTGATTTAAAAAAGAAAGGAGTTGCTGTACAGTTGGGTGCTTTGACACAGGGCCTGCCCACAGTGAGTGCCACGTCACTGCACCTGTCATTGTAGTAGCTTTAGGATGTGGTTTTCCTTCAGGTGACTGAGTATCTCTGATGTTCAAGCTCCTCACAGCTGCATCTAGTGCCCTGCAAAGCGGGGGCCCGGAAAAGGGGTGTTAGGGGTGGGGTGCTGGAGCCCCGAGTGGTGCCGATTCTGCTCTCCACAGATGGGCAGGTGGTGAGCAATTCCTCCGGCGTCTGGCCCTGCCCCTCCGCAGGCAGCCCAGCTGGGGAGCGCCGGCCTGGATGGATGCACGGGGAGCTCCTAGCCGGCCGGGGCCTGCAGGCCACTCGAGCATCTTCTCTCCTGCCAAATGCTTTCAGAGCCAGTTAGCTGTGCAGCCTTCTGCCCCGAAGAACAGGCTGTTCTCTCCCCTCCTCCCCCAGCCGCCGGGCTCAGAGACCACGAGCAATGTGGGCTACCCGTCTCCCCCTGTGTCCCTGCCCTGCACGAGCGAGCTGGCAGAAAGTCCTGGGCTGGGTGGGGTTTAATCATGGACCTTCCCTCCTACCGAGACCTAAGTCCAGGTGCCACCCTGGAGTCCTCAGCTTTGATCACCTGCCCCAGATACCCCTCTTCCTTCTCAGACTGGACTCTGCTTCCGTGCTTCTTTGCTGAGGTCAAAGCTCTGCTCTCCCACCCGCACCCCCGAGAGGAGGTGCCACAGTCTCGGCTCTGCCAGGCGTTTACTCTGCGGCATGGGGGACCCACGGGAGGTGGGGTGATGGGGCACCAAGCACAGGGAGGTGAGAAAGTATTACTCAGGGGCAAGAGGAACTAGAGTATGAGGGTGTGCCGCAGGTTCACCTTCCAGCAAAGGGAGGAATTCGCCCCCTCAGAATGGCCCCCTCATATTTCTTTGGCCTCCTCTCTTATTATTCCACTCCCCTCCCCCAGCAGCCATACCATACTAATTACTGTTCTCACCCCTCCCCACCTCCCCTGTGTCATACGTACCGTCACACACACTCCTGCCCCCGTACCTTTTTCATGTGTTCCCCTGCCAAGAACACCTTCTGTTATTGCTTGTTTTCCTCAAACTTTAAGGCTCAGATCAACTCCTCTCGACACCTTCCACTCCAGAAAGGGTTTCTGACCAGCCCAAACCACTCAGACCTCACTATCCTCAGAGATCTTTTAGCCCTTACTATTTGACCATCATCAGCTACCGGATTAGCCTGGGCATGAACCTCATGTAAATATTCTATCTGCTCAACTAGATTTCAAGCCTTTGGAGGAGGAGGACATTGCTTCAAATCATCCTCAGCCCTACAGTCATAGGAACATGACCTGTGCTTTGTCACGGAGATGAAAATAGCTTAACCCAAATACAGGAACGATGGTGGGATTTCTCACAAGGTGGGATACCGGTCGGGGAGATGTCTGGGGGACCTGGGTGCTTTCAGAACCCTACAGATGGCATGTCACCCTGTGAACATACTCGCCCTGGCTCTTCAGGTAGAGGCAATTGAGTTCAAATGATGCTCCACAAACTCTCTGATTTACTCTGTGGCTGTACGGGAAGGCAGTGCTCTCTTAGAGGCACAGGTGAAACAGGATTAAGGGCGGCTTCGTGGGCCGCTGTCTATGCTTCTGAACCGTCACCTCCCTCCAGGGAACCCAGGACACTGGTTAATGATTTTTGTCTGACAGGTCCCAGGGGCCATAGTTTTTAAGATCGTTTTTTTCCCCCCTAAGCTTGTTCAAACTTTCGAAATTTTAAAATAATTATAGAATAATTAGAATTGTGGTTTTGTTTCTCAGTTGATGTAGTCGTTTTATTTCATGGCATCTTATTCCCGAAGAGTTAGACATTTTCCACCTCTGAGAAGTTGGGTGGTAGGGGAGTCGTGTGCCTCCTCCATCGAGTCCCTCACAATGATATTTTTGTGGTTAAGGACCCTCCTTACTTCATGGGAACTAGTGCAGCCCCATGCCTTGCCTCATTTTAGAGGCTTGTCCCAGCTCTACCTCATAATGACTGGATGACCTGGGGCAGGTCTGCTCACCTTTCTAGACCTCAATTTTTTCCTTTAGAAATGGTTGAAATGATGGAGGGAGGGCTTTGGACTTGATTTTCTGAGCGGTCCCTTTCTTTGCTGAAATCATGCCTCCTGAGTCACTGGCCATGTCTCCCACATCTCCATGAATCCTTCCTCCCAAGCTCTTTAAGATAAACAAAAAAATCTAGGACATTTCCCACATGAAACGCAAGACGGTTCTTTTGTGGGTGGCCTCACTTCCGATCGCTAAGAATAATGGAAGGGCTCCGCCTGTGATACCCACTGCATCTTAGAAGGACATTTGAAACACCCATTCTTCCGCTCTTAACTTCCAGGCGACTTTAACCATATCTCAGCTTTCTCTGGTGGAAGACACATGGTGAGAAGCATTTGGTCCTAAATGTAAACAACGAATTTTGTTCCGTGCGTGCCAGCTCTTCTGGAGAAGATCTGTGCCTGGACAGAAGGTTTGGGGGGCAAGAGCCCTCCGACTTGGCCTCAGAACCGGGGAGCCTCCCAGCGTGGAGGGCCTCTGAGCCCTTCAGCTGCTGTCATACCCCTGACCATGGTTGTCTGAAGAAGCCATGGGTCCCACCCCAGACCCCGTCCTCTCGGCTCTTAGCTCCAGGCCAGGTGGTTCAGGCTACCCCACCACCTCATCCTGGGATCCCAGGATCTCCCAGGGAGAGAGATCTTACTCCCAAGGCATTGAATGCCAACAAATATTAAACGCCCAACTGGACATAGGACAATGATATTGAGAGGCCAGAGAATTTTTACCAAAGGTGAGAGCTTGGTCTCAAGCACGTTTGTCCCAGAATTCCAAGGCAGGAAAGGTACTTGGGAGGTCACCTTGTGTCCCCAGTGGCCTCTCCAGTAGCAGAAGGGAAGAATGAAAGATGCACACAGAGAACTCCAGGGGTCCCCACGCTCTGCCTCAACTCCTAATTACGAAAGACAACCTGGCCTTGGGCAGGGGGCGTGGACACCCACGTGCTTCTCTGGAAGACGCTGTGCAATGAGATACCACCAAGTGCCTATTGGAACATCTAAAATTAAAAAGACTGATTGTGTCAAGTGTTTGTGAAGATGTGGAGGAACTTGAACTCATATACTGTTGGTGGGAATGTAAAATGGTACAACTATTTTGGAAAACAATTTTTCATTTCTTGAAAAATTAAACAAACACCTATACCATACCACTAGCCATTCCACTCCTAGGTATTTACCCAAGAGAAATGAAAGCATTCAATAGTTGTACATGAATACATGAATAGCAGCTTTATTTGTAATCACCCCAAACTGGAAACAACTCAGGTATCTATCAACAGATAAATGAATAAAAATGTTGTAGCATATCCATTAATGGGTGATGGCTTAACAATAAAGAGAAATGCACTGTTGAAATACACAATATGGAGGAATCTCAAAATAGAAGCCAGACAAAAAAGATACATAGTGTATAATTCTGTTTGTATAAAATTCTAGGCCGTGCAAATGAATCTATAGTGAAAGGAGGCAGATGAGCCCGTGGGTTGCCTGGAATGTGGACGTGGGGAAGGGAAGGAGGGATCACAAAGGGCCAAGAGGAAATGTGGGGAGGGAATGGATGTGTTCACTATCTTTTTTTTTTTAATTAATTAATTTTATTTATTTAATTTTGGCTGCATTGGGTCTTCGTTGCTGCATGCAGGCTTTCTCTAGTTGTGAAGAGCGGAGGCTACTCTTCATTGCGGTGCACGGGCTTCTCATTGCGGTGGCTTCTCTTGTTGTAGGGCACGGGCTGTAGAGCGCAGGCTCAGTAGTTGTGGTGCATGGGCTCAGTTGCTCCGCGGCATGTGGGATCTTCCCGGACCAGGGCTGGAACCCGTGTCCCCTGCGTTGGCAGGCGGATTCTTAAGCACTGCGCCACCAGGGAAGCCCTGTGTTCTCTATCTTGATTGTGGTGATGGCATCCCAGGGGTACACATATGTCAAAACTTACCAAATTGTACATTTTAAATATGTGCAAATGTATGTCAATAAAGCTATTTTAAAGAAAGAAGCTGCCACAAGAATCTAGAACACACTGAGAATACATGGAATTGATGTCTCCCAGCTCCAAGCTGGCTTGATTAT
>NW_006781401.1:1033442-1045746 GCF_000442215.2 Lipotes vexillifer | reverse complement strand
AAAGAGTTACTGTCCCCATCTGACCCAAGAAAAACCTAGAACCCAGAGAGGTTAAGTGCTGGGCCTGAGGTCATACAGCAAAAGCCCAGGGCAGGGCCCACGACAAGATTCACACCTTCTACCTCTGGATCCAGCACTTCTTTGGCAGGGCACTGGCTATACTCCCAGGAGTCATCCGTGGCCTGTCGGCACGTCCTGAGCCAAGGGACAGCATGTCCCTGCCACCCGAAGATCTAATCTCCCCTCCACAACTCACTCCTCCCTGACAGCGGCCCCTCGCTTCGTGCTTGCCACCAGGAGACTGACCTAATTTGCAGAGGCCGTGGTTATAGCATCTCCCCAGGGAAGTAATAAAGAGTGAGAGTGAGATAAGGGACAAAAGCAATTGCCTGTTATCTGTGGCAGAGAAGGACACAGGCCAAGTTGGTGATTCCCGTCCCTGTCCCAGCATCCTGGAGAGGCTGACAGGGACACCAGCCCAGGAGGGCACCCCAGGGCACGAGGTCATAGTTTAGGGGTGGAAGGAATGGGGAAGGAGTAGGAGTCGGGGTGGGGATGGGGTGCTGGGCTGGGCCAAGCACCCACTTGGTTTCTGTCCGTGTGTTCTCTTCCAGCCCCGGGCACCCACACGGTGTCTGGAGTCAGCGCCACAGAGGGATCCTGGCTGAGCTGAATGAGCACCGGCCTTGAGCACGAACAGGCCTGGATGTGAAGCCTGGTGCCAGCAGCGCCTCAGTGACCCCCCCTGTGAAATGAGGGTCACGATGGTCCCTGCCTCCTACGATAATGACCTCCCCTGTAAGGTGGGTCACCCTGCTTCCCCTTTCCTTGCTGTCCTTCTGGTTTATTTTCTCCTCATACTGTGCAAACCCAAGACTGGACCAGCTGAGGCAGGAGGTCTTGCTGCCCCTGGAGAGTGGGTGGGAGAGTGAGGTTGTGGAGAACAGGCAGCAGCCGCATTTACTGGGTGCTACTGTGTCCCAGGAGCTGGACTGAGCACATCACAGGCTCGTCCCAACCCCCAGCCCCACAAAGTACTTACTGTAACGTTACCTCACCAGCAAGGGCGTTCAGGCCTTGTGAAATTAAGTCACTGCCCGGGGTCGCAGACAGTAGAGAGAGGCAGAGGCAGGCCTTGAACCCAGGCAGTCTGACTCCTGAGTCCATGGCCTTGTGGATGAAGCTCGCCACTGGGTTTCTGGGTCTTTTCTGAGTCCTATCTCCCCGGCTGAGAGGTTTACTCCAGCTGGGCTCCAGGTTCAAGTTCTCTCTGCTACTCCGGCCGTGTTCGTGATCCTCACATGTGCACCTCACTCTACAGTTTACAAAGGACTCTTCCATCACTTACACCACCATAAGTGGTTCCAAATCCCTTGAGAGAGCAGAGGGCTGTTATCATCCCCACTTCATAGAATCTATAATGAAGTTTCCTTGCCTCCACCCCTGGCAGAGATGGTGATGGGGGTAAGAGAACACTAGGTCTGCTTTGCCAAAAATCAACTTGCTAAGAATCATTTTGCCAAATGGCCAATTTGGAAAATTGACCCATTCACTCAAAACTTGTTTCTTTTAACAGTTTACACTACTGACATCATCTGTATTGAATAAAACAATTTTAAAGGGGAAATAAAAGATATGGCTCCCTCCCCGGGGGCAAATGGCTTTACACACCTTGGACAATTTTGTTTGCACAGCATCCCTGAGAAGCAAATATCATCAAGTCTAGTTTATAGTTGCTGAAACTGAGGCCCAGAGAAATTAAATAACTTGACTAAGTTTACAAAGCTGGGGCATGGCTGAGACAACATTTCCTCCCAGATTTGATGGACCCCAAAGTCTACCCTCTTCACCACTTTGGAACTGGACGCAGCCTAATCCGATTTCAGTGAATGGTGAACATCTAATCTAATCCAATTCCAGGGGTAATAATTAACCCCTGATTCCCCAGCCCCTCACAGGCCAAGGCTCTGAGGTCCTTTATCGAAGGTTTAGTCCTGTCATTTTCTGAGTCAATCAGACAATATTCATTCATTCATTCAATACAAATTTGTAAGTACATGCTCTGTCCCCGCAGCTATGTTGACACTTGGTTTCGGAGTGCCCGTAAGTCATGGTCCTTGCCTTGGAAGAGTTTACTGTCGGGTAAGGAGAGAGATGAGCAAAATGGGTAGGGAACCTGCCCACTTTGTGGGTTGCAAAGTGCAGAAGCCCCATGTGTACCTTGGTGTACTCAGTACAGAGGAGAACTGTCTATTCTGAGCCTCCCTATTCAGCAGTTTCCCAGGATACCAGATCACGATAACTAATCAGACCAAATCAAGTGCAAATCAAGTGTCTATTCCAATCTTTGATGTCATTTGCTGCCAATATTTTACCCACTTGCATTTGTTTCAATCATTCATCCAACACAAACCCTTACTTATAAGGCTCTGGGCTTGAATGAATGTATAAATAACCATCATCATAACAACAACCACCAAAACATAGCTAACATTCATTGAGAGTTTATTATGTGCTAGGCACTGTTCTAAGCACGTCACATTATTCATTCATTCACCCCACAACAGCCTCGTGAGGAAGGTACTGTTATTGTTCCCTGTATAAGATGAGGAAACGGAGACAGAGGAAGGATGAGGATTTTGTGCGCTAAAGATGGTATGGGACAGCTATCAGTCATCACTGGATCTCTGGGTGATCCAAATATGACCTGATCTGAGAGTTAAGACCCTCCCCCAGGGAAGGTCACCTCTTGCTCTCCCTGGTCCCTGGCTCCAGCATCAATCGTTCACATCCTTGTGTGCTTTATATAAGGCTCCATGAGAACAAGCATGGGCCCCTTGGCCCAGGGCTCACAGGTTGGCTCCAAGGCATAGGCCTAGCTGGACTAAACGCTCAGGATCGAGGTACACAGGACTGTGGGACTGCCCAGCAGCCCCAGGACGGGAGGAGGTCTCTGAGAAACATTCAGGGTGGACATGTGACTCCTTTCCCCTCCAACCTTGTCCCATCACCCACCACACCCCTTCCCTCCTACACACCGTATAGAAGGTAGATGATGAGTTGGTCACGGGATGTGAGCAGGACGGGGTGCCAGGAAAACCTACTTCTCATCCAGATGTGCTGGAAGTGAGAGAAGGAGCCGGTGGGTCCTCGCTGCTGAAATAAGCCTGGACTCTATTCACTTGTTCTAGTTTCGTGAGAGCCCAGGGGACAAGGATGCCTTCCCTCCCCCCGACCCGTCCAACTCCACATGTCAGCTCCCCTGGGAACCTCCCCTGACTCTCCCACCCTCACTGACCTGTCAGAACTTGTTGACAATAAGATCATTGACTCCAAAAGGACCCTAAAGCCCACCTTGATGGAAAAATATAGACCAGCCCAAGAACAAGATTCCTCGTGCCCTTTGTGGCCCCAACTCACTCCCTGGCTCCTTCTGAGATCCTACGAGTGTCCTGCACTTTTCCAGGAACATGGCCTAGTCATGTGATCATCTCTCCTGCCTCACCTCGTCCTGGGGTCATATCGCCAGTGCAGAGGTCTTCCTGTGGTGTCCCCACCTGGAGAGCTGACTTTGGGTTCGTTCCAGAAACGTGGGATCGGAGGAGCTTTGGATTCCGAGGGACTCAGGGGGCCCTGCTCTGATGCTCTGAAGGACAAGATCTGAGGCTTTCTGATTTCAGTTGCCTCCTCTGTACAGTGGGGACTGAGCTTGCTCTGGCCATGAGGATCAGTGACCGCTCCCACTGCTACTCTCAACTGTGTGCTTCACACACAATCTTCTGATCTATCAGCCTTGGTGGGTGTGCAGTTAGTGGCAGTGTCAAGACTTGAACCCAGAGCATCTGCTTCCGAGGCTGGAACTCTTCCATCTGCACCGTGCTGCCTCTTACCATGGAAGGTTCTCGAAGAGGCTGGAGGCTCCAAAGAGAGGGGTGGTGTCTTCCGACTCCTGGACATGCTGACCGCAGGAGGTGCCCTGATAGACCTGTTTCTGTGTCCTTGTTGTGTCCCATTCACATTTTTCTGACCTCTGGACAGGCTGTGTCCAGGCCAGCATGAAACCTTTCCCTGGGGCACCTGTGGCTGCCCGCCATCCTGTCCCCGCACCCGAGTCAGTTGGCGCCACAGTGCTGCTGTTTCCCCTCGTTGTTGTCATGTGGAGGAGTTACCTCCTTCCAAATTCGGAAAGGAGGTTAGAAGAAAATATCTCAGCAGCTGGCCCATGAGACATGCTCGCCCACATTGTTTGGCCAATGCAGGGCTGTTTGTGTTGGGTTTCCATATGGCTTCGTGATGGACATGGCTTTTCCGTCAGCATCTATAGTGGATGCTATTGGTGCCCTGCACCTCATTCCACAGCCCCCATTGGACCTCAACAGCAGCACTGTCCCCAGTGAACCGGGGGATTCACTTCCGCAGGAACAGCCCTCCCTCTGTCAGCGGGGCAGCGGTGGTCAGTGGGTCTCCAAGCCCAAGCCTCCCCTCACTCAGGACCGTTCTGAGGTGTGTTTTACACAGTTCCTCAGAGGATCCCTGGTGGGATGGAGCCCCAGTTGTCCATGTCAGTGACCACCTCACTCATGCGCACGTGGTTGGCATCCCTCCTGCCCTGTCTCTCTCTTTCTCGCTCCCTCACTGTAGCCTCCCAGGCTCACCTCCCAAGTAAACTCCCTGCCCCCAAATCCTCGTCTCAGGCTCTGCCTTAGGGAGAAGCCAAACTAAGACCAAAATGTGAGCCAGGCTGGCAGAGAGCGTGAGTAAGAAGAGGGTGAAGCCCTGGCTTAGAAACCAGGAGACCCGAGTTCCAACCTTACATCACTGTTTCGCCAGCACCTTCCCCAGTAAAAATTAGTGTGTTGAATACATAAATGTATGAATGAGTGAAGGCATGATGGTAGATATTACTTTGCTTATTTTCCTGATTTGGAAACAGTGGTTGGCAGGTTTAGGGCTTGCCAACCATTTCTGGACATGCACTGTCATCTTCCAATGATCCCAGCCCCCCTTCTTAAATTGTGTGACCATGTGACTTTCTTTGGCTGGAGAAATGTGAGCAGAAGTGATGTGTTTTACTTCTGGATGAAAGCAGTATGGGGCCAGATACTCCCTGTTCCCTTCCCTGCCCTGGCCAACCCTGAAGCTGAGTGTTGAGAAGTTAAGTGCCAGAAGATTAAAGCAGTTTGGTTAGCTTGGTTGCTGGGTCAGCTCACAGGGGACGGTGACCCTGGAGGTGCCCAGACTGGCAGTGAATTTGTGTGTGTGTGTGTGTGTCTGTGTGTGTGTGTGTGAGAGAGAGAGAGAGAGAGAGAGAAACTTTTGTTGTTTCAAGCAGAGATTTGGGGGGATGCTTGTTACTGCAGCATAACCTTCAGTCATCCTGACTGATACACAAACCAAGAACTGGGCTGGAAGCCTGGAATCCAGGCATTTCTTCTCAGTCCAGGTAACTCTTCTCCCTGATAGAGGCCTCTACTCACCTCCCTATGTTTGAAAGCAGGGCAGTGTGGCCAAAAGGGTGGCCATTTCCATTATATTCCACTTGGCCAATCTCAAGTGAGCTCCTTAAAGTTTCTGTCCCTAATCCACCATCTGGCCTCGGGTCACCCATTTCTCCAAAGAAGAGGTTGGACGAGCTCAGTGGTTCTGAAACTGTACTCTGCAGAGGCCCTGGCTGCACAGACGTGTCATGGGTTGGGGCTGGTGGACACTGGCCATGCTCTGTCTTCCTGCTTCAAACAAAGCAGCTCCTCTGGTGTCTGTTTTGCTTTTGGAGGTTTTCACATTAGAGAGGATCCATTGATAGCAGTTTGATAAATGCAGGCTGGATGATCTGTGACTTCAGGATGAGGGCATTTTACCTGCAGGTGCCTTAATTAATCTATCCCCACCCAACTCTGTCCAAATGTAAAATTCCAGGGCCCACATTCCTGACTCCCAGCCATCCTCAGATCTCCAGTGAGAACGGTACAAAGAGGACACTTTCTGTAGACATGGCCCGAGTGTCCAGGGTGTGTGAGCCACCAGATCCCCACGTGGCTCCTGATGGGTCAGTGAAACACAGAGCCTCCCCTTTAGCTGTCAGTTTCATCCCCTCTCCACAGGCAGCGTGAAGGACACGGTCTCTAATCTCAGCTCCATCGCTCTCTCACTATGTGGCTCAGCTTCCTTTTCTGTAAAAGAATAATAGCAAACAGTTGAGAGCCAGGCCAGCACTGTGCTAAGCAGGTGACAGGCCATAATAAAAAAATGTGCCACGTGAGGAGTGGAAGAGGGAAGGGTGGGGGCTTTTGCCTGCAGGAGAAATTCAGAATGGGGATGAGAGCTGGCTTCAAAACTCCGTGAGACTCTCACAAAGAGATGGATCAGAAATTATTTTCCATCATTGCACTTATCACAGCAAACAACGTTTTCTATTTGTTTATCTAGAACATCACCTCCATGAGGACAGGTGGGGACCTCATCTGTCTTGTTGACTGCCATGTTGAGAACAGAGGTGGTACACCGTAGGTGCTCACTAAATATTTATTGAATGATTAAACTTGTCCTGTGTGGCTTCCAAGGGAAGAAAGTTCCAGGGAGTACATTGATTTCTCTCTGCCTGCCCCGCTGCCAATAGCTCTGCACCTCCTCCACCTCCTTGAGTCGGCCACTTCCCCTCCTAGGTGGAGTCCAAGCCAGACATCCTGTTGCTCAGCCTGGCGGCTCAGAAAAATCTAATCAGAGCTGATGGAAAGTGAAGGATTCATTAGCTGAGGAGGCTGAAGGTGGCTGGCTGCTGAGATGAGCTGAGCAGAGGAAACAAAACGAAATTATCCCTAGAAAGGGAAGAGTACCCCCATCCCCTTTCACACCCTTCACCCAACACCAGAAGCTGTGAGCTGTTGGCCATGGCCATCCTCATGCTGCACCAGCAGAAGTGGAGGGGCGGGCGGGATAAATTGGGACTTAGGTTGCAATTACAAGATGATTTCAAGGTATGATATGGAGAGTAGGCTCTGGATGAGGGAAGGTGTCCTGTTTTGACCTAGAGGTAAGCAGGATTGTACTGACTCAACAACTGGGAAGAGGAAACCTCAAAGCCAGGGCCACCTTGGAGTGTATTACTAGAAGTCTATCACCCAACGTAATGGAGGGGATATGCTACCATGGGCCAGGCTGACTAAGCTCTCATTTTGCTCCCCTCTTGAGAAGCCCAGGACCCTCCAACCGGGTCTACACAGACTCTGTGTCAGAGCTGAAAGGCTTTGGAGTCCGACAGACCTGGAGTTCGGATTCTGTCTCTGTTCTTCATAGCTACGTGACACTGAGCAAGTCCCAGACTCCCTGAGCTTCACTTTCTAAACGTGCAAAAATGTGCACAATAATACTCACCTCTTGTTACAAAGATTAAGCGAGGTGATGTACAGAGGTACAGGCAGGTGCCCCACGAGTGTCCGATCCCTGCCCCAGCCCTCCACTCTGGACCAGCCTTACTCTCCACCCACACCCTGCCTGCACTTCTCTCCCTCTCTGTTGCCTAAAGTGGGGAACTCCTTCTTTTTCCTATTGCCAGAACTTTCCCTGGACGCTGGCCCCACATTGTCCCTGCCCAGGCTGTCCTACAGCTGGTGAGTGGCAACGCTAACATCCCATTTCTGACTCAGGACACCATACTTATAACCACACTACAAACCAGAGTGTGGTAGGTTCAACAACATCACCGAGGAGGGAATGATGAGCCCTGGGGCATCCAGGAGGACTTCTTGGAGGAGGGGACACCAGAGTGGAGATCTAAAGGATAAAGGCGAGTTCAGTTGGCAGATGAGAGTGGGAAATTAAACTTCAGGTGGAGTGCACAGCCTTGGCCAAGTAATGCCGAGGTACAAATAAGAGGCGGCAGAGTGGCGGGTGGCGGGGAGAGGGGAGAGGCGGGGAGGTACGACAGGCAGCAGGGAGACCAGTTGGGAGATGGTTACTGTAATCCGGGGGAGAAGTGGTGTTGGCTTGGAGCAGGATGGAGGTGGTGGGACAGACAGTTGTGGACGGATCTGGGGGCTTGTTAGAGGGCAATGGGGGTGGGGATGGGGGGAGAGGGAGGAGTGGGGATGAAGTGAAGATTCAGACTCAGGTGGTCAGGTGGATGGTGCAGCCTGTTGCTGCAATCCAGAAGGCTTGGGGTAACTGAGGGCACTGCTGGCCGTGGCGAGGGTAAGGGCTAGTGGACCTGGGCCAGGTGGCAATGTCTAGAGGTACTGGACCCAGGAGGTGTTGATGCTGAAGGGGGAGGGGTGGAGTGAGGCCTGGGAGGGTGGAGAGCAGAAGCTTGAGGACACTGAGATATAAGGAACAGGTGGGGAACAGCCCACAGGTATGTTGGGACCCTCTGCTCTCCTGACCTTGGAGATGAGCCTCTGACACCAGCGTTCCATCCTATTCAGAGCCCAGAGGATGCTGGAGAGTCCAATCCTGCTGACCCTCAGCCCTCTCTCCTTAGTCCACTCCCATCTCAGGCCCTTGCAATTTTGGGAGCCTGGAATTCTGTAAACCCAAATCCCACCATGCCTACAGCTAACTCCACCCCATCCTTCCAAGTTACATAGTCTAATGATAGGATGAGTCCTCCCTTACATTTTTATTTGCTTTAAGCTCATGAGTTAAGTTACTGTCTTTTGTAACAGAAAGAATTCTCACTAATACATCTACCATGGCTAATGTCTCTTGGGTGCCATTCTTGAATCCTGCTGTGAAAACTTTGTTTCAAAGATTTTTCCAGGAACTTCCCTGGTGGTCCAGTGGTTGAGAATCCACGCTTCCAGTGCAAGGGGTGCAGGTACGATTCCTGGTCAGGGAACTAGGATCCCACATTCTGCCTGGCACGGCCAAAAAACTAAAAACAAACAAATAAATAATCTTTAATAAATAAATAAATAAAGATTTTTCCAGAATCCCCCAGACACAGTCCTCAGGCTTCACCAGTTTCCCTAAGGTATTCTGTTAGTATTAGTCATCTATTACTGTGTAACTAATTACCTCAACATGTAGCTGGCTTAAAACAACAATAAACATTTATTGTCCCCCAGTGTCTGAGGGTTAGGTATCCCAGAATGGTTCCGGCTCAGGGTTTCATGAGTTTGCAGACAAGATGGCAACCAGGGCAGCAGTCTTATCTGAAGGCTTAACGGGAGTTGAAGGATCTGCTTCCAAGGTGGCTCCTTCACACGAATGGAAAATTGGTGCTGGCTGTTGGTAGGAGGCCTCAATTCCTCACTCCATGGGTTTCTCATAGGGCTGCTTGAGTGTGCTCATGACCCACAGCTGGCTTCCCATCATGACCTGGCCTCAGAAGCCATTCACTGTCCCTTCTTCAATGTCCTGTGGTTCATGTAGGTCATCTTCAATGTAGCCCTATTCAGTGTAGGGAGGTCTGCACATGCAGGTGAGGATTATTGCGGGCCACTTTGCGGGGGGTGTGCAGAACTGGGCCACCTAGTGGCTGCGACTAGGGCACCTTCCTAAGCACCCCTGCCATTCTGAAGAGAAACCCTGCGTGAATGAATCACATCCACAAGGAAAGTAGCACCATCTCTCTCACCCCTGTAGGTGGCTCCCCCACCCCCCTGCCCCAGAACCATGGCCAGGAGGACCCTGAGAACAGCCTCAGGCCTAAGGTAACACCACGGCAGTGGGCTCACCTGCTCCTCCCTTCCCCTTGAGCGTAGAAGGCTCAGTGATGGCCCACTTGAGGGTATGACGATAACTGTGGTGGATTCTTTGGTTTTCTTCTCTGTCATGGGTGTCATGAGCCATGACAGGTGTTAGACGAGAGGGGCAGGGTTGGAGTCACATGTGATGGGACATGGGCCAAAGCTACTCTTTCTAGCACAAAGCGACTTCTAACAGCAAATGTGCAGGAACAAGAGCTGTTTTTAAAAAATAGTATTTAAAGAAAGTGGTGTAGGAGGGAGCTGTGGACCAGACAGGTTCTGATACTGGCTCTTTTCCCTCGGCCAAGACAACCGAATGTTCTGATGCTCAATTTCTGCATCTGTGAAATGGAGGAAATCAGAGTGCCCAACGCTAGTGCTGAAGATAAAAACATGGGTAAAGTCCCAGCACACACTGACACTGAAGGTGCCTTCCTTGCACCTATGGCTGTTAAGCTTCTGTCTGCGTGAGGAAGGGCAGGGATTCCTACACAGCAGGGAGGGATGCAGTAAGAGGAACAGGGCTGGAACTCGCTTCTGCTGACCCGCTTCCTTCCCTCTCCCACACTGTCCCCTGGGGCTGCAGGGGGGGTCCTTCCCTCCTCCCTCAGCACCCCACCCCCTTCCCTGGGTGCCGATCCTGCGGCCTCCTGGCTCTCTCTGCCCTTTTCCACGCCACTCCCAGAGCCCAGGCGGGCCCTGCGGTCCCTCTTTGTGATGCAGGCTGGGCCTCCAGACCCACCAACAATCCTGCTTCATGGAGGGGGAAGTGCAGCATTATTGATTTTTTCCTGCTCCCCCCCACCCTGCGCAGAATCCTTCAATGGCTCCTCCTGGTCAAAGGCGTGCCCCCTGCCCTGGGAAGCTACACCAGATCCCCCAGCTGTGGGCGTGGCGGAGGGGCCTTTTTCAGACTCCACTTGGTTCCTCAGAGACTGAGGTAACCCGAGGCAGAACGAGAAAAAAGAAATACCTTGAAAATGGCTGGTGTACACTGTAGGCTCTATAGGATGACACCCCCAAACTCCTAAGCCTCTCAAGAGTGCGTGAGGTTTACCTCTGACCAGGACTTGGGGTATTACGTGCATCCCAGCAGCCTCACCCAACACCGCCCCGCACGTGGGTTGTTTTCAGCAAACGTTTGGTGACCCACTGCAGTTGGTTTGGGAGGGGAAAGGATGGGATGGGGGCCATGGCTGGGGCTGGGGGCTCCGGACAGGGTGGGAGGGGGCTTATTACCTAGAAGCAAGCCTGAGATGCTCTGAGTCCCCGGGCTGGGTGGAGGCTGCTGTTGGCTCTGGCCTCCACTCTGAGGTCCCACTCACGGGTTGCCTGGCAACCACTGTTCATTTAATCGCCACAGACTTTGAAAATAAAAATCAATTTCCTCCATGATGTGAGTAGGAGGGGCCATGTTAACCCCCAAATTTGAACAGCCCCATTTTCTTGCTCAAAGCTTTACGGACAAAGATGTACACAGAGGACTGTTTATACCGGAAACGTGTTTTGGAGGAGGTGACCCTAAATGCAGAGGGATGGGATTCAATCAAGGCCCTTCCTCACCACGGAATATTCTTCAGCTAAGAAAAAACAATCTTGGAGATCTAGGTGTGCCGACTGGTCTCACCATGTAAGTGAAAAGTAACAAGCAGGTCATAGAACAGTGTACAGTGTGCAGCTGTTATTGTTTCACAAAGAGGTGTGTGTGGACACCCGCTTGGGCCTATCGAAGAAAACATTCTGGTAGGATACACAGCAAAATGGTAACACTGATTTTCTCTGGGAACTAGGATTGTAAATAATTTAAATTTCCTCTCTTTCTGGATTATCTGATTTAAAAAACAAAACAAGCATTTGTTCCTTTTTCAATCTGAAAAACAAAAATGATGAATGTCATTTCTTTTTGCAAATGGAGAATTCTGACTCTGGGGCCCAGGGGCCCTCGAAGGCCCAAGGGGGTAGAGAATCCTTGGTCAGCAGGGGTGAGGCCGGGGAGGAGCAGGGAAGCAGGAGGGGAAAGGAGACCGACACTCCCCCCAGGGCAGTGAGACCCTCGCAGGTCGTCAGTTCCCCTTTCTGGTCTCCCAGTGGGGTTTAAGGGTGGGGCGAGATGGTCCAGGCTGAAGCTGGATGCTGGGAGCAGGGGTGTCCCTGCAGTGATGGAAGGTGAGCCAGATACTTCCTGGGTTCCAGGAAGTGGGGAGATAGAAGCAATTCACTGAGAGGGAGGGACAGGCAGGGTGTGGACATCAAACTGAGACCAGCTGGACCAGGGTCGAGGGCAGCAGAGGGTCCAGCCTCCTTTAACCACTCCTCTCCCTCATCCTCTCTCCAGGCTGGCATCGCCTCAGGGCCCTCTTAGCTTTGCACTCTACGCCCTTCTTGGTGGTCTCATTCACACCTGTCCCTTCGACCCCATCCTGGACACGGACCTTGCCGTCCTCTCCACACCCAAGCCCTCCCCACTTCTTTGCATGGGGCTCCTCTCTCTGTGTGTGTCTACAAAGCTACCCTTCCTTTGTCTACATGACAAACTCCTATGTTTCCTTTAAGATACAGCCCAGGGGCTTCCCTGGTGGCGCAGTGGTTGAGAGTCCACCTGCCGATGCAGGGGACACGGG
>NW_006781401.1:964276-1033200 GCF_000442215.2 Lipotes vexillifer | reverse complement strand
GCTCCGCAATGGGAGAGGCCACAACAATGAGAGGCCCGCGTACCGAAAAAAAAAAAAAAAAAGATCCAGCCCAAAGATCAATCTCCACTGAGAAGGCTTCTAAATACTCCAGGCATTCCATATTTTTTTGCTCCCATAATCTTTTTTATATTCCTGATCACAGCATTTGTTGCACTCCACAGTTACCAATTTTGACTGTGTCACCAGTTCTCAGCTTGTGAGCTCTTGAGGGCAGATGGCTTATGTATCCCAGCTCCCAGCTCAGGGCCAGCACATGGAGACACTCAGGAAGTGCTGGTGGGATGGATGGGTGGGTGGAAGCTGGATGGATGGATGGATGGATGGATGAGTGGGTGGATGGATGGATGTGGGGGGTGGATGATGGATGAAGGATTGTTCCTTTCAATATATTAACATGTAATTTCTCCCTCTTAAGGACAGAACAAAAAGCTCCCTCAATCCCACACCCCTCCTTCCTTTTATATCAAAGTTCCTTTAGACTTGTCCACCACACCATCCTCCGTTTCTTCACCTCTCGTGCTCTCATGCACCGACTCAAGCAAGCTTTCACTGCTCTATTGTTGGACACAGTTGCCGATGACCTCCACATTGCTAAATCTAGCAGTCAGTTCTCAGTCATCAGCTTATTGACCTTTCACAACATTCGACACCCCTTCTTTCTTTTAAACACGTGCTTCTCTTGGCTTCCATGGACCTTACTCTCCTGGTTTTCCTCTTACTCCACTGACTTCTCCTTCCCAGTCTCCACTGCTGGCTCCTCTAATCCCCCAGCCTTAGGCTTTGGACTCCCTCCATCTAGTATAACTCCCTTGATGATCTCATTATTTTCGTGGCAAATTCCCTGACCACATGTGACCCTTTTGCAAGCTCCCCATCTGAAGAAACAGCAATGACCTCCTTCCAGGTGCTCAGGCCAAAGATCTTTTTTTTTTAATTGAAGCATAGCTGATTTTCAATATTGTGTTAGTTTCAGCTGTACAGTTGTACAGCTGAAACAGCAACGTTTCAGTGTTTTTGCAGATTATACTCCATTATGGGTTATTACAAGATAATGGCTATAATTCTCTCCGCTATACATATTTCCTTGTTGCTTATCTATTTTATACATAGTAGTTTGTATCTCTTAATTCCATACCCCTAATTTGTCCCCCTCCCCTTTGGTAACCACAGTATCTGTGAGTCTGTTTCTGTTTTGCATATACACTCATTTGTATTATTTTTTGGATTCCACATATGTGATGTCATACAGCATTTGTCTCCCTGACTTATTTCACTAAGCAGAATCTTCTCTAGGTCCATCCCCGTGACTCCTTTTTCACCCACACCCAGCTTGTCAGTACCCTGCTGGCACTGCCTTCAACACGTGTTCAGCATCCAGCCACTTCTCACCTCCTCCACAGCTTTCCCTCTGACTCAAGTCCCCCCTCCCAGCCCTTGCCCTCTAACAATTCCTCCCACCATCGCCCTTAATCCCCTTCTGTCTACTCTGACCCAGCAGCCAGAGCGATCCATTGGAAACTTAATTCAGATCATGACACTTCTCTGTGCAGAAAATCCCAGTGGCTTCTGAAGGTTGAGGTCTCCACAATGGCCTCAAGGCCCTGTGGGATCTGTGCACCTTCCCTGCTTACTTCTCTGACCTCATCCCAACTAGTCCTCCCTGTTGCCTCCATGCTACTCCTCAAACATGCCAGTTCCGCTCCTATCACAGGATTTGCGTGTACGGCTCCTTCTGCCTGGAATGCAGGGCTCCCAGGTACCACCTGGCTCATTCCTTCGCCTCCTTATGTCTGCACCCAAATGTCACCTTCTTAGTGAGGCCTTCCCTGGCCACCCAATTTAAAACTGCAGCCCCGGTCCCACTGACAACACTCGCTCCCCCTTCCCTGTGCCACTGCTCTCCACATCACTTATTGCAGCGGCTTCACTTTATAACTTACTCACATGTTTATTTGTCGTTTTCTCCCTCCGTTAGCATATTAGCTCCATAAGGGTAGAGGTTGGGAACTTTTGTTCCCTGCTGCATCTTCAGTGCCTAGAACAGGACACAGCACGCGTGTCCTTATAAGTGTGTATAAATGAATGAATGATTTTATTAATCCTTGCCATGCCCTCCCCATTATTTTTTGGATGAGGAAGCAGAAGCACAGAGAGGTTAATTAAGTCATCCCTGGTCACTCCGGTCCTAGATTCTAGGCTGTCTGACTCCAGAGTATGTGTTCTAAATACCAGGTGCTACTATTCTGAACCTCAGTGTCTCCGTCTGTCAAATGGGGAAGATAATATTATAATATAGCCGCCCTGCTGTTCTCACAGGTTGTTTGAGGCATCATCACGAAATGATGTTTGTGAGTGAATGTTCTTTCAAACTGTAAATGTTGAATATTATCATTTTCCCTCTTCTCTTAAGAATTAAGTTCCCAAGGGCAGGAGCTGAAATGAAGACCTTAGAGATCAGCTAGTCTAACCCATTATTTTATAGGTGGGGATGAGAGATACTTAAGTTCAAGACTCCTGGTCACTTCTAGGCACATGTTGAATGGCTCTGGGCAAAAAACTTGGGGGCTGACCTCTCAGATTGGTACCTCCCTCTGAGGAACAGTCTGCAGGCACCCATCCACCTTTCAATCCTGTCATCCTTCCACCCACCCTTTAATTCTTCCATCCATTCATCCATCCTTTCATTCTTCCTTCCATCCATCCATCCTTCCAACCAACCATCATGCATCCTTCTATCCATCCACCCATCCATCCTTTCATCCATCCATCCATCCATCCATGCATCCATACTTTTATTCTTCCTTCCATCCATCTATCCTTCCAACCAACCATCATTCATCCTTCTATCCATTATCCATCCATCTTTTCACTCTCTATCCATTTATCCTTTCTTCTTTCCATCTGTCAATCCATCCATCTTTCCACTCATTTATCCTCCATCCCTTCATTCATCCAATCGTTTCCCCAATTATTCATTCTTTCTTATATTCATCACTTTACACAGATCATTTCCTGAGACTCTTCTGTACACCAGACCCAGGACTTGGAGCTGGGGATGCAGAGATCAACAGAACATCCACGCTTGGTGGTGCTGATAGCCTTGAGGAAGGGGAAGTGTAAAGGGATAGTGTGGGAAATCACCCAGCAAGGCTCTTGTTGCATGTAAGTGCTTAGGACCTGGAGCTCTCTCTATGATTAGGTAACTTGCTGGAGGTCCCACACTAGTAAGTGGGGGAGCTGGTCCCAGAGCCTGACTTTGAGTAAGTAGTCTTCTTACCCTACCATGCTGTCTCTTTTCTGAAAGACTACTGTGACCATTGTCAGCTCTGGGGAGAAAATGCTAATGTGGCGGAATGCCGGGGCCAGGACTTCACGCAATGAGGACACCATGCTGGCCATCCTCGTGGTGATCTATGACACCAGAGACCTCTGCCCAGGGGAACAGCTAAGGGCAGGCAAGCGAGCTGGGTGCCAGCAGGCAGGAGGCTGCAGGGGGAGGGAACAGTTAACTCATTAGTCAGGCAGGCAAGCCGAGCTTTGCACATTAAGCCCCTTCACCTCCTTGCAACTGCATCCAACAAGGCAATAGAAAGCAATTTGGTTAAGTGGTGAATTTAATCACCCTGAAGCCGTTCAGAAACCGCCTTTGGCTGCAATCGTGCTCTGCTTACTTGGAAAGCACAATTCTTCAAACACAGGGCTTTTGTACTCTCAGGTCCTGGTTTGTAGGATGTTAAAAACTACAGAATGTCAGAGCTGAAAGGCAGCTCTGGGAATGTCTTTCTGGTTCAGCCCTTTTGTTTTGAAGGGATGAGAGAGGGGGAATGTGATGAATTCTATGTTTCTCATCTATTCCTCCCAACAATCCTTGGGGCCTAGGCACACCTTCATCTCCCAGATGCTGAAACTGCCTCCCAGAGAGGTGAACTTCCTTAGTTGAGTTCAAATCCAAGAATGCTTTATTCCCAAGCCTTCGCTTCCTATTTATTGGAATCATTTCTTAATAACTATATCTTCACGTATTACTTTTGTAATTGAAATTTTTTCCATTATGCTACTCAGCCTACTGAGTTTCTTCCATTTTATCTCCTAATCTCTCTCCACAATTTGCTCCCTTCCCCCCGCCCTCAGCCACCAAGTTCAGGCCCACATAACTTTGTGCCAACATCATTGCCACCCCCCACCCGCCCCTATGATCTCTCTGTCCCCAGTCTTGATGTCCTCTACATTTCTGCTGCATTACTCAGCTCCCAGTTTCACAGCGTAACATCCTGCCTCTCCCTGGCTCAAAATTTTTCCTTGGCCCCCACTATCTGAAGGATAAAATCTAAGGATGTTGGTGCAGGATGCTGCCCTGTCTGTCTTCCGTCCTACCTACTCAGCATTTCCTAAACAAAACACTCACTTTCAAGCCTCAAATTTAGCAAGCCTCTTCCTACCTCAGGGCCTTTGCACATGCTATTCTCTTTTCCACCAAATCCAGCTTCTCTTGCCCTGACCCTCTCTGGCTCTTCCCCTAACTGGCTACTTCTCATACTTTACGTCTAAGCTTTAGGATCATCTCCTCACAGAGGTTGTCATAGGTCAGGTTCACATAAAGCAAACCCTGAGACAGGGAAGCATGATTAACTAAGCAATGCTGGAGTGGGGAAGGGAGACTGAAGGGAGCTGGGATGCAGGACAGGCAAAGGGGAAACACTGAGCAAGTGTGTGATCTCAGGCCTGACCCCACGGGGAGCCCTGGAGAGTAAATTATTGCTTGGAGTTTTCCTTGACTCCAGGCAAGGGGCCTGCCTGGGGTTTGTACTCCTGCATTGGTCAGTTGTGGCTACCAGTCCCCGGGGGGAGGAACCTAAACCTCAGGCACTTCCCTGAGAAGCAGAGCTGATGCAGGGGGATGGGCCACAGAACATGCTGATGGGATCTGAGGGCATCTGGGCACAGTGTCTACCCAAGAGGTCATCTTCAACCACCCATCCACTCAGAGGCTTTCCCCTTATTCATAGTCTCAGCCCCTTTTTTTCTTACCTTCCTCCCTCCCTCCCTCTCTGTCTCCCTTTCTTTCTTCCTTTCTTTCTTTCTTCCTTCCTTCCTTTTTCTTCCTTTCTTTCTTTTTCTTTCCTTCCTTCCTTCTTTCTTTCTTTCTTTCTTTCTTCTTTCTTTCTTCTTTCTTTCTTATAAGCACTTGCATTTTATTTTCTTTTTTCTTTGCCTGTTTGTGGTCTCTCTCCCCCTGAAGACCTTGAGGGCCTTGAGGGCAGAGACTCTAACTATTTTGTCTACCACTGTTATCTCCAGTGCTCAGCACAGCTCTTGGCATTAGTGTTAAAAGGCAGTAATGGAATGAATGAATGAATGAGTGAACAGAGACAGCCAGTAAGTGGTAAAGCCCATACCCAAATTCAGGACTCCAAGCCCAACACTTTCCACTCAAGAAATAGAAAATTTGAGTGGAGTAATGGTCATGAAAGAAACTGGCCAAGTTATTATTTTAAAAAATTGCTTTCAACTCAGATGTTTTTATGGATGAATTCTTTCAAACTTTCAAGGAACAAATAATCCCGAGGAATATTTACACATGTCGGAGACATAGAAAAATAGAGCTACCCAATTTATTTTACAAAGCTAACATAATCCTAGATGATATCTGAAGTAGACAGAGCAAACCCTCTAGACTGGTCATGAATACAGAGAAAACTATATTTATTTTTCCTCCCCTCTTTTTTTTTTGCGGTACGCGGGCCTCTCACTGTTGTGGCCTCTCCCATTGCGAAGCACAGGCTCCGGACACGCAGGCTCAGCGGCCATGGCTCACGGGCCCAGCCGCTCCACGGCACGTGGGATCTTCCCGGACCGGGGCACAAACCCACGTCCCCTGCATCGGCAGGCGGACTCTCAACCACTGCGCCACCAGGGGAGTTCCTTTCCTCCCCTCTTAATAACAGATTTCTAGTTGATCACATTGATGTCTGGAATAAATGTCTACATTTCTCAGTAGTTAGGATTCAATTATATATTAAAAGAACACTATGACATAACCAAGTAGGACTTATTTCAAGAATGGAAAGCTACAAATAAAGTGTATAAGTATTAAATTCATACAAGAAAAAACATACAATTATCTCAGTAGATTCTCCCAAAGCATTCAGTAAAAATTCATCTTTATTTTAGAAACTAAAAATTAAAAGCATAAGGAGATTGCCAACACAATAAAGAATAAGTATCTCAACTTATGTGTTTGTATCACATGTTATGATGGAAGACTAGACTAATTCTCATTAAAATCAAGATTAAAATGAGGTGGTCTCTATCCCTGTATCAAATATTAATCTTATGAATTAACAAAGACCTGAAAAATAATGTCTTATACAAGAAAAAAAATTTTCCGTCAGGCAAAAGAAATCTGGAGGTAGGAAATCCAGGGCAACTCCCTTGTCATTGTGGAACAAAATTTCTGCTATATTTTCCCACCATCCTAGTGCTTGCCTTCCACCCTTAGGTCTGTATGAGTCTCTTATCGCTGCTTTAACAAACTGCCACAAACTCAGAGGCTTAAATCAGCACAAATTTTATGATCTTGTGGTTCTGGAGGTCAGAAGTCCTAAAGAGTCTCACTGGGTACAAATCGATGTGTCGGCAGAGCTGGGTTCCCTCTGGAGGCTTTAGGGGAGAATCCATTTCCTTGCCTTTTCCAGCTTCTCGAGGCATTTGGATTGTGGCTGTATCATTCCAACTTGTCTTTTTCACATTGCTTTCTCTCATCTGACTCTCCTGCCTTCCTCTTTTCTTTTTCTTTTTTTTCTTTTTTGGCCACGCCACGCAGCATGTGGGATCTTAGTTCCCTGACCGGTGATCGAACTGGAGCCCCCTGCGGTGGAAGTGCGGAGTCTTAACCACTGGACCGCCAGGGAAATGCCCTTCCTCTTTTCTTTACAAGCACCCTGGTGATTACAATTGAGTCCATCTTGATAAACCAGGATAATCTTCCCATCTCAAGATCTTTAAATTAATCACACAAGCAAAAGTTCTTTTTGCCAAGTAACTAACAAATTCACAAGTTCTAAGGATTAGGACATGGACATCTTTGAGGGTCAATACTCTGTCTAACAAGTGAACCAAGATGACAGCTAAAGTCCCAGCCATCATATATCAACTTTTCCAGCCAGCAGGAGGTAGAAGGGAGCAGAGAACAGGAACTTTGAAGAAGTCCCATATAACACTAACACTTACATCTCATTGATCAGAATTTAGACACGTAGCCCCATGTAGCTGCAAAGAAGGCTGAGTAGCAATGTACCCAGCTAAAAATCAGGATTCTGTAATTAAATAGGAAAGAGAGAATGGAGGTTGGGGTAGACAATTCACAAGGTCTGCCACAGTCACCATTATTATTTGATAGTGCTTTGGAGGTTCTAACCAATGCAAAAAGACAGAAAACAGGAATAAGAGCTATAACTCCCAGAAAGGAATAAACACAGTAATATTATCTGAAGAAGGTTTAATTTAATTACTTAGAAAACCCAAGTTCAGTGAATATCTGTGAGGGTGGGACCTCCTTAGAAAATTATTGCAGAACCTCTGGAGAATAAATGTCACTTAAGATTGATGAATGAGGGAAATACAAGAAAATGTGAATATTGAACAAATTGAATGAAATACCAGTAAAGTTCTGGTATCTTTAAATTTTGTGTCTTTAAACTGTGTCTTTAAATTTTGGCATAATTATTTTAAAGTTAACATAGGAAAATGAATGTAAAAATACAGTTTAAAAATGTTGAAAGAGATATGAGCCTTATCTAGTATGAAAATATCAAAGGACAAGAATTAAGACAATGTTGTACCAGTGCATGGGAGTAAACAGATCAAGTGACTCTAATGGATGATCTGTAGCTATAAGGGAGCCAAGGGAGACACTTGAACAGGGGAAGAAGAAGGAAGTGCAGACTTAGGGCTTTGAAGGGCATTAAACTTGGAGTCCTCTTGACCTGGGTTGAAATCCTACAACACACTAGCTGAGGAAACTGGGATGTTATGAAATTTAACACAGCCTTGATTTCCTCATCTGTATAAATGGTATAATCATATCTGATTGTTGGAAGAGGACAAAAGCATTTTAAATGTTGGATAAGAACAGCGTGCTCATAACAAATGACAAATATCTTGGAGTCGGGGTCTGAGTCTGTGAAATTAAGAAGAGTCTGAGTTCTTATTACCAGCAGGCAGTGGATTTCTCTGAAACACAGTCTGAAAATCCCTACCTCTTATGTTTTTGTTTTGTTTTGTTTTGTTTTGTTTGTTTTTGTTTTTGTTTTTGCGGTACGCGGGCCTCTCCCTGCTGTGGCCTCTCCCGTTGCGAAGCACAGGCCCCGGACGCGCAGGCTCAGCGGCCATGGCTCACGGGCCGAGCCACTCCGCGGCACGTGGGATCTTCCCGGACCGGGGCACAAACCCGTGTCCCCTGTATCAGCAGGCGGACTCCCAACCACTGCGCCACCAGGGAAGCCCAATCCTTACCTTTTAAATGGCAATTTAGTTCATTTACATTTATTGCAGATAGTGATGGTTTAGACTTATATATAACCCTTTATTTCCAGTTTTCTCTTTACCTGTCTATTTCATCTTTTTTCCTTCTTTGGTGTCTTTCATTGGATTGATGAAATTTTCTTTATCCCCTTCGCTCTTCTACTGGTATGACGTCATACATTCTATTTTCCTTCCTTTAGAGGTTACTCTTACATTTTTAACCCACTTGATATAATAAAGTCTAAGGTTTGTCAGGATCTCTCTTTTATCCCAAATAACAAAAAAACTTCAAGTATTTTTCTCCAAATCTGCCCTACATGTTGTCTTACATGTCTTTATTGATCAGTATTTCTATTTTTTAGCTTCCTCAAATTAGTCATTTTTATGATTGTTGTTTCCTACAGTGAATATTTGTTTAAATGTATCCGTGTTTCTGAAGTGATTTGATCAAGATTCCTTCTTATAATGCATTCTTCCTCTGGGACTGGGTTTTATTCTTTCTTCAGGAGCCTTCAACTCATGCTGGTGATAACTCTCTCAGTCTCTGTATCTCCCTCATTCTTAAATTGATGCTTATATTTCCCCCAGCACTTCAAGCTATTATTAAAATAGCATGTCAAGGGGCTTCCCTGGTGGCGCAGTGGTTGAGAGTCCGCCTGCCGATGCAGGGGATGCGGGTTCGTGCTCCGGTCCGGGGAGATCCCACATGCTGCGGAGCGGCTGGGCCCGTGAGCCATGGCCGCTGAGCCTGCGCGTCCGGAGCCTGTGCTCCACAACGGGAGAGCTCACAACAGTGAGAGGCCCGCGTACCGCAAAAAAAAAAAAAAAAAAAAGCATGTCATTATCTTCTAGATTCCATTGCTGTGGTTAACAGTCTGTTGTTCTTCTGTAAGCAGTTTGTCTTTTCTCTCTGAGCTTCTAAGATCTTTTCTTCTACTTCAGGGTCCTGAAGTTTATCCACAGTGTGCCCATTTGTGGAGTCATTTATTTTAACCTCTGCTCAAGACTCCTTGTGTTTCCTCAACTTAGGGGTTTATAGCTTTCATCTATGATGGAAAATTCTCAGCCCGTTATTTCTTCCACTATTACGTCTCCCCCATCATCGTCTTTTCCTGGTGGAGAAGATATTCCCATTGTATGAAGATGAGCATCCTCCCTGCCCACCAACTGCCTTCCCCAGTCACTCCCCTCAGGCAGGGTGAGGTCTCCAAGCCCAGCCCTGATATGCCAGCAGCTCCTGAGAAGCCCGGATCCTGCTCTGGGTTCAAGGGAAGACTCCAGAAGCAGGAGATGAGACCTTTTCTTCCAAGCTGCCTCAAACCCGGCCTATGGGGTGGACTCAGGAGGTCCCAGCCCCAAGGGAGACTGAGGCAAGATGTTCCTCGGAGGCGTGACAAAGGCCACCTGAGCCCCATTCTTCCTACGCTGATGGAAACATCAGAACCCACTGGCGTGACGCCGAGGGAAGCACAGGCCCTGCCACACAGACGGGTTCCTCTTGGTTTACTCAAGTTAGGGCCGGGCACTCAGGCCTGTTTGCTGTCCCTGCTGTTCCCCCAAACTCGTGGCCTAGGGCCCCACCCACAGGAGCCCACAGGGACCCCTACATCCAGGCACTCTGAGCCTGCCTGGAAACCAGACCCTGTTTCCATCAGACACTTGGGGTCGGGCCTCGACTTAGAGGCCATCACTTAGTCTGCTCACTGCCTCCCTCCACTGCTGAAAGGACCAGCCAGGGACCCAGTGTGGCCCATGGAGCCACGTGGGCAGCAGGCCCCAGGATAATCCTGCCCTAGCAGAAGATCGGAGCCACCTCGCAGGGGCCAGTTGGGTCTGCATCACCTGGGAAGGAGGAGGCCACTTTATGGGGGAAAGTAAAACTTCAACCCACAATGAAATGACATCCCCCCACCATGTAGGCTCACAGGTTGTAATCATCAATAGACTAGCATTTCTCAGACCCAAGAGGGAAAGCAGTTCCTGAGCCCGGCCTTGTCTTTATAAGTAATAATGCTATGGAGCTCTTACTGTGCACCAGGCTCTGTGTTCAGACCATCACCTTATTTAATCCCATGATGTAGGGATCCACTACCTGCCTTATATTACTTGTGAGGAAAGCTCAGAGAGGTCAGGCAACTTGCCCAAGTACACATGGCAGCGAAGTGGCAGGGTCAGGATGTAGGACCATTGGAGGGGGAGGGAAGGGAGGCCTTCCACAGCTGACGGCAGAAGCAGGACTTGAACCCGGACCTCCTGACCCCTCATCTGTGTTGTGTGGGTACTAAGGCCAATTCCACAGGGCCGGCCCTGCTTCATGCAACTCAGCTTCACGCAATCCCCCACCTGCTGCAGGTTTTGTTAAATAGCAGCTCCCCTTAGTGCACTGAAAAATGACTGAGTTGGTCATTAAAGAGGGGAAAGGTGGGGGGAGCGATAAATTGGGAGGTTGGGATTGACATGTACACACTGCTGTATATAAAATAGATAACAAGTAAGAACCTACTGTATAGCACAGGGAACTCTACTCAATACTCTGTAATGGCTTATACGGGAATAGAATCTAAAAAAGAATGTGTATACGTGTATAACTGATTCACTTTGCTGTACAGCAGAAACTAACACAACATTGTAAATCAACTATAGTCCAATAACAATTAATTTAAAAAAAAAAGAGGAGGGAAAAAAACCAGAGAGAGTAGGAAGGAGGTAGGGGGAGAGAAGGAAGGAAGAAAAGGAAAAAAAAAAAAAGAAAAGAAAACGGAAGGGGAGAAACCTTTGTAACTGCTTCTAGGAACTGTGACTTGTGCACGAGGAGACCCACTGGTGCCCTCTCTGGGTTATTTAAGGAAGGCGCAGCACTCAGGGGACCTTGGAAATAAATGTTCCAGTAAATGTGACCAGGAGGAACGTGGCTCTAGACACCACTGGGACGTCTGCAAACAGGCCGGCTTCCCAGCCCCCACTCCTGGGCACCACGTTCAAGGGTCTGACGGTGCCTGCACAGGAAGCTGAGGTCGCCTGGTACCAGGTGAATCAGCTGCCTTCAGTTCTCAGGCTGGAGAAGCCGGGGCCAAGCTCATTGTTGCCAATCAGTGATGCACCCCGGAGGCCTTCTTGCCCGAATGATTCCAGAAATTCAGCACCAGGGAGGGGCAGTGAGGCAACGCTCAGCTCCTCGGCTGAGATGAGACACAGAGGGGGACGTGTCCCACCCCAAACTGCTTACCCAGCGGGTCCCAATCCCACCGTCCCAATATCTCCAGTCATTTCTAATGCTTTTCCAAACCCCCTTTAAGGGAAATTCACATTGACCAAGAGAGGCACCTGGGATACTTTCTCCTCTTGGTTGTCTAAAAAACCCTCTAACTGCCAGTTTGCAGGAAATACAGGGGACAGAGGAATGCTAAATGACACTGTAAAATGTAATCAGAAAAATCCAAAATGGAAAATCTCTGCAGAACAAATGACCCAGTTTCTTCCGCAGATGGTAAGGGGAGAAAAATGAGGGAGGGATAACAGAGAGACTTAAGAGGTGTATCAACAAAATAGAGACTTACACGAAGGCCATTACAAACCAACTATAAAAAGTAAGAACATTTAACATGGACTTGATATTTTCATGGTATTAAGATATCACATTATAGGGACTTTCCTGGTGGCGCAGTGGTTAAGAATCTGCCTGCCAATGCAGGGAACATGGGTTCAAGCCCTGGTCCGGGAAGATCCCACAAGCCGTGGCGCAACTAAGCCTGTGTGCCACAATTACTGAGCCTGTGCTCTAGAGCCCGTGAGCCACAACTACTGAGCCCGTGTGCTACAGCTACTGAAGCCTGTGTGCCTAGATCCCATGCTCCACAAGAGAAGCCACAGCAAAGAGAAGGCCGCGCACCGTAACGAAGAGTAGCCCCCGCTCACCGCAGCTAGAAAAAGCCCACGCACAGCAACAGAGACCCAACACAGCCAAAAATAAATAAATAAAATAAATTAAAAAATAATAATAACGTGATTTCTTTTTTTAAACATCTACATTTTTCTTTCTTTCTTTTTCTTTCTTTCTTTCTTTTTTCCTTTCTCTCTTTCTCTCTTTCTGTGTTGTGTCTTCATTGCTGCACGTGGGCTTTCTCTAGTTGTGGCCAGCAGGGGCAACTCTTGGTTGCGGTGTGCGGCCTTCTCATTGTGGTGGCTTCTCTTGTTACGGAGCACAGCCTCTAGAGCATGGGCTCAGTAGCTGTGGCACATGGGCTCAGTAGCTGTGGCTCATGGGCTCTAGAGCACAGGCTTAGTGGCTCAGTAGTTGTGGCACATGGGCTTAGCTGCTCCGCAGCATGTGGGATCTTCCCAGATCAGGGCTCGAACCCGTGTTCCCTGCATTGGCAGGCGGATTCTTAACCACTGCACCACCAGGGGAGCCCACGTTATTTTTTAGCTGTGATGTGATATTAGGATGATGTTGAAAACAAAAGGACCTTATATTTTGCAGACAAAACCTGAACTGTTCACAGGGGAAATTATATGATGTCTTGAAGTCTACTGTATACTAATCCAGGAGGGCGTGTGTGGATGAGACCAGAGATGATGATGACAATTACCTGGGAATTCATTACCCTATTTCCACTAACTTTTGTGTATTTAAATTTTCCCTTATTGGAAAAAATTAAGACATGAGAGAAGGAAAAAAATGTGATTCAGAAGAGTCAGATTGTGACTACTGACGTTTCTTTTTTTTTATAGTTTGCTTTTTATGACTGCACAAAAGAGTGACAACTGATTTAATAAAATCTATATACAAAATAACACTTACAAGTGATAAGATAATGCGGAGTGGTGCCGGCATTGACAGCTGTATCCCGGCTGGTGTCTCAGAGTCTGTGAACCTTGGCATTTTCCCTCTTCCTGGAAGACGAAAGGGCTCAGATGGGTTAAGCGCTTGTCCGTCTTAGGCAGGTGCAGGCCTGTGCTGGCCCAGGTGCAGCCCTGCGGTGTACCCTGGGGGGCTTTCCATTGCGCACAATGCCTCCTCCCAGGACACAGACCGGCCTTGGTTGCCAGGAACCATTGATCAGTAGCAACCTTGGGGGCCGCTGACACTCAGCAGGTGGCTTCTCGGAAACAGAGCCCAGCTTGGCAGAGGGTCAGATCCCACAGGAAATGTCAAACCCAACAGGAATCACATTCATCCTCCCCAGAGTTTAGAAGGAAGGATGGGGTGTCCTTGCTCCGATCAGACAACTGCGCTCTTTCAAAACCCTGGCCAAAGGCCGATCTGGAGACAGGACACCGGGAGGATCCGGAGGGTGGGGGCGATGACTGGTCAGCCGTTTTTCCAGGAACCACGTCTGATTCCTAACGTACTGGTATAAATACGTGAGAGAAAGAGGACATCCCCCGCTCCGGGGGGACACAGAGACACCAGTAGGCAGTGCATAAAAGGAGATAGACAAATGAACAATTCACCAGAAATCAAGGACATGAACATTACAACAGGATACTATTTGGACCTGTCATGTTGGCAAAGGTATTAAAAATGTATAATGCTCCAGGTTATAGGTGACCATAGAGAAGTGACAACTAAACCCAGTGTATTATCAATCCTGCATTTGGATCCTGGACAGGAGGGACATTATTAGAATAATTGGTAAATTTTGAATATGGACTATGGATTGGAAAATAGTAGTATTGTATCAAGGCTAAATTACTGATTTTTTAAATCATTGTCCAGTGGTTACATAAGAGGTTGTTAGGAAACACAGTGGAATACTTGGGGTAAAGAGTCATGATACCTGCAACGTAGTCTCAAATTGTTCAGAAAAAAGGGAGAACACGAGCAAATGGGGGAAATGTTAGCACTTGGTAAATCTGGGTCAGGAGGAAGTTCTTTGCACTATTCTTACAAGCTTTCTGTAAATCTGAAATTATATCAAAAAGTGAAAAGCGAAAGCTTAGAACGCTTGACAGTGCTCAGTGCTGGCAGGAGGACATGAGAACTCTTGTCCTGCCAAAGGGAGAGAAAAGCCAGTTCCGTGTTCTGGGGGAGAGTTAGGCAATAAATAGCAACATGACTTGACCCAGCAAGTCCCCTTCTAGGTAGTTATAGCCTAAAGAAAGAACCATTGCTGTGCGCAAAGATGCAGCTATAAAAGCTTTTCACTGAAGCATTAAATGTTCAACAATAGACTGCTTAAATAAAGGATGGCACATCCACAGAATGGAACGCTATGTAGCCATTTAGGTGATTCTGTGAAGCCGTATTTAATCACTTGGGAAAGTGTTCCTGATACATTAAGTGGGGAAAATGGTCCCAAGACGTCCTCTTCCTGATGATCATTATGTTGAGTACCGAAGCCAAACCCACTGAGAGAGAGAGAGAGAGAGAGAGAGAGAGAGACAGAGACAGAGTGTGCGTGTGTGTGCGTGTGTGCGTGTTGCGCGCGTGTGTGTCTCCATTTAAATCTCCTTGAGGTCAGAAACCAAATCTTATTTGCCATACTGTGTTCCCAGGGCCTAGGACACTGCCTGACAACCAGGAAGTGGTAATAAGAGTTTGTATAATGAATGAGTAAAGAGCCCTAGGAAAAGGGACCAAACGGGTGTCCTTCACAACGTCCAGAGCCGTATTTCTGGGTGGTGTGAATAGAGGTAATCTTAATCTTCTTTCTATCTGTATGGTCTAAATGTTCCACACAGAACATTGTTTCATTTTCTGGTAAATTATTTACAACAAATGCAATTACTTAAAAACAATGGTAAATTATTTTAAAACAATAAGTACAAAGCAGGAAAAGGGCAGCCTTTACCCCAGGGCCCTTGGGTACAGGATCTTTCTGGAAAAAAGTTCAAGGTTACCTTAAGCCCCTAGAAATCACTCCAGGCAATTGTCAGAGTACACCAGTATGCCCAAAGCCCAGTCCCACCAAAGCGGATGGAGGCTGTGCCCTGAAGCAGATCACTGGCCCTCTCCATGGCCTCTGCTTTCTCCCCTGTGGATTGGGGCAAGGATGTATGTAGCATCCAGCACAGGGCTGTATCCCTCTAGGTGCCCCAGAGATCCAGGAGATTTGGCAGGAGTGGGGAGCAGAGGAAGGCTATTGTCCCATTTGCAGATGAGGTGACTGAGGTCTGGAGGCTGGAATTGGAACTCCAGTGCAGGGGGAAGGGTGGCTTCATGGTCTCTGTCCCTCCACCCCTGCACCTGATGGCCAGGCACATCCCCTCACCTTCACCCCCCACCCTGCTCTGACACTGCCTGAAAACTGACCTCCCCAGGGGAGGTGACACTCACAAGTGTCCCCCGTGCCATGAGCGTCCCTGGAGAGAGCAGTGTCCCACCAGGATGACAAATGGCTGTTCTCAAGGCCAGGCTGAGACTGGTCACCTCTCCAATCCAAGGAGTGATTCATAGCTGACCTTTCTCTCTAGGCACAAGAGCCCGTCCAGATCCACCGGGAAGACATACAGCCTGCAAGATAGCTGTTGACAAAATCCAGGCTGTGGTTTTAATGAAAAGCAAAGTGAGGATTTTTTTTTTTTTAATGAATAGACTTTATTTTTTTTAGAGCAATTTTACGTTTACAGAAAAATTTAGCAGAAAGTGCAGAGAGTTCCCGTAGAGCCCCTGCCTCCCCAACCCTCAGTTTCCCCTACAAACCCCTTGCGTTCATGTGGCACGTTTGTCACATCAGTGAATTATTATTCCTAAAGTCCAGAGTTTACAGGGTTCACGATTTTTTTTAGTTGTAGTAAAATACACATAACACAGAATTTACTATTCTAACCACTTTCAAGTGTACAGCTCAGTGACATAAAGTGCTTTCACGCTTTTCTGCAACCATCACCACTATCCGTCTCTCAGACAGAAACTCTGTACCTGTTAAACAGCGACTCCCCATAGAGCTCACAGGTGCTGCACATTCTGTGGGTTTGGACAAATGCATTGACATGTAGCCTCCATCACGGGGTCATACAGAGTAGTTTCACTGCCCTAAACATCCCACCTATTCATTCTCCCCTTCCCTCCTAACCTCTGGCAACTGCTCATCATTTTGCTGTCTCCATCATTTTTTTGCCTTTTCCAGAATGTCCTGTAGTTGGAATCATACAACTAAAAAAGTATGGCCTTTTCAGACTGGGTTCTTTCACTCAGCACACACCTGTCAGAATCCTCCCTGTCATTTGAGGGCATAATGCGTAGAGCTGAATAATATTCCACTGTCTGGAGGCACCATAGTTTGTTTATCCACAAGTGGGGGATTTTTCATGATAAAAAATTGTATGCTAACTTTTGGAAACTGAGAGAAACCAAGAGGAAAGGAAGAAAAACAATCCCCTGTAATCTTATGCCTGAAGATTAGGTTGTGAGCACTTTGCTGTCATTTCCTCCGTGTGTGTGTGCGTGTGTGTGTGTGTGTGTGTGTGTGTGTACGAAGATCTTTTTTGGTTTGATGTAGCATGGTACATAACATTTTTTTTTTTTTTTTGCGGTACGCGGGCCTCTCACTGTTGTGGCTTCTCCCGTTGCGGAGCACAGGCTCCGGACGTGCAGGCTCAGCGGCCATGGCTCACCGGCCCAGCCGCTCCGCGGCATGTGGGATCTTCCAGGACCGGTGCACGAACCAGCGTCCCCTTCATCGGCAGGCGGACTCTCAACCACTGCGCCACCAGGGAAGCCCAGTACATAACATTTTGATTCCTCTTTTCTCATTAATTATAACTTTGCTTTCTCCGTGTTCATAAATTCTCTGTAAGCATTTTATCATGTGCATTTTTAAAATGTCTTCAGTATTTTTCTATGACTGGGGATGCCATAGTTCTTTAACTATGCTTCCATTTCTAGACACTGGGGTTGTTTTCAATTTTATGCTAATATAAATATAAATAAGTCCACCTTGAACTGTTGATGCTTATTTCTATAGGTTTCCCCCCACTTGCTAAGAAGTGGAGTAGCTGAGTCAGAGAGCATGAACATTTTAAAGATATCCCAGAGATTTCTTTCTTTTATAATGCATTAAAAATTTTTTTCAAAACAACTTTTTCTTGAAGTATAGTTGATTTACAATGCTGTTTTAGTTTCAGTTTTGCATTCATAGATTTTTTATTGTGGCAAAAAACACGTAAATTTTACCATCTTAACCGTTTTTAAATGTACAGTTCAGCAGTGTTAAGTATATTTACACTGTTATGAAATAGAGCTCCAGAACTTTTTACATCTTGCAAGTCAAAGTCTGTATCCATTGAACATCAGCTCACCGTTCCTCTCTCGTCCCCCCTGCCCCTACCCTAGCCCCTGGCAACCACCATTCTACTTTCTGTTTCTAAGAATTTGATTATTTAAGATACCACATATAAGTGGAATCATACAGTATTTATCTTTTCATGACTGGCTGGCTTATTTCACTTAGCGTAATGTCCTCAAGATTCATCCAAGTTGTGGCACGTGTCCGACTTTCTTTTTTGAGGCTGAATAATATTCCTTTGTATTTTTATACCATATTTTGTTTATCCATTCATGTGTTGATGGACATCTGGGTTGCTTCCACCTCTTAGCTATTGTGAATAATGCTATCAATATATAGCAATAAACATACAAACAATATTTGTTTGAGTCACTGCTTTTAGTTCTTTTGGATACATATCTAGAAGTGGGATTGATAGATCATATGGTCATCTATTTTTAATTTTTTGAGGAACCTCCATATGTTTTTCCATAACTGTAAGACTATTTTACAATCCTACCAGCAGTGCACAAAGGGTTCTAATTTCTCTACATCTTTGCCAACACTTGCTGTTTTCTGGATTTTAGGTTTTGTTGTGTTTTTTTTTGAGATTTCTTTTAAAGAGCCGGAAGGGATCATCTGGTCAGTGGTTCCCAAATTTCATGTCTTTCTTTTGAGCTCACGGTTCAAGAGATGTTTGTCTATCAAACATATTTTACCAAGAATTCGTTATCTTCCAGTGTCTATCCATTGGTCCAGTATGTGCAGGTCTGGGGATTTCCCTTGGGACTGATTGCTGGCTATTTGTGCTGCCAGTTCTGTGCCCCCTTCTTCCAGGCATGCTTCCAGCTGGACACACTTCCCAGCGGCCAGCTGTGGCCGTGCCACTACGTCCTCACCAGGGGACAGAAGTGATCCACACAACTGTTTAAAGGGCTCGTTTACCTGGGGTTTCTCTCTTTCCTTCCTGCAAACAGAGCACAGGACAGTGGCCCAAGGGATGGTGGCCCACCCTGTCCTGCCAGCCAAGGTCTCTTTGTCACAGCATTTGGCCTGCAGGGACACACCCCCACGTAAAATCACAGTGGCCATTGTCCCTTCAGTGTTATTCACTGGGGTGCTGTTTGTCAGAGCAGAAGACTGGAAATGGCCTAAATGTCCACTAGGGGGCAACAGTTAAAAAAACTGAGACACATCTGTCCAATGGAATTCCCTGCAGCTCTTTAAAAAATGAAGTTAAAAAATTTAATAGACTATTTTTTCGAGCAGTTTTAGATTCATGGCAAAATTGAGCCAAAGGTACAGATATGTCCCATATGCCACACGCCCCGCCCGGCAAGCAGAGCATCCTCCACCAACACCCATACGGAGAGGTGCATTTACCACAGTTGATGAACTCACACTGACACATCATCATCACCCAAACTCCATAGCTCACACTGGAGTTCACTCTTGTCCATGGTTTGGACGTGTTTATGACGACACGTATCCACCGTTACAGTATCATACAGAGCCGTTTCACTGCCCTAAAGAAAAGCTTTATTGTTAAAAAGGAAAAAAAAAAGCAAGAATCAAAACAGTATATTTCTGTGCTAATATTTTTTTTTCAAGTGGGGAGAGGGTACATATTTGGATTTGCTTGTACATGCAAAGCACCACATCTGAAAAGGATCCACAGAAACCCAGGGTCAGTAGTTATCAGCCTCACCCTAGGGTGCAGATGGGTGGGAACCGGGCAGATGGGGGTCAGGGCGGGAAGAAGTTTTCCACGGTTTGTCTTTTTATACATTTTGATGCTATGTGTGAATATATGCAAATAAATACAATGTAAAACTTTCAATAGTTTCTTTTCCCATTTTATTGTAACTCAAAGTTCATGGACGCCCCCGCCGGGCTTCTGCTTGTTGAAGCCCTGAGCTGAAAGCGTCTGGCTGAAGGCAGAGCTGCTCAGGGTTCAAGCTGTCTGTGTGGCCTCCACGCACAGAGGGAAGCTCGGCCACAACCCCTCCCAGGACGCCTGTCCCTGTCCGGCCTGCATCCAGCCTGCTATGCCCAGGCGAGGCCCAGCCCCTCCACCTGCCGCCCCACACAGCCAAGCTGCTCACCCCCTTCCTGCCAACTGAGCATCCTAATTACCTGATAAATACTAATTGCCTGTGACTAGGATCTTCCACAGTCATAGACATTAACCAAAGTCACACCTAATGAGCCTCACCGTTAATTATCTGTGCTCACTGCTCCAGGATTTAATTAAGCCTTGGCAGGAAACAGCAATCCACATAGGCTGAGCAAGGAAACGGAGCTTGCAAAGACACCCTCTTTTCATCAGGTGGCCTGGCAAAACTGCTCCAAGTCTCCCTTCCAAGCCCCCGGGGTGTTCCCAGTGAACTGGAGACACTGGAGAAGGCAGCCTGCATTTATCCAGCGCCTGATGTATGCCAGGCAGAATCAGACACGGTTGCATACCCTATCTCATCTAATCTTTGCAATCACAGCAGGGGCTAGGTCTCCATTTTACAGATAAGGAAACAGAGGCTCAGAGAGGCCTAGTGACTCTTCAAGCAATTGGCAGAGCCATGTCTGTCTGAGCTGCAGGTGCGTAATTCCCACTACTTGTTGCTGAGGAATGGTATCTTAATGGTATTGTTTTTCACTCTGACCTTGAACCTGTGTTTTTTCTTTCTCCAAAGCATTCCCAGGTCTTGTTTTGTCTTTGTCTCATATTTGTTCACTAAGAAAACAAAAGGCTGAAATATCAGAAGCCCAGAGAGATTGTGACGTACACCCAGTCACACACCCAGGAAGACAGTGGGGTGGGTGTGGGGGTGGGGGTAAAAGACTGGCTCTGCGGTCAGACTGCCTGGTTCTCATCCTGGCACATCTTTCTGGGCTTCGTTGGACTTCTTGAATCTAAGGCTTGATTTCTGTGTTGGTTAGAACAAGTAACACTAGCTGCTGTAACAAACAACTTCCAAATCTCAGTGGCCTGGTAGAAAAAGAGTTCATTTATTGTTCACTCAGAGCAAGTAGGTGGTCATCAGGTGACCTTCTTAGCAGGGGCCCAGGGACCCAGGGTCCTTCCATCTATGCAGGGGTTGTTAACCACTGCTGGACACTTGAGAGGTCTATGGATAGAATTCAGGGGACCCATGAACTTAAATGGGGAAAGTTATATCATTATTTTCTTTATTATTGAATAAAATTTAGCATTTTCCTTTTATTATGAATATAGACAACCAACCACAATTTTATACCTGTGAATATGTTTCCAGTGGAAGTCACAGATATTTTGATATCCCATTACAGTTGCTGCAGATATCTTGAAATATTGTTTACACTCATTCACTACTTTGAAACAATGATGGTATTAAACCTATGACTAGCTGGCATGGGATCAAAGCTCTTCTGTCTATAGATGCTTGGTTGGAAGCAGATGGCCTATTGCTGGCTGGCTATGTACTTAATCGTTCAGCCACAAATGGTGGCATTGCATGCTCTCATGTTGGTGACAAGCCCTCTCCTTTGCTTTCCAGCATTCCCTAACGTTGACTGTTGATCAGTATCAGTATATCGAAGGAAGTGAGTCAAACCCCGGGTGGCATGCTGCTTCCTCCTGATAGCCTCCCTGACCTCTAAGAATAAAATCCTTGGGGTGAAGGCCACCACTTGGGGCTTATAGAGCTGTTTGGCAGGAACTAAGGGCTCCTTTGTGGCTGTGATTCCCCACTTGGCTTTGCATGCAGGGAAGGGTGCTGCACTGGTCACCTGGGGGTGCCCTGGGTGCTGCAGCAGGTACTGACCAGAGGCTGGGGGTCTCGGGTCTTTGAGCCTCACTTGCTGGTGACCCCAGCAGAGTCTGTCCCCCTCCCACTTGGCGATCATACCAAACACATACACTATCTAGAAATTACGAGAACCTATAGACGGTACTCACGCAGTTCCTCTTTTACTGAGTCTTCCCATTAAAATGACCTGATTTTATGAAACATATTCAAATAGTAAGCACGAAAAATATTCCACCTGATTATATTCAACCTAAACAGTAGTCAAATGAATATTAAACCAATGAGATACCGTGCTGTCCACTGGATTTTAAGAACTGCTCTCTCATTTTTATTCTAATACTTGCTGCAGGTGAGAAGGCACTAAGAAACTGGCCTACTCCTGGTGGGTGGCAAACTGGCTACTGTCTCTCTGGAGGGCAGTTGGGTGACTTGCAAAGCGAGTCAGAAAAGTGCCTCTACCTTTAACCCAGTGACTCCCCTCTGGAATGTGTCCTAAGGCACTCAGTTCAAAAAATGTATTTATGCACAAGGTATTTCATCACAGTGATATTTTGAATAGTGAAAGATTCCTTCCCTCCAAAGTACCCAGTATTAATGGAATAGTTAAGTGGTGGTCCAACCAGTTACTGGAAATATTATGTGGTTAGCAACTTGAAAAATTGTCTGGAAGGTCCTAATGTCGAGGTCTTGCTTTCTATCTTTCTCCATGAAAAGGAACCTTTTTTGCAGAAATGGCTGATTCCAGGTCCAGGAAAGGAATGTTCCAGATTAGACTGGAACATCTTGGTATGCTGGAAAGCAAAGATGTGCTCCAAAGGTGGACAGGTGGAAAGGATGCCAGAGCTGGCTTGAAGGGGCTCCCCCTGGCCAAACCTGGGACAGTTTAATTATCAACAAGGATAATGACCATGCAGACCTCTCACTGTTGCTGCCTTTCCCATTGCGGAGCATAGGCTCCAGACGCGCAGGCTCAGCGGCCAGGGCCCACGGGCCCAGCCGCTCTGCGGCATGTGGGATCTTCCCGGACCGGGGCACGAACCCGTGTCTCCTGCATCGGCAGGTGGACTCTCAACCACTGAGCCACCAGGGAAGCCCACAAATAATTTTTTAAAAAAGAATTCATAAGTACACAGTGATAGTATTTAAAAAAAAAAAGTGGTGGGAAAGAAAAAGGCCAGCTAACAACGGTAGAAAAAAATGATATATTTATAAAATCATCATTCTGTAACCACCAATATAATAATTCAGGCAAGGATCACCAGTGCATTCTTGTTTTGTTTTTTCTTTTTGACAGTGCATTCTAAAACCACTGAAAATTTGTTGGGGAAAAGGGTATTTGCATGGTCTCACGGTATCACTCCACAAAATACTTATTACCAAAAAAAAAGAAAGGAAAAATATGCTTTTATGATGGAGAGACTGGGCAGGAGCCATTTTAACTAAGTGGTCAAACTTAGCATCATTGACATTCTGTGGCTCCGGAATTGATGTGCTGACCTGACATCACTTGTACAGGAATTTCTCCCCAAAATGTGAGACCTGAATCGAATTGTGAGGAAACAGACATCCATGTTGTTTGTCTTTCTACAGGATAACTGGCCCACACTCTTCAAAATATTGGGGTGGGTAGGGATAAACTGGGAGATTGGGATTGACACATACACACTACTATGTATAAAATAGATAACAAATAAGGACCTACTGTACAGCACAGGGAACTCTACTCAATTACTACATTACTACTCTGTAATGACCTACATGGAAAAGAATCTAAAAAAGAGAGTAGATATGTGTATATGTATAACGGATTCACTTTGTTGTACACCTGAAACTAACACAACATTGTAAATCAACTCTACTCCAGTAAAAAAATTTCTTTTTAAGTATCAAAGCAAGAAGGACTAAAAAAGGGGCAGGGGGAGAAAGGGCTCTTCTAGATGAAAGGGAACGGCATGGGGGGATGGGATAATCCAATGTAATCTTGGATTGGATCCTGGACCACAAAACAATTTTAAACAGCTTACAAAGAACATTTTTTGGACTATTAGAAAAATGTGTATATGGACTGGATATTAGGTAATATCCTTGCACAATGTTAAATTTATTGGCTGTGTCAATGGTACTCTTGTTATATAGGAGACTGCCTCTCTTCTCAGATCCAAGCTGGGATCTATCCTGGGATGAAGTGCCATGAGGCCTGCAATTTATTTTTAGGTCATTCAGAGAGAAAAAAAAAAAGAGAACAGATGGTGCAAAATGTTAACAATGGGGGAATCTAGGTGAAGGGCATGTGGATATTCACTGTGTTATCTTTTCAACTTTTCTGTGAGTATAAAGTTTTTCATGTTTATTTTTAAAAACATTGGCAAAAAATAATATGGGCGGTATTTACTACAATACTGTCAGATACTATTATGTCATCTAAGTAGGATATGAAGTTGTGTATACATCTGGATGTACAAATATGCGTGTACCCATGGTAGACAGCTGTTGTTTGTAGTCATTGCATTTGCACTGATTATAACATGAGTAACTAGCAGCACCCTTATTTTCTTTTGGCACCTACCCTCCCTCTTTTGGTTCATGGGGTTTGGATGTGGGGGCCATCTACATCCATCTGTCTCCAGGGATTGGTGGGCATATGTCTTCAGTTAGTTCAACCAGAGCCAATGGACATCTACCCTAGGGCTCTTGCTGGACCCGTGGGAAAGAGGTGCTACTCATTTTCACTGAGGGTGTCAGGTTGAGAGCATGTGAACTGAAGCAGTGTGGTCATCTTTGTTTGGGGAGCAGCCACCTGTGAGTCAAGCTGACACAGGAGAACTAAGAAGGAAAGAGAAAGATACCAGTTGACACTGTTTGAGCACCTGGATTTAAACGTGCCTGAAGTTAGGTGAACCTATAGATTTCCTTTTTGCTTATACCAGTTTGAGCTGGTACCTGTTGCTTGCACCCAAGGAGTCCTAGCCCTACAGCATGGAAATGCATAGAAAAGGTGTATTTGTTTCCTATCACCGCATAACAAATTACCACAATTCTAGCACCTTCAAACAATACCCATTTATTATCTTGAAACTTCTGTGGGTCAGGAGTCTGGACACAGTTTAGCTGGGTTCTCTGTTCTGGGTCTTACAAGGCTATAATCAAGATGTTGGCTAGGTCTCATCTGGAGGCTTGACTGGGGAAGAATCTCCTTCCAAGTTTGTGCAAGTTGTCAGCAGAATTCATTTCCTGGCAGTTGTATTACTGAGGGCCTAGCTTTTTGCTGGCTGTCAGCTGGAGGCTGCCATCAGGTCCTGAACGTTACACACCATCCCTTGACCCACGGGCTTCCTCAACACAGCCACTCACTTCATCAAGCCAACAAGGAGAATCCAGTCTGCTAAGATGGAATCTTACATAATGTAATGTAATCAGGAAGCTGACATCCTACCACCTTTGCCTTATAATGTAACCAAATCAAGACACTGATATCCTATTACATTTGCCATATTCTATAGGTTAGATGCAAGTCACGGATCCCATCTGCACTCATGAGGGAATTACACAAAGGCATGGACAGGAGATCCTTGGGGGTCAACTTAGGGTCTGTCTGCCACAAAAGGGATGGGAAGAATCCACTCTACAACTGCCACACCCACCCCTACCCACCACTAAATTCTTATTTACTGAGTATTTACAATTAAGCACTAAGCTCGTTTCTTCCTAATTTAAGAGGAGTTATCACTGGGAAGTGGCTGGATGGGGAGGCACTAAAAGGGCATCAGAACTTTGGTATGGTATGGCATATGGTATTGCTTAGAATTTTTGTAATGAGCATGTAATTTAGAAATACAATTAAAATAGAAAATTGAATATACAGTGTGACTTCCACTATAAGCTGTTTTTTCTCCACTTCTGGACCTTCCTATGTACATACACATACACAACGGGAAAAAAGACTGCAAGGAAACAGGCCCAGATGTGAAGACTTATTAGAGTGATGGGTCTATGGATGAATGATACTTTCTTCTTTACACTTTTCTGTATTTTTCACAATAGGAATATTACTCTAATAATCAGATTTTTTTTAAAAAGTGATTTGAAATGTTTTTTAGGTCCAATATTGTGGCTGAAAAGAAAGCAAACCCTCTTGTTTAGCTTCTGTAGAAAGGCAAGTTCCTGCTTGGGTGGCTGATGGAGTGTCTGCTTCTAGAATTCAAAGCAAGAAATCACATGGCAGCGGGGCACACACACCTGCTTCCTCTCACACCGATGAACTCTCATCAGAATGCATCTGGCTTTGCCGCAGGACGAAGCATTATTTGAAAAACTATATGGCAGGTTTTTCTCCAGTGACTAAAAGCTACTGGAAAGTTCTCGCCAAGATGGTACACAGAAGACCTGGTGCCAGACAGATCTGGTAAGCTGACATGTTCAGTAACCAAATAGTCCAAGCCCATGGCTACATGAAAACAAACAAAAGACATGTTTGATCTCATTTTTATAGCTAATTAGAGGACCCTGATGGGTCTCCGAACCTGTTTGCGGGTCTGTGAATTTAGAATTAAATATGAGGACCAAAGACCACACCTGTAGTCAAAACAAATAAACAAAACACAAACTTTCAAAGTTAGGTTTACCAAGCTTGCTGCAGCCGAGGAGAAGGTGTCCTCAGGAGCATCCCAGCAGGGGAGACGAGAGGGGCTTCTTCTAGGGTTTGTGTTTGTGTTGGATGATTGTGGGGGGCATTAAAGAACCAGGGGCCTGTTCTGGGTTGGATGCTGTCAAGAAGCAGGGGCAACTGGGTGACTGGGTACTTCAGTGATTGCCACCTAGAAGGAGAGTTAAAATGGGGCTTGAGTTGTTACTGGTGAAACAGCAGCAATTGCTCAGAAAGGAGGAATGCTTGTCAGAGTCGGGGGCGGTTAGTAATTTGGGGGCTCACAAGAGTGGCCTTTTCAATGTCTTGTTCTGAGTATTGTTCATGTGCAGCTGGGAACATGGCTGACTATTTGTCAGTAGGGCCGTTTTCTACTTTCTCACTCTCATCCAGCTTTAAAATAAACATAGCACCCGATGAAAAACTAACACTCGGATACACTTTCAACTTAGAAAATGCTCTTTTTACCTGGGGAAATCCTTTGTGATTCTTTCCAGCTTCTCCATTCTTAAAGATTAGGAAATCGAGGGTCAGAGACATTTTAGTGACTTGCCCAGCACCACAGCTGGCTTAAGCAAGCCAGAAAGTTGTAGCATCCAGCCTTAGGTTTATACTACTTTGTCACCCATCATTGTTCCTCATTAGTCCTGGTTTAGAAAGTTGTTTGTTCATTCCAGAATGATGGCGTGATGGAAAGTTAAGAGGCAATTCAATTCAGCGTCAGTATTACGTTTAGGGAACTACTGTGTGATTGGGGTTCATAACCAGGGAAGGACACCGTATCAGAGTCTATTGCTGCTGTAAAAAATTACCACAAACTAAGTGCCTAAAAACAACACAAATTTATTCTTACAGTTGTGGAGGTCAGAAGTCTGAAGTGGGTCTCACTGGGTTCAAATCAAAGTCCTGGCAGGGCTGTCTTCCTTTGCGAAGGCTCTAGGGGAGAATCTGCTTCCTGGCCTTTTCCAGCTTCTAGAGGCTGCCTGCATTCCTTGGCTCATGGCCCCTCCTCCATCTTCAAAGCCAGCTATTCAATCATTCTGACTTCTGCTGTCATGACATCTCTGACTCTGCTGCTTTCGTCTTCCATCTTTTAAGGACCCTTATGATTACATCGGGCACAGCTGGTTAATTTAGGATAATCTTTTCTTACAATCCTTCATCATATCTGCAATGCTCTGACGTAACATATTTATGTTTCAGGGATTAGGACATGGACATTTTGGGGGGTGGACGTTACTCTGCCTACTAGAGACACCTAGCCTGGTATTTTTTTGGTGGGGAGGGGAAGAGAGGAATTCTGACTTAATAGAGAAAGAAGCATCTAAGCTGACAGCAGGAGGGGCCAGGAACCAAGAAGGGAAGTGTCTTTAAGCAGAGGGGAGGTCTGGAGGTGGAGAGAAAGCAGGGGCCATTGGTGGGTCCATTAGTCCTCTATCGCTGGGTTGTGATACAGTAACAACCAAACTCCCAAATCTCAGTGGATCACAAAAGCCAAGTTTTACTTTTTGTTCAAGCTACATGTCCATTGTTGACATGCGCCATGTTTTGGCTCTGCTCTGCGTCCTCTTCATTCCAGGAGCAGCCCCTGTCTAGAACATGCTGGGCTCATGGTGGAGGAACAAGTTAGGGGCAAAACCATAAGATGATGCTTAAAACTTCTGCTTGGGAATGGCTCGTGCCCCTTCCACTCACATTTCATGAGCCAAAGCAAGTCAGGTCATATGGCCAAGGCTGACATCAGCGGGACAGGAAGTAAAATCTTCCCATAAGAATAGGCAGTGAATAGTTGGAACAGCAATAGACTAGGACAGTACAAGAGGCTGGAGTGTAGTAGATGTGGGGGTGGCTTGAAGCTCATGAGGCAGTGAGGGCAGATCATGCATGACTTTAAAAACCAGTTTCCTTAGAATGTAGGCTCCACAGAGATAGACCCATGCACCTATGGTCAACTAATCTATGACAAAGGAGGCAAGGATATACAATGGAGAAAAGAGAGTCTCTTCAATAAGTGGTGCTGGGAAAACCGGACAGCTACACATAAAAGAATGAAATTAGAACACTCCCTAACACCATACACAAAAATAAACTCAAAATGGATTAAAGACCTAAATGTAAGACTGGACACTATAAAACTCTTAGAGGAGGGGCTTCCCTGGTGGCGCAGTGGTTCAGAATCCGCCTGCCAATGCAGGGGACATGGGTTCGAGTCCTGGCCCGGGAAGATCCCACATGCTGCGTAGCAACTAAGCCCGTGCACCACAACTACTGAGCCTGCGCTCTAGACCTCACGTGCTACAACTACTGAAGCCCGCGCACCTAGAGCCCATGCTCCACAACAAGAGAAGCTGCTGCAATGAGAAGCCAGTGCACTGCAACAAAGAGTAGCCCAAGCTCGCTGCAACCAGAGGAAGCCCACGCACAACAACAAAGACCCAACGCAGCCAAAAATAAAAACAAAAAATAAATTTATAAAAGAAAAACAAAAAACAACTCTTAGAGGAAGACATACGAAGAACACTGACATAAATCACAGAAAGGTCTTTTTTGACCCACCTCCTAGAGTAATGGAAATAAAAACAAAAATAAACAAATGGGACCTAATGAAACTTAAAAGCTTTTGCATAGCAAAGGAAACTATAAACAAGACGAAAAGACAACCCTCAGAATGGGAGAAAATATTTGCAAACGAGTCAACGGACAAAGGATTAATCTCCAAAATATATAAACAGCTCATGCAGCTCAATGTTAAAAAAAACAAACAACCCAATCAAAACATGGGCAGAAGACCTAAATAGACATTTCTCCAAAGAAGACATACAGATGGCCAAGAAGCACAAGAAAAGCTGCTCAACATCACTAATTATTAGAGACACGCAATCAAAACTACAATGAGGTATCACCTTACGCCGGTCAGAATGGGCATCATCAGAAAATCTACAAACGACAAATGCTGGAGAGGGTGTGGAGAACAGGGAACCCTCTTGCACTTTTGGTGGGAATGTAAATTGATACAGCCACTATGGAAAACAGTATGGAGGTTCCTTGAAAAACTAAAAATAGAATTACCATATAACCCAGCAATCCCACTACTGGGCATATACCCAGAGGAAGCCATAATTCAAAAAGACACATGCACCCCAGTGTTCACTGCAGCACTATTTACAATAGCCAGGTCATGGAAGCAACCTAAATGCCCATCGACAGATGAATGGATAAAGATTATGTGGTACATGTATACAACGGAATATTAGTCAGCCATACAAAGGAATGAAATTGGGTCATTTGTAGAGATGTGGATGGACCTAGAGACTGTCATACAGAGGGAAGTCAGTCAGAAAGAGAAAAACAAATATTGTATATTGACGCATATATGTGGAATCTAGAAAAATGGTACAGATGAACCGGTTTACAAGGCAGAAATGGAGACAGATGTAGAGAATACATGTATGGACACCAAGGGGGGAAAGCGGCGGGGAGGGTGGTAGTGGTGCTGGTGGGATGAATTGGGAGATTGGGATTGGCATGTATACACTAATATGTATAATACAGATAAATAATAAGAACCTGCTGCATAAAAAAATAAATTAAAAAAAAAAAAAGAATGTAGGCTCCACCAGGGCAGGATCTAGGTTGCTTGATCTTTCTAGCCCAGTATTTCTCAACCTTTTTTTTTTTTTCATTATTACTCCCTACCCCAATAAAATCTTAATGTCACAGATATACTGTTATGTACTGCATGTATATTTGGGCTTTATAAACAGTAAGATATTTTTCCCCATCTAAAGATCAATTTTCACCCCCTTGAAGGTGATATCAGCCCACGCTGAGAATGCATGTTCTAGACCCAGTTACATTTGTTTTAATTAATTCTTGAGTTCAGTTGACTTAAGCCACATTTGTGAGTGAAAGCAAATTGTTAATAGTTGATAAGTTTACATGCATAAACCTTATTATATACTTTGTGTAAACTCAGTTTAACTAGCACCACAAGAAGCTAATCAGCTAAAGAGGAGAGGTCCAGTGGAGTAGAGAGGAAACTTAATTTGACATTAGAAAAGAACCTGATTGTACGTACATGTTGCTTTGCAGAACTTTCAAAAAGTGAATCTAAATATCTTATTGCTTTCACAAGGCTTCTCCACTGTTAAGGCAGCCTTGCCTGTCTTTTGGGAGAGTCATTAAGCAAGACTGAACTCTCCCTGATGATTAAAGGTCTTCACTATGAACATCTAGGACCAGCGAAATCCTCAGGTCACCTTTTGCTTTTATATTTTAAATTATTATGGCTTTTCCCTCTTTGGGAAAACCCTGACAAGCTGCCCAATCTAAGTCCTCGCTACTAGCAATGTGCCTGGCCAGTTACAGTTCTTTGCTCTGGTTCTGGAAACCAGAGGTGCTGCGTGGACGGGGCAGATGCTGAGTGAAGGTCCGAGGAGCTCTCGAGGAGTCATGTTTTGCCTGTTTCAGTCAAAGTTCAATGAACAACAACCGAAGGCCGATTATGTGTCAGGCAGTGTTCTAGGCGTTAAGGATATAATAGTGGATAAAAAAGGTAGTATCTTTGTCCTCACGGGATCAGAAATGTCATTTTGAGTTTACGAGCTCTGATAGCACAAGAGCGGTGGTGCCTGACAGTTAGCCGTGCTTAGGCTGGTTGATCAAAGGATGAGAGATATTACCTTCAGATATGAAGGGCTCTCTGCTCTTGGATTTCATTTTTCTCTTTGTCCTCGACTTGGAACAAAGATGAGGCATTAACTATGAATGCGGAGACCAAGAAGTTATGGGGGGAAGTACCAATTCATTGATCTGGTATCCTTTGCAACTACATAGGAAAATCACCTCCTCGGGTTCAGCCTGTCCTCACCTCGGCAAATTTAGCACCTTTCAGGGGCTTTGCACTTTAACCCACTGCCACTCCACTTTGCATGGCCTGTCACCTTATACAGGCTCTGCACCAGTGTCACCTCTGCAGGGAGGACTTCCCTCTCTCCTCCCCCACGTCTCTCTACACCTTTGCCTTGTTTTATTTTTATTCCCAGCATTTAACTCTTAGTGACACATTATGCATATGTTTGTAGTCTGCCTTCCCCATTCAAAGGTAAGCTCCAAGACGGCAGGGGCTTTTGTTCGCCACTCTATTCCCAGTTCCTAGAAGGGGCCAGCACAAGGGTATGTAATTTGAACTACCTTATAGTCCTGTGATGGCTTAAGATTATTTTACCACCACTTTTTTTCTTCAAGACATCTTCTGTAAATGAGGTTTCTGTGTGTAACACACTTGATGACTCAACTGTTCATACAAAAAAAAAGTTTCCTTTACTTGGAGGTGTCTGTGTTGGAATCTGTGTCTGAAGAGCAGACCACATGTTAGAACTGCAGCAGTTCAGAAACATTCAATCCACAGCCTTCTCACTCAGGAAAGAGTTCCTAAGAACACTAGCCTCAATGTGTTCAGAATAACCACAAGACATTTTTCTGTCCTATCTTTCTTCTGATCAATCACAGCCTGAAGGGCTTTAGGCTATTAGTCCCTTTGGCTTTGCCAGTTTTGTCCTTCTACTTCCATCTAGACCAAGATGCCCGTACTGGCCTTTTCCAATACAGCTGACCTCCTAAAGGAGGGAGCTGGAGCCCAGCGAGGCATATTTGAGTAGGTTGGTTTTTTTCCCCTCCAGGGTGAGTTGTATATAAGTCTTCCTAAATGAAGGCTAGAATGTCCAGCCCCAGACATTATTCCCTTATGGACAAAACTAACCAGGGTAGACCCAGTTCCACGTTTTAACAACCCATGCTTTTCCTTTGAAGTTTCTGTTCTGCAGCAATAGAAATGGTAGGTTTTAGAAGGCACAAAGTCTAGAGAACGGGAAATCTTAAGATAATAAAAGAATCTTATTTTCCAACTGACAGCTATAAATACAAAGCAGTACATTGAGAAGAAAAAAATTCAGCTCTCACACAATCCTTTTAAGTAAGTCAAGAAGGTTTCATGTTATCTGAGGATAAGTGAATGGGAGACTTTAAAAATCCCCTAGTGTGTTAGTGGTCAAGAATACAGAAACTGAAAGTCAATTAAAGATTTAAGTAACTTCAGAAAAATAATCTCAGAAACACTTTGTCAAACTATTTCCAAAGCCAAGAATGCATAAAAACTGAACAAAAGATTTAGAGCCATCCTAACAAAAACCAGGAGGACATGCAGAGACGGGAAGTCTGGCAATACACGATGATGAAGCAGGTGCCATTTTCCATTTTAAGTATGTAGCCTGGTTTTAATCATTTTCCAGAAATGGTTCCAAATTAGAAGAGAAAAAAAAAAACCTTTAAAAGATATTAATAAGTCTAAACTCTTCACTCTGTTTGAGATAAGACGTGACTTCACAGCTCAGACTCTAATAGGATATCACACCTGAAGAACTATGACATCTAGGGACGTCCCTGGCGGCGCAGTGGTTGAGAGTCCGCCTGCCAATGCAGGGGACACGGGTTCGAGCCCTGGTCTGGGAAGATCCCACATGCTGCGGAGCGACTAGGCCCGTGCGCCGCAATTACTGAGCCTGCGCTCTAGAGCCCGTGAGCCACAACTACTGAAGCCCGCGCACCACAACTACTGAAGCCCTCACGCCTAGAGCCCATGCTCCACAACAAGAGAAGCCACCACACTGAGAAGCCCCCGTACCACAATGACGAGTAGCCCCCGCTTGCCGCAACTAGAGAAAGCCTGTGCGCAGCAACAGACCCAACGCAGCCAAAAATAATTAAAAAAAAAACACAACTATGACATGTAGATTTAATAACATGTCTCTACCCTACCCTCCAAAATCTCATATCCACTTTTAGATGGTACAGAACTCTCTACCCTTTTCATTCATGTTAAATTGGAAAAAAGCCCAAACACACCTAAGATGACCTTGAAAACTTCATTCTCTGATGAAAAATAAGAAACATATACATCTAGCATACCAAAACTTTTGAAGAATTTATAGGACAATTAAAGTCATAGTATAAATATCATTAAGAGTAGAAACTTGGTCAGGTTTTCTGTTAGGCACCAGCAAGCTACTGCAAAGGCATGCCTGACAGGAAGGACTATGCCCTTTGCCCATCCCAGGAGCTACATATGCCAATTATATATGAAGAGAGACTGCCAGTGCCCGGCATGGACAAAATGAGAATTCAGACATGTAGATGACAAGGAAAGCCAAAAGAGACATTATACTGGACTTAAGGCAAAGAAAATGTCCCTTTTCAAAGAATAACTCTATATCGTCTCTGCCTTGGAGTATTTTAAAAACACAAAGGGTGTTAAACCAAATTTGATTCCTAAGTGCTACCAGAGGGGCTATGGATGTCCTGAGCCCACCCAAGGTATAGGCTAGAGAAAAGGAAAAGAGGTGAAGGAAGACAATGGATGAACGAATAAGAATTAAAGGAAAACAGCACATGGGGTGGGAGGGGGAGGAAAAGAAGCGCACACACCACTAATGCAATTACAAGTGGCACTGGCTCTGATTTCTGGCTCTGCTCGTGAACGCTGATCTGGAAAGGTCTTGTTTAAATGGGAGTGAAAAATCATTATTCTTAAAAGAAAAATGCACAGTAAATTTTACTTACGTATTTATAGAAAGATTTATACCAATCAAGCATTTAACAATGTAAAAAGTAAATCTACATTTGCGAAGTTAAGTATGTGAAAATACAAAGCAGACTGAATTATCAAAAAGAAAACATTTTATTTATATCACTAAATACAATTAGTTTCCCTGATTATAACCCATAATGAGTGTCACCTAAAATACAGGACGGTCTGTACAGAGGCAGACACCCCCAGCATCTCCGTGTGTATGCATATATACACTGAGCCCCTGACCTCAGAAAAAGCAAGAGCTGAGCTCGTTAGATTATTTTTGTTTTTAGAAACTCTTACCATTTGAAGGAAATGAGAGGAAGATTTTGGTAGCAGAGTACTTGTATAATAACTTAAAAAGTTAAAAGCTTGTAGTGATAAAATAATCTTGTGTACCCTTCTCAGGAATTTCAGGCAAGTGACCCTTCTGCAGACCCCAAAAGTGGAGAGAGACGACCAATCACCAAAACAACCAGGCTCAGTTCATTTGCCATGTGGTTGGTCATGGTGCATTTCTGGTGTGTAAGTCAACAGAACAATCATGACCCAGAGGTGAAGCAAAGCCTGAAGAAAGAAAAAACAATTTATGGATTAGCCAATAAATCAATCCTCCCTAAAGGCCCACTGTGCAGTGCACTGAGGGCAGGAGCTATGTCTCATTTGTCTCTGGCTAGTGTGTCTGCAACAGTGCAGACGCGCAGTATGTGTTTACTGGATAAACAAGGAAGAAACAACTGTATAGTCAAATGAGCCAAAAAGTGCAACGGAAGGTAATGAAGAGCTACAATACCTACAGCATTCTCAGTTGAGAGGGGCAAAGTCTTGGACACATTCACAACATGCACACGTACACGTAACTGACCCATCAGGGGATTACAATGCAGAGTAGATGGCCTGATTAAAACTGCTAGGTATACATGAAGTTGGCTGGAAAGGCTTTTTAGAACAGAGTTGTGGTTGGTGTTTTAAAAGAGGGTTTACCCATGATTTGGTGAAGAGGAGATGGGAAGACATTCTCGACAGGGATAATGTATCAGCTTTCAGAGGTCGATTTAGGGTCCAGAACAGGACCTGCAGTGATACATTTCCACTAACTCCCTCATGGTGGTGCTGACATGATGAGGTTCCATCACGAAGTGCCTCGCACACAAGAAGTGCAACATCGCATCTCATGCTGACAGAGGGTGCCTGTGTTCCTCATAATCTCCCCACCCAGATGTGGGCATGTTCTGAATCCTTTCTGATGCCATTCAATTTTTTTTTCTTTCGCTCTCCCCATCCCCCTCACCTTAAAACCTTTCTGTTTAAAGGAGTAACTCTTCCCTCTAGTGGCTCACAAGGAAATTTCTAAGTATGCTTTTATTTCTTCTCAAGAAAACTGCCCGTCTTAATTCAAGTTCAACTACTTTTAGACATCCCCACTCAGAACAGTCAGTGGGCTTTTTAGGCTCACACAAGATATGACACGGCAACCCAAACTATGGTAACCATTTTATTAGAGCTAAGACATCTAGAAAAGAAAATACATCAACTCTGAGATCCCTTTAGGAAATAAAGCAAAACACATGGAAATAATTAAACTTTACTTCAAGATAAAAATGAAATCAATTGTTTTGTATTGTATCACTGGAGGGGCTTAGAAATAAAGGTAATCATTAAACTGCACTACAGTTAGTCTTATTGTCGGAAAAGCCTTTAAGCAATTTATTTTTTAGACATAATGAATTATCAACATTACTTGCATACTTTAAGAAAAAATCTTAATTACCAAAAATGAGTTCTATTTTCTTTCAAAATTGATTGCTAAAAGTTTAGTCAAAAAGATCGGCAGGGCTTCCCTGGTGGCGCAGTGGTTGGGAGTCTGCCTGCCGATGCGGGGGACACGGGTTCGGGCCCTGGTCCGGGAGGATCCCGCATGCCGCGGAGCGGCTAAGCCCATGAGCCACAACTGATGAGCCTGCGCTCTAGAGCCCACGAGCCACAACTACTGAGCTCACGCGCAGCATCTACTGAAGCCTGCGTGCTCTAGAGCCCGTGCTCCGCAACAAGAGAAGCCACCACAGTGAGAAGTCTGCGCGCTGCAACGAAGACCTAACACAGCCAATCAATCAATCAATAAAATTGTTAAAAAAAAAAAAAAAAGATCAGCAGCTGAAAAAAACTAGTTAAAAATCAAATGCAGCACTGTTTTTGCAAACAAGTTTACTTACCATATATATAATTACAAAAACTCGTGCTATGGGGTATCTTCGGAGAAAAATTCCCAGACGGATGCTGTGCAAGTGGTAGGGGTGGAGAGAGAGGACAGAGTTACACTCAAAACATGTTCCTGTGGTAATATCTCATCATGTTTTTTAAGACTTTACTCATTTAAACTATTTATGTGGCTACCACAAAAGACAGATTATTTCTGTTTTATAGTAGATTGTTAAATGATTACTTGAAATAACCATATAAAATATCATAGCAGTGAACAAATACTTTTATCATTATTTGGGGATTGACTGTTAAGCTTTTAGCACAAGCTATTCCTCTTAATTCTTCAGCTACAACTGTAGAAGGCAAACTTGGTCCCTCTAGCAATCATTTTTCTTTTAGGAACCAAAGGTAAGTGTGAACACATGAATAGGAAAAAAGAGTCTAGTTGGAATGAACCTGTAAATAGCTAATCTGGGAGCTTTAGCATGGACACATACTTCTAAAAGGCTCCCAACTACAGAAACTCAAGTAAACACTTTAAGTAAGAGTGGGAAGTATTACGATGTCCAGACCTATTACTATGCCTTTCTGCAACATTTTTTCCCTAAGACGGATACACGTACAGATACACCTTTCTTCTATGCCCTTCTGCTTCTTTCACTACCCCTAGCACAATGCCTTGCCTTGCACATATGTTCTCTAAAAATTAATATGTATGTTGAATAAATTAATAGTTGAAATAGATGTGCTCAATAGTGCGGAGACAGTGACTATGGCATCCAAGGCTCATGGCTTCAGGAATCCAAATTAGTAAATCCTCCTCATTTTTAATACCATAGCTCTATTCTGACACAAAAAGGTAAGAAGAGATTGCTCTGTTAGGCAACAATTCATTTAAACTATGTTTAATTATAAAAACTAAAAGGCAAGAGAGTTTAGTAGGTTATTTAGATATGAACTTTATCAAGGCTATACACATATACTGGTAAAACATTTTCTTTATAAGGTGGATGACTACTAGTATAAAAAGTTTTATTTATATATATAACATATATGTAAATTGTTATTTATATAGTATATATAAAATATATATGAAAATAAGTACTATTCATTTATATATAGTGGCATCTTTTATTCTAATCATATGATGAAGGAGATAAAACATTCAAATGGATGCATTTACATGATAGAGGCTTTCTCAATGAAATTTAATGAGTTTTCAAACAGTTTATTACAGAAAGAAGAGAAATGATCAGAGTTAAACACCTTCAACAAAATACAGGCACTGGCAGACTTCTTAAAGCAATTTCATGACACTGAAATATCAGCTCGGGGGACTTCCCTGGCGGTCCAGTGGTTGAGACTCCGGGCTCCCAAGGCAGGGGGCCCGGGTTTAATCCCTGGTCAGGGAACTAGATCCTGCATGCCACAACTAAAAAAGATCCCACGTGCCGCAACTAAACATCCCGTATGCTGCAACGAAGATCCCGCGTGCCGCAACTAAGACCTGGTGCTGCCAAATAAATAAATAAGTATTTTTTAAAAAAATCAGCTTGGGAATTCCCTGGTGGCCCAGTGGTTAGGACTCCGCGCTTCTACTGCAGGGGGCCTGGTTCAATCCCTGGTGAGGAAACTAATCCCGCAAGCCGCATGGCGCAGTCAATCAATCAATATCAGCTCTGCTGGACAGGACTCACTATGACTGAAATCACTGGAGAATGTTACAAAAACATGGTCCATCACTCATTGGTGCTGGCACTGCTTACCTAAACTGGTCAATTGAACTAGCAGCTTTGCGGACTTTTCCATACATTCCTGCCAGATTAGTTTCTGTGTCATTAAAAAGAACAGGAACGCTTCGCAGACGTGTGCCTGTTTAAACAAGAAAATAAGTAATTAACGTACAGACAGCAAAGTCAACTTTCTAACAAAATTATAGTTGAATAAACCTTATGTTACATATGGAAGAAATTCTCAAGGTCAACTTTTAAGCAATAACCAAAGGTGAAAACATTTAAAAAAGACAGTTTAAAAAAGACAGTTTAAAGTGCCAGTTTAAAAAAGACAGTTTAAATATGTAAACTTCCACACCAGCAAAAATCAAAATTTAAAAACTAAGAAAATTATTTTCCTATGAAATTAGCAAAAATCAGAGTTTACCAAGTATTGGTGAGAGGCAGCATTAATGGGCACTTTCTTCCTGGGCCAGCAGGAGTGAGGCCACACACCCTTTCTACAAAGCTGGTAACTCCCAAATTTGCATCTCCAGCCCAGCCCACCTCCAACTCCAGGCTCGTCCATCACCCTTTCATTTCCATCTGGATGTCTAGTAGACATCTCAACTTAGCACACCGCACACTGTTATCCTGATTGCCTGTCCTTGCTGCCAACCTTCTCTTCCTGCAGTTTTCCCCATCTCAATACACAACTCCACTTTTCCAAAAACCTTTAACTCCTTTCTCTCAAACTCCACATCTGATCTGCCTGCAAATTCCATCCTTCCATCCGCTTTCCTTTAAAATAAATCCTGAACCCACCCCCTCCATCCCCACTCTGGTCTGAGTCACCAGCATGTCTTACATGGGTTAATACCATGCCCCTCCCTGGTCTCCCTGCTTCAGTGCTTAGCTCTCTGCAGTCTACTCTTAACACAGCAGCCAGAGACATCTTGTTAAAATATACAGGTCAGCTCAGTTACCCCTCTCAAGACCCTTCTATCCTTCTGACTTCATTCAGAGTAAAAGTCCTTCTACAGACCTAAACAGCCTCCTCCAAGTTCTGGCCCCTCATTCAGTCTACTCCAGCTGCACTGGTCTCCTGCAATATGCCAGCTATACTCCTGCCTCAGGGCCTTTGCACTTCTCTCTGCTTGGAACACTTTTTCTGTAGATCTCTTCACAGTCTACTACCTGACTTCCTTTGGGACTTTAATATAATGCCACCTTTTCAACAAGGTCTTCCTTGACTACCCTGTTTAAATTATTATACCCTCCTCACAGGTGGCACCCTGCACATCTTTCTCTGCTCCATTGCCCTCTGTAGCACATATCTCCAGCTCATACCACTTGTTTACTGCCTGTCTCCTCCCCTGTATTGCCCCACGACACCAGAATGTGAGATCTATGGGGCAGAGAGTCTGGCCTCTTTTGTTGACCGCTGTATCTCTGCAACAGCACCTGATACTGAGTGGGCACTTAATAATTATTTGCTGATTTTGGGAACAAGAATCAAAAGCCTTTAAATGTGTGTACTTATTGGGCTTCCCTGGTGGCGCAGTGGTTGAGAGCCCGCCTGCCGATGCAGGGGACGCGGGTTCGTGCCCCGGTCCGGGAAGATCCCGCATGCCGCGGAGCGGCTGGGCCCGTGAGCCATGGCCGCTGAGCCCGCATGTCCGGAGTCTGTGCTCCGCAGCGGGAGAGGCCACAGCAGTGAGAGGCCCGCGTACCGCAAAAAAAAAAAAAAAAAAAAGATGGAAAGTGAAGACCTTTCTATTAAAATGGTTAAAATTAAAACTTTGTGGGTTTAATGTTGGTTATCTGGAAAATTCACTTATGCCAAACTTATAATGGTAAATAAATGAGCTGTTAATGAATGCACATCATGTCTGGTCCAAAAATGTCTATCTATGTGACAGAATATAATCACTGCTCCTTTAAATCAATGCAGAGTGGCAGAAGCTGTTTATCAATACAGGTGCATTTTTAAACGAAAATCCAGAGAACTATAGATATATAAGCCAAACAAAAAGTAAATTGACTACTTGGCAAAATTAATTAATATGAATCATTACTGTGATTTAGATATTCAAGAACTTTTATTTTCAAATTAACATTTTTAATCTTGCCACTCCTTCCCCCTTCAAAATACATACTCACCCAACATGTACAACACATAACACACAAGCACACACAACAAACACACACACTTGCTCACGGACACACATCCATATTCCTGGATTAGTCAACCAATTCTCCACTTTGCTGTCGAGTAAAAAAAAAAAAAAAAAAAAATGTGTGTACTTATTGACCCAACAATTCCATTTCTGATCACTTATCAATCTCCAACAATAAGGAACTGATTAAACAAATTACAGTATTTTCATGTGATCAATTTCTATAAAGCAATATATACATTACTGTATGAAATGTACTAAAATATATTTATATGAAAAAAATTAAAAATCAATAAAACAAGTACTGCAAACATATATAGGAAAAAATTCTGGACAAAGATGTTCCAAAATGTTACCTGAGGGCAATAGATTATCAGGTGATTTTAATTTCCTTTTTTTTTGCATTTCTTTTTATAGTGAAACTGTGTTATTAAAAAAATATATAAAATAACATGTTATTTGAAAAAAAGTTCTAAAAATTTAAAGCCAAAGAACTAAGATTTGTTGAATGACTACTTTGTAGTCAAAGTAGTTATGAAGTTCTAAGACTAAAAACCTGATCTCTTGAACCTTATGCTAAAACCTTCAATATTCTTCTTGATCATGTATTTTGAGAATCTATACATTTCTCCATTAAAATTATAGAGCACGGATATACTCATGTGACTATGTATTAACTTTAATATTCATAATTATGGTTATTAAAGCAAGTCTTACTTTAAGATTCCTGAAAGCCCCTCTCAACTGAATTATTTGTCCTCCCCACCCTGTTAAGTGTCCTGGGCCGCCTTCTCCAGGTTCGAAACCAGTGAGGAGGGATAGTAATCAGCCCACTGTCCAGTTCATTAACGATCATATCAAACAGTGCATAGCCCAGGCCTCGAGAAAAGTGGCTGCTTTGTTAGATAAAGCTTCTTTTTAAACAAAAATGGTCTTTCGTAACTTTTGTAACTTTTCAAATCATGTTTGAATTAGCAACGTTGAAAATTAAGGCAATGAAATATTCTTTTGAGATTCCCTTTTTTTTTTTTTTTTTACCTTCGCCACCGTCAACTCCAGACATGTTAATAGAAGACCCATTACTACTGCTTCCAGCGGCGGAGTTCATTTGCTGCTCAAGGCGCTCCAGCTGGAAGACGAGAGAATTCTTCTCTGTGCTGAGACTCTCCAGCATGGTCTGCTTCTGGATGAGAGTCTCTGTCAGCTGATGGAGTCGGTTTTCTAACTCAGACTGACTGCTATTGCTTAAAGTTTTATTCGTAAGCTGAAAGGCAAAGTATTCATAAGACTACTACATAAAATGAAAGGCATACAACACAGAAACCACGTTACTACATTCCCACAGGTAAACCGTGGCATTAAGTGATTTCTCAAAACTCTACGATTCTTTCACCATCTACAGAAGCGATTTTCAAACTGTATTAGTGGGCCATGAAATCAATTTGGTGGGTCACAGTTGCCATTTAAAAAACAGAACAGAATAGTACATAGAGAGCACAGCATATAGTGTGTGAGAGTATTCTTTTGTGAAACTTGTTTTGGTTTTATACGTGTAAGTGTGTGTGAGTATAGAGACATGACTTAAATTTTATTTCTTGCTATGTCATCACAGTCAAAAACATTTGAAAGCACTGGTACACGGGACACAGTTCAAGCTTCTCAACCTGGATGCAAAACCCTCCATCAGTCAACAGTTGTGGTGCACTGCAAAAACCACCATCTCTGCACTGCAATTTCCTAGCTACCTGACCTTGGACAAGTTGCTACACTTCCCCCAATCTGTTTGCTCACCTGTGAGGATAAGAGTGCCTTTTGCACATGGCACTTTGGGATATGAAAGGAACATTTTCCTAGTAGGGTCTGGCTGACAGTTGCTCCTTAACAACTTCATTCCATCTTCTATTTGCTCTCACCTGTATCATCTTCCTCTGCTCCCATTTGGCCTCTGCTCTGCTGTTCAAATTTTCCCTTTTGGGCAAACCCAGTCCCCCTCTCTTCTCCAGGCTCTGCCTCCCTTCAAAGTCTCTTCCTTGAAGCTCTTTCCAAGTACTCCAGCCCGAGCTGATCTCAGCCTTCTTTTAGACTCCTACTGACTATCTTGGCATTTAGCTTCACTATGATAACAATTTTGCCTCCTCAATGAAACTGCCAGTCAGCTCTGTGAGGGCAAGAATCACTGTCTGCATCAACACAGTCTGGAAAAGAGGCTGAGAGACTGATCTAAGTTGAAAACCCCAGCTCTGCCACTTCTTAGCTACAACCTAGGGCAAACTACAAACTACACTGAGGTATAGCTGACTTTTAGTTTCAGGTATACAGCTTAATGATTTGAAATTTGTATACACTGTGAAAGGATTGACACAATAAGTCTAGTTACCATCCATCAAGCTTCCTTCCTTCTAAACCGCTTACAGCACTCCCACAAATTAATTGCAGGGCTAGGTCTACAATAAGTAACTATGAAATGGAATTATATTGAGTATAAACTAAGATTTACTTACTATAAAAAAGGAATGCTCAATTTTAAGATTGTACTGTGATCCCCAATCTACTTACTCCACACTTCGATATTTTTTAGTTGAGGTAAAATTTACATTCAGTGAAATACCCAGATCTTAAGTATAAAATGAGATTCGACAAACGTATTAACTGTGCAACCAACACCCAGATCAAAACACAAAATATTTCCATCACTCCCAGACAACACTGCTCTGCTTTCTATAACCAGAATTTAGTTTTGCCTTTTCTTGAATTTCCTATAAATGGAATCATACGGTATGATCACTTTTGTGTGTGGCTTTTTAAAAAGATTTATCCGGGGCTTCTCTGGTGGCGCAGTGGTTAAGAATCCGCCTGCCAATGCAGGAGACATGGGTTCGAGCCCAGGAAGATCCCACATGCTGCAGAGCAACTAAGCCCGTGCACCACAGCTACTGAGCCTGCACTCTAGAGCCTGCGAGTCACAACTACTGAGCCTGCGCACCACAACTACTGAAGCCCGCGTGCCACAACTATTGACGCCCGCGGGCCTACAGCCCATGCTCCACAACGAGAAGCCATCACAAAGAGAAGCCCGTGCACCGCAACGAAGAGTAGCCCCTGCTCGCCGCAGCTAGAGAAAAGCCCACATGCAGCAACAAAGAACCAATGCAGCCAAAAATAAAATTTATTTTTAAGAAAACTAAAAAAATAAAAAACAAAGATTTATCCATGTTGTTGTATCAGTAGTTTGTTTCTTTTTATCGCTGAGTAGTATGTAATGTGTTTATCCATGTACTTTTTTTTAAAAAATTAATTAATTAATTAATCTATCTTTGGCTGCGTTGGGTCTTTGTTGCTGTGCACGGGCTTTCTCTAGTTGTGGCGAGCGGGGGCTACTCTTTGTTGTGCGTGGGCTTCTCATTGCGGTGGCTTCTCATATTGCGGAGCACGGGCTCTAGGAGCGCGGGCTTCAGTAGTTGTGGCATGCAGGCTCAGCAGTTGTGGCACACGGGCTTAGCTGCTCCGCAGCATGTGGTATCCTCCCAGACCAGGGCTCGAACCTGTGTCCCCTGCATTGGCAGGTGGATTCTTAACAACTGTGCCACCAAGGAAGCCCCTACGTACTTGCTGACAGACATTTCAGTTGTTTCCAGTTTGGGCTGTTTATGAACAAAGCCACTACAAATATTCCTGTACAAGTCTTTTTGTGGACATATGGCTTCACTTATACTGAGTAAATATCTGAGGTTATAGGTTAGATGTATGTTGTTAACCTTATCAGAAACAGCCAGTTTTCCAAAGTGGCTGTACCACTGTACCCTTCCACCAGCAGAGTATGACAGGTCCAACTGCACCACATCCTCAATGCGTGGTATTGCCAATCTTTCCACTTTCTGCCAGTCTAGTGGGTGTGGAGTGCTGTATCTCCCTGAGGTTTTAATGTGCATTTCCCTGACGACTAATGATTTTGAGCACCTATTCATGTGCTTATCTGGCTATTCATAATCTTCTTTTGTGAACTGTCTACCCAAGTCTTTTGTCCATTAAAAAAAAATTAGTTGTGCATCTCTTTAGTTTCAGTAAGAGTCCCTATCCTGGTCACAAACCCTTTGCCAGCTGTGCTATGCATTGTAACTAGCTCCTCCCAGTCTGTTGCTGACCTCTCTTCATTTTTGTAATGGAGTCTCCTGACGAGCAAAAATTTTTAATTTTGATGAAGTCCAATTTTATCACTTTTTCCCTCTATGGTTAGTGCTTTTTGTGTCCTAAGAAATCTGTCTTCTCCCAAATTGCAAAAGATTTCCCTACACTTTCTTGTAGGAGCTTTGTAGCTTACGCCTAGCTTCATTCCAAATCAATTTTTGTTAATTTTACAAGTCTAATTAGGGGATAAAGATCAAGGTTCATCTTTTTCCACAAGTCTTTATCTAGTCCCATAAAATTGTTTTCAAAGAATGAAAAAATAGTCAAATTGCAATGTAATTTTTTTTTTTTTTTAATTTATTTGGTTGCATTGGGTCTTTGTAGCATGTGGGATCTTTTGTTGTGGCAAGCGGGCTCTCCGTTGCGGTGGCACAGACTTCTCTCTAGTTTGTGGTGTGCAGGCTCTAGAGCACGCAGGCTCACCAGTTGCAGCACACGGGCCCAGCTGCCCCGCAGCATGTGGGATCCTAGTTCCCTGGCCAGGGATCGAACCTACGTCCCCTGCACTGGAAGGCAGACTCCTAACCACTGGACCACCAGGGAACTCCCATGCAATGTAATTTTTTAACCAAGATGTTTTTCTCTGAGGAGGCCCAAAGGTAATAAGATAAGCAGAAACAGCATTTTTTATTGTTCATTCAGTATATATCTTAACTCACTAATTGAGTGGGGTTTTGTTTTGTTTTGTTTGCAGTGTATTAAGGGGTTGATATCTTTTTAAATTGTACAACTTCCTTCTTACTTAGATGAAAAATCTTTCAGAGATAACCTCCTATGGTTAATTCTCGATTAACAAAAACACCACAATATCTTAGACATAGTACATACTCAAAAAAAATTTTTTAAATATTGGAATGTTTACCTAAGCATTAAACTGATTGATGGTTTATGTTCCTTTCTTTTCTTTAATTTTCTGTTACCAAGTCATCTTACCATTTGTAATCATTTCACAAATGTAGGAAAGGGAAGGAGAAGGAAACACTCAAAATCAGTTAGCTGTCCCTAACTCTTATAAAAATTTAAAGTTTTTAAACATTTTAAATTATGGACTACTAAGAAGTCTAAGAACTTAAAAGATTAAATTATTTGACTTTTCATGTTCAAACAAAGTCATCACCTAACTGAAAAATGAACTAGTCAATCTTTATGCAAATTATTTAAATGATCAATAAGTTCATTATTTATTAAGTCAATCATGTGAATATAAGAGAGCAAAGGACAGTGTATAATGACAGGGTAAGTGAATGCACGATTTTGTCAGTTAATGATAAAGACTGGCAAATCTGAGTGGTAGGCACATGTTATTTTCTATGTTTCACATTTTCAGTTATAAAAAGGTCTTAGTGACTCTAATGAAAGATCTATTAATAAGAAAATGTATCGTTGGATTTTTCTTAGGAAAACACAACTGTAAAACTGGCAATCAGCAAAACTACCACTGAAGTTAGATGGTATGAAATTCTGGAGTAACTCACATCTCCTTGGGTAACTGGTTACAAGAAACCTGTATAAGCAGCAAGCCCTACAATACAGCAAATGCAGACTCAAATGGCATTTGATGAAAATTCTATATCACATTGAAAATAACTTACCTCACTACTCCAACAATAGGATCAAGTGAAGATACAGGAAAAGAAAGTCTTATTGTATCTCTAAAAAAATGTAGTTTTACAATGGTATCTTTGCCCAAGTTGTGAATGCTGCTTCATACCTGATTCCTGAGTTTTTGAATTTCATCTTCTCGATCTTTAATTCTGCTCTGCAATGTGTTCTTTGTTCGATACAGATCTTCTTCCATGTAGTGGAATTCCTACAAAGTGAGGCACAAATAAACAAAAGCTAAGTCAGTGCTCCCTATGTCATCTCCAGTACCTGAAACAATGCTTGACACAAGGTAGGCACTTGATCAATAAGTGCTGCGTGTATACTGAGTGAGTAAATGAACAGACTTCAAGGAATCTGATGAAAAGTTAATACTTCAGCATGATGTATCAATTTGTATATGATGACTATCTAAGCACAAGTCTTTTTTTTTTTAAATAAATTTATTTATTTATCTATTTATTTTTTGGCTGCGTTGGGTCTTCATTGCTGCGTGTGGGCTTTTCTCTAGTGGCGGCGAATGGGGGCTACTCTTCGTTGCAGTGTGTGGGCTTCTCAATGCAGTGGCTTTTCTTGTTGCAGAGCACGGGTTCTAGGTGCACGGGCTTCAGTAGTTGTGGCTCACGGGCTCTAGAGCTCAGGCTCAGTAGTTGTGGTGCATGGGCTTAGCTGCTCTGCGGCATGTGGGATCTTCCTGGACCAGGGCTTGAACCCGAGTCCCCTGCACTGGTAGGCGGATTCTTAACCACTGTGCCACCAGGGAAGTCCCAGAGCACAAGTCTTTATTGGTCATGTTTTCATTTTTCTTGGGTAGAAAAATGTAGGAACAGAACTGCTGGATCATATGATAAGTGTATGCCTAGCATGAAGGAATAAAACCTGCCAAACTGTTCTCTGAATGCTTTTCAAAATACCTGTACCATTTTGCATTCCTACAGGAATATGAGAGAGTTCCAGTTCTTCCACATCCTTTCCAACATTTGGTACTGTCAGTCTCTGTAAGTGTGGCTATTATAGTGGGCATGTAGTGATATCTCACTGTGGTTTCAATTTGCATGTCCCTGATGATTTTGGGCAGCTTTTCACGGGCTTACTTTTTTCAGGCAATATCTTGCACCTGTTTTGCTCCATCACTGATGAAACACAGAGAGAGGAAAAAAAGAAATACCTCCAAATTCACTAACAACTGCACCAAACTAGTTTGTACGATGGACAGGATCAGTAAGAGTCAGGTGAGAAATAGAGTAAAGCAATGCCAGGAAAGAAAGAGTAAATCATTAAGTATCTTCAAAAGCATTATGCTTAACGGTGCAAAGTAAAGGGAGCTGTATGAAGAAGTAACGTGATATGGAATCAAACTGCCAGAGACTACTTTAGACATTTAGTTCAACCTGCTCACTTCACAGACTAAAAAAACTGAGATAAGTGAGAAAAGAGAAAATGAGGAAGCTAATTAGGTTAGGTAGGGGAATCATAATTTACAAGAAGGTTTGCCCAGTTTCTTTTAAGCTCTAGGCTAGCATAAAATTTAAGGCTGAAATTTACTTAAATTACTTAAAGGACTATTTAATCCCAAGATTAAGTACTTCCCATCCAGAACATCTGATTACTAAATAAATAGCCTAGAGCTACATTCAGCTCCACTTTCCTCTACTTAATTCCCTCATTTTAGAAAAGGGCACTGCAAGTGGATGTGTAAAACCATCGGCCATAATAAAATGAAAGTTATCTCACTAAGCATCAAGAACATCAAATTCTTGCCTTTTAATATATACTGGCTCCTTAAATAAATTAAAATGCAATTTCTGAAAGGAGAGCTAATCTTACAACCAAATTATCTAACATAGCCTATGATGTACCCTACAGGTTGTTACTCGGTGAATTTTTCTCTTACTACTCAGGAAATCACTGTCATAATAAAAACAAACACTTCCCTGAAAATAGAACCAGTTTCAGAAATGATAAATCCTAATGAAAAAAATCTTCAAAGAATATAAATATGCAAAGCTGGAAACGTTATAAGTGATGCACTGAGAAATATACAAAGCTTTCCCTTTTGTAAAATGAAGAGAATAGTGATTTTATTGTGAAGATGAAATAAGATAATGTATACTAAGTACCTATAACAATGTTGTTACTCAGTAAATTATAGATGTTACGAATATTAAATATAGATTCTTATTGTGAAAATGTGACTGTAAACATGTTTAACTGTGTTAGTACTGAAACTAACATAGAAGTACATTGAAGTAAAATAATTTGGCTTGGAGAGCAGACAACTGCTAATTGAATAATGAAATATAATTTTAAACATGATTTGTTAAGTAAAGTCTGTTATAAGCATTTTTTCTCAAAACAGAAAAAGCAGTCTATTATGGCACTAATGTTGTATTTATATTTCTATTAAATAAAAGTTACTACTGTTTCTAGAAAGTAAAAATCTGATAAAATACAAAAATCAACTGATGTTTTCAAGTGTTCTAAAATACACACTCTGACAAGGAGATACAATAAAATACAGACAGAGCAGTAGAAAGAATTCTGGGTTCTGGGACAGGAATCCTGGATTCTATTCTATTCTCTCATTAGCTGTGTGATATTAAGCAAGTCTCAAAATCATTTTGTGTCGCTATATTTCACCTGTTAAAACAAACAAACAACGAGGAGGGTGGGTTAGTAATAAGGTAGGAGGGACCTCTGAGCTCATCCTCTTAAGAATTTCAGTAAGCTGCTTTACTAGAAGTCTCCTCATATGACCGCTAGTGGACAGTCTTCCTAGGTAATCATCCATCTAAAATCCTTACCTGCTTCTGTCGGTCCAATTCTGCCTCTAGTTCCTGTTTAGCTGCTTTTTGCCCAGCTATTTGGTCTTGCAGATCCTGTAATTGTTCTCTTGCTGATTCTGCTTCACTAACCTGCTGAGCCTCCATATCCTAAAAAGATGAACCATACATGTGAAAGCAATAATGAACTGTTCAGTTCAGTATTTACTGAGTGATCATTATGTGCTGTGAACAGGGCTCAGCAGGCACTGGAGGGATAAAGATGAATGAGACACAGACGCAGACTAAACGGAGCACAAAAACTGGCACCTCCTTATATAACATGGCAAATGGTGAGAGAGATGAACAGGTTGCTGCAGCAGAAATCATTTGGTTTAATGACTGTGAGCAGACAGCGGCTCACTGGGAGATGTATCTCTCTATTCAAAAGCAACAATTTCAAGAATAGAAATGTAACATCAAAAAGGACTTCCTGCCTTAGTCCCCTGAAATTGCAGGTTATAATTAGTTTTTGCACATGTGTGGGTATCAACATACAGTAACATACAGTAAAAATAACTTTTCTCTCATATCACCTGAGGTTAGTATATTTCTTTTTTAGCTCTATTACTGTTATGTTTTCACATCTTCCCATATTTCTCACTCTAACTTCTTCACTTGGTGTCACTATTCTCACTTATTCAAACTCAAAAACCAGCTCCTAGATATCTGTGAAATCCACTAGTGGCAAAGAACATTGCTCTGGGTTTCTGTATTTTCCTTCTGTGGGTTAATAAGCACAAGTCCATTCATACAGTACTACACGAAACAAAAACTGGCATCTTAACTTTGCTTTTTATCTTTTGGTACATTGTGTTATATACTCATCTCCACAAACTCTGGCACTTCGCATATTGTTTGAAAGAACTGACAGATTAATGATACTCCCAGATAACCACAGTAAAATACTCTAAATTCACACAACTTTGTGGACTTAGTGGAAAACAGCAATAAGTTAAATTATTTTTCCCTACCATTTTCAGGGTGAGTAGAAAGTAGACTAATCTTTGTTATCAATTTGACTAAATCCGATGAATTCTCAAGAGACAGGCAGTAAGCGCAGTGGTTAAGGATACGTGTCCTGGAATCAGACAGACTGGGTTCTAATCCTGGCTCTGCTACTTTACGAGTCATGGCAAGTTACTTTCCTTCTCTGCACCTAAATTTCTTCAAACTGTAAAATGAGAATGCATCATCTCCCTCACGGGGTTCTGGTACAGAATAAATGAAAGGACATATGTCGAGGGCTTTGGCACGTGAAGTGCTCAGCAAATGACAGCTGCTATAATTAACAATTCTTCCATTTTGCCAGACCTAATCCTACAGTCCTTATTATCAATTTCATAAACTTCTTGAGAAAGGATAGGAAAATGTGTCAATGTCATCAATGATGCTGGGGTAGGGATGAGATATTAAAGTAAAACAAATCATATTTTTCATAATCTCACACAAAAGACACGGAATAGGTAGGAAAAAGTTTAGCATTTATTCAATTTCAAATTCATGGGACTTAAGTCTTTGGAATTCAAAATTATTTAGAGGAAAAAGATCCTACACTTTAAAGGACAGTAAGAAAAAAACCCAGAAATAATAGCAGCTACTATTTACTGAGGCTATTATGTGTCAGGAACAATGCTAGGCCCTTTATACATAGTATCCCTTATTCTCAAGAGAAACTTGTTCCCATCTGCAACCTACAGATGAGACAACTAAGGCTCAGTGAGATGTGGTACCTGGTGTAAGGTAACACATCTACTAAGCGCCAAAGCCAGGATACAGGATCTGCATCTAGATCTGACAGTCAAACCCATATCCCAGACAAGCCAGCCCACACTCACAACTTCCACACTTGCCACTACTGTTCATGTACATCTTACAAATCAATAATTTCCTAAGTTAATGCATGGATAAGTATTCTTGGCAGAGGGTTTTTTTTTTTTTTTTTTTTTTAAGAACAGAAGGCTCATTACCCCACATTTTTATCTTTCCCATCCTCAGAGACCCCTCTTATGTCAAAGACCCCATGTTTAAGATAAATAAGTGGCCCAATTTTACCTTTCGATTAAATATATTAATTATGAAAACTATAAATTATAAGATTACGCATGAAACTATAAAAGATCATCCCTAAGCCCATTCTAGTATTAGACAATACCCTAGTTTTAGAAACAAGCCCAAATCTAATTTGTTTTTAACCACTAGAATGTTAGGTCCATAAATATGAAGATTACCTGGTTCTCTGTTATAGCTCTAAGCCTAGAAGATGCCTGGCACATGGCAAATAGCTGGTAAGTATTTGCTGAATGAATGAAGCTGGTTACCTATCTTTCTTATTCCTATAACTTTAAGTCAATCAATGGACAAGAAACCTATTGCTTTAGATTCACTTCTACATGGTAACTAATATTCCCAAAGTTTCACACATTATTTCACCAATACCCTTCCCCCAAAATACAGAATCCATCATGTCTCAAGCTACTAATATCTGCCTATGAAGCTGAACAGTAATGTATCTTACCTGTAATTCAGATCTCAGCTGATGTATCTGACCCATCAGTTTCTGTATTTCTTCCCTTTGCATCTCCTTCTCATGCCGAAGTTCTTCTAGTTCCATGCTATTTGCAGTACTGCTATCTAGGCCTTCAAAACCAGATCCTTCCTTTAAGCTGTTAATCAACTTTTCTTTAGACTATCATAAAAAAAAGAATAGCAGAGATTAGCTTGTACACTGAATATCATCTACCACACACCAATTAAACTGTTATGTGAATATTCCAATTATATTCTCCACCAGAGAAAGTCCACAGAATGTTAAATCCATAGGGATAAAAATGCAACAGAGCTTTGCTGTACAGTGTTCTTGAACTGTAGTCGCCAGGACCATGTTATTGTTGAAAACTTGTTATTAACAAGATTCTTCTCATCCTTTCTTATACTTCCTCCCCCCCCCCACAATCACATTCCACTCAACAAATATTTATGGAGAACCTACAATGGGTTTGGCACTATGCTAAGCATCCTATGTAATAAAGACAATGTCACTCCAGATAGTACCCTCTGCCTTATAAACTAAAAGGGAAGTGACAAATATCCGACACAAGGCAGAGTTCTGAGCAGAAAAAAATACACTTCTGGGGAAGAGAAGGCTTTACTTGAAAGATAGCTCTTATACTGGTCCTGGAAAATGGCTAAGATTTTAAAAGGTGTAGAGAAAACAGAGGACAAAGTGTAAAATGAAAAAGCACAAGGGCCCAAGAGTATCCTGGCATGCATTCAGACAGAATGGCAGGACCAGTGTGTGAGGGCTTTGGATACCAGGCTAAAATGTGTGAATTGTACTGGGCAGTCCAGAGCCAGTTACCAGGAAGTGGATAAGGAAGTGATATGACCAGAGGTGCGTTTGAGGAGGGTAACTCTGGCAGAGGTTTAAAGCGGTAGCTCACAAACTATGGTTGATGGGCCAGATCTGGCCTGTGGCTTTTTTCTGTATAGCTCACTAAGCTAAGAATGGTTCTTTACATTTTCAAAGGATTGTAAAAAAGTAAAGACAAAGAATACGTGATGGAGATCACATACAACCCTCAAAGTCTACAACAGGTACTATTTGGTCCCTTACAGAAAAAGTTTGCCAACACCCAGTATAAAAGATAAGTTGGAAGAAGAGATCTGACACGGGAGGACTCGTTGAGGAGGTGCTGGAAGCCTAGGCCGGTGATAAAAGGCCGCTGGTTCCTCCAGCAGAAACAGTCTCTCCTTTTCATGCGTGATGCCTTCAAGCTTGTATGCATTTTTCAAATTTTCTATAATAACCACGATTGTATCTACATCTATATTTATATATTCATACCTCCGTGTGGCTAAACAGCAGACGTCTCTACTGAGCTGCAGGCCTACATTTCTGATGACCTTCCTGATACTTCCACCTCGATGTCACATCAATCTTGAAAACTCACCATAATTTATCATAATCTCCTTCAATCCTAAACTGCTGTCTTTCCTTTCTCCCTTTTGTAGTAGCACATGGGAACATCATTCGTACACTCAAACCAGAAACCTGGAATTATCCTAGATTCCATTTACCTTTTTGTCTCTTCCTCCAATTAAATCTCCAAGTCTCATATATTCTACCTCCTACATTTCTCCTAGCAGTCCCTGGTTTGTCATCCTCACTGCCACAAATGCAGATCAGGTCCTCATAATTTCTTACCATCATTTTTTTATAAAAGCCTCTTCATCATCTACATCTCACCATCCCACGCCTCATCCCTTCGATGTAGTCAACAATTTACTGAGAACCTACTAAGGGCCAGGCACTGTGCTGGGGATTCAACGACAAACAAGACAGACATCCAGCACCCCCCTAACCTCTTCATGGCTGCCGCAGCTCTTACACCCAGATCTGGTCATGCTGCTCAAGTCCTCTGAAACCTCCCCACCCCCTACCATCACCTAAAGGATAAAATCAAAACTCCTCTGCACGGTATGCAAGGCCTTCCACAATCTGGCACCTGCTGTCATTGAGTTTTCTCTCCCATCTCTTAATCTCTAACACTTGATGCTCTAGCAACGGAGAACTAGCTGCAGTCTCCTGAATACACCACATGCTCCCTGAGGCCCGCTACGCTCTGGCACAGGCTGTTCTACCTGAAATCCCCTCCCTACCTTGAGTCTTCCTACTCATCCTTCAAATTCCTCTTCATCCAGCATCTCCAGTGATCCCTGACATCTCCAGGCAGGTTTTAAGGACTTCTTCTTTCAAGCTCCCATAGTACTGCGTCAATAATTTCATTTTATCAATTGCCTCAGTGTTGTCCCACTAAACTGAATGCTCCCTTAAGAAAGAGGACACATCTTTTGAGCTCAGTATCCTCAGCACCTATCAAAGTGCCTAGTGAATAGTTAGGTGCTCAATTAAGTACCTCTTAGATGAATTAACAAATTACACTGATACAACACAAATAATTAGAAAGAAGAGTTTAGAGGAGATGGATATGATATTTCACGGAGGTAGAATAAAAAAAGGGTTCAGAGCCAATAGGAGGCAGGCGCTAAAGGAAAAAGGTGGAGTCAAAATGCCACTGCAGTTTCAAGCTTCACTGCCTCGGAATGTGGCAATATCACTTATGCAAACAGGAGAATGGAGGGGAAGCTGATTAGGGGGTTGGGACATCCCACACAGAGAAGCATGGCAGGCACTCAGAAACCAGGTGCGAAGCTGGAGCCATGATGAAGTCACCTCAAGTGACAGAAGCAGAGTATATGACAAAGCAAAATAGAATAACAAAAAAGGGCAGAAGAAGAGGACCCAAGAGAAACAGCAGTAAAGAGAAGACAGAGAGCTAGGACAGTACAAGTAACGTTAGAAGGCAACTTTCAAGAAGGTGGGAGGGTTCACAGGGTCAAAAAGCTCTACCAAAATCAAAGTGGATGGAAACTAGTAAGAGGACAGAAAACATTTAGGTCACTAAAGACTTCTGAGAAGACAATTTCAGAAATGTACTGGGGACAGAAATTACATAAAAGAGTTAAAGTTAACAGTTCTAAAATGAAGACAGCAGACATCATACGTCCGGCACATGTCGCACGTCTGGCATTAAAAGAAAGGGGAAGGACAGGGAAATGGATCAAAGTGGTCAAAAGAGCCGAAAGCAATGTTTCTAACAGTTGTTATTTTCTTCCTTGTTGATCCTCTCTTGGATTTTTCAGAGTGACTGGTCTTGGCCTCCTCCAGCTCTCAGATCTCCTCTCCCAGCTTTTTCCCCCTCCCTCAGATCTAAGACTGTAGTCATCTAATGTAGTTTTCAACTTCTCTTTCCTTTGCCTTTCATATCAGAGTGAAGACGTGCCCTTTCATTTTTTGGGGGGGCGGGGATAATTCTTCCGCCTGTGCATTGATTCCATCTCCTTTCACCTCATTTAAGCCCTTTCTCCATAAGTCTGTCCTCTTTCTTCCTCTGTATCTTTCTCTCTGCTGCCTTCTTCTGGCTCAGCTTGCTCAACGGCACATGGTTACTTAGTGGAAGAAAAAAGACCAGATCTTGAAACACCTAACTGAGGAAAAAACATTGCTTTTGGTGATTAAGGTGACAGGTTGAAGACCTGAACTAGGTAGTGGTGGAATGAATTTTTTCTTAAAAGGAAAAAAGTGGTAGGAACAGGAGACATTTCATCTTTTTTATAATATTTCTAAGAAGAGCAAGACACCTGAAGCAAGCCAACCCAGTCAAAGAGGAACAAAGTATCTCACACATCTATAAAAAGTCTCAGAATGTCTCTCAGTCATCTGGCCTATCTTAACATTCACACATGTGTATCTCATGCTTACCTGGAGTATTCTAGTAGCTTTTTGCTTGTAGTCAATTAATTCCTGCTTAGAGGACTCCAAGTTGGACTTAAGCATTTTGATTTGCTGCTGTAGCTCATCCGCTCTCTTCTTCTCATCTGAGTATTTTCTTTCCACCAGGGTAACTGCTTCTGCCAAATTCTGGCGCTCCGCTCCCATTTTATTAAGGCGTGCAGAAAACTCGCTCTGTGACAAAGTTTATATTATACTTATTATATCATTTTGCTTTGAGGTATACTTTACAACCATCCATTTAGATATCTTATGGGATTTATTAGCTCAGCCCAACAACATAACAAGGAGGTAAAAAAAGTTCTTCCTTTGTTAGGAACTGAAGAACAGGAACTCTAAGGTTGTGGTTCGCAAACATGGCAATTCACATCAGTGAGGGAGTCTGTTAAAAATACAGCTGCCCAAGGCCTTCCTTGGGCTTAACTGAATTGGAATTTCCAAGACTGGGCTTGGGAATCTGTTTTTTTAAGAAGTTTCCCAGGTGAATCTAGTCACTTGGATACTAGGTCTGGTCTGACACTAGCTGATCAATGAATAAAGGTCTACAGAAAACTAGAAAGTCTATTAGAAAACAAATGGAAGACACAAGTACACAGCTACATCTTTTCTAATATCATGGCTGATGTTTTTCCTTTATTTCAGTTTTTCTAATAAACTATTCCCTCTAATTTTTTTAGCTTAAGAAACTTTTAAAGTACACTCTAAAAAAACACATGGTCTGTCCCTTAGCCTAAATTTAGTTCTGAGAATTATTTATATTTTACCCTTATTTTCAAAAGCTCCCATCACCAAAAAACTCAGAAGGTGAGACAGAAGTCAGAAAACTTTTATAGTTACACGCCAATAACTAAAGCCCACAAACCTTTGATCCAATATTAACTCCTGTTTGGAAGGAAAAGGAGCAAGAGGACCACTCAGTGAGGCACACTGAGCATGTGAAATGTGTCTGCAACTGAGGACTGCATTTTTAAGTTTATTCATTTAAATTAATTTAACATAAATACTGAAGCTCAATTCAATTAATAATAGATTTATGGAGATATAATTCACATTCCATAGAGTTCACCTTTTAGGATGTACAATTCAGTGTTTTCCTGAATACAATTCAGTGTAGTGTTCTCAGAATTGTGCAACCATTGCCATTATCTAATTTCAGAACATTTTCACCACAAACAAATCCTCTACCCATACGTCCCCCTCCCTCCCAGCCCCTGGCAACCATTTATCTACTTTCTTTCTCTATAGATTTGCCTATTCTGGACATTTCATACAAATGGAATCAACAATATGTGGCCTTTTGTATCTGGCTTTCTTCACTTAGGATAATGTTTTAAAGGTTCATGCATGTTATAGCATGAGTCAATAATTCATTCCTCTTTAGCATGAGTCAATAATTCATTCCTCTTTATGTCTGAACGATATCTCCTTGTGCAGATATGCAACATTTTGTTTATCCATTCAGCAACTGATGGACGTTGTACTGTTTCCAGTTTGGGGCTATTATGAATAATGCTGCTATGAACATTCATGTACAAGTTTTTGTGTGGACATGTATTTCCAATTTTCTTGGGTATATACCTCGGCGCAGAATTGCTGCAGCATATGGTGACCCTATGCTTAACTTTTTGAAGAACTGTTATTCTGAGTATGTTTAGAACAACTTTTTCACCTATAAATTTTATGAAATCTAAATACAGATCAAGTATTTCTGAAGAAAATTTAGTGAATGAATTGAGATGTGCTGTAAGTGTAAAACACACCATATTTTAAAGAATCAGTATGCAAAAAAGAATGTAAAATATCTCATGAATAATTCTTAACGTTAACTACATGATGAGATGATAGTACTTTGGGATATTTTACTGTGGTAAACAAAATATATTAATAAAAAATTTTAAAAGCCTATATTACCTGTTACTTACTTTTAGGGCTGAACTATTTTCACCTTTTGAAAAGACAGTCTGAGCTAGCGGTTCTCAACCCTTACTACCCATTAGCTACACCTGCAAATCATGTAAATCCAAATCACCAACACCTATGCCCTACCTCACACAATGGGATCTGACTCCCTGGGAATGAAGACTCAGCATCAGAAAGTATTAAAACCACACAGGCGGTTCTAATGTGTAGACAGAGCTGAAAATCACTAAACTAGATGCAAAAATTCACTTAAGTGTAAAACTCTAAATAAACATTATGTACAACTTTCTCTTGAAATAACAGAACCAGATTAAATTGGAATCGGAAAAAGCTTAAGTAAAAAGAATGAGATGCCTCAAATCAGCGTTTTTTTTTTTTTTTTTTTTTGCAGTATGCAGGCCTCTCACTGTTGTGGCCTCTCCCATTGCGGAGCACAGGCTCCGGACGCGCAGGCTCAGCAGCCATGGCTCACGGGCCCAGCCGCTCCGCGGCATGTGGGTTCCTCCCGGACCGGGGCACGAACCCACATCCCCTCCATTAGCAGGCGGACGCTCAACCACTGCGCCACCAGGGAAGCCCTCAAATCAGCTTTTAATCAAATAATGGTAATGCTGGCTGCACAACCAAATTAAATGAAAAGATGTATATATCTAATGAATATTAAGTATTTTAATTGTTTTTCAACATAGAAAATTAAATTTAGCAAGGACCAAGCTAAATTTTCAAATACTTAGTTTCTGCCACAGAAACAGAATTTTCTGAAATGCACTGCAGAATTTTATTATAGTAAATATGTTATGAACAGTGTAAAGCAATTCCTCCTCATCCAAATAATAAAAGAGCCCTGCTGTCCCCATCCTAACCTGCATTTGTTTATAGCTCTCCTGCTCTCTCTTCAGAGTGGCATCTGCTTCGTGCAGTCTCTCCTGAAGAGTCTGTAGAGCTTGATTCTGCAGGCTACTACCTTCGCTGTGATCCTGCATTATTCTAAAAGAAAAGACATCACTTGAAATAACTCTTTTCCACAGTATAGAAATGAAAAGGTAGAATAATTTTTAGAGCATTGGCATATTAGCACAAAAAAGACGGTTTGACTAAAACATTCTTAGAGAAACCTTTTTCCCTTTTAATGGATTGTAACCTATATTTTTAGGCATCCAAATATAAGCACATGTCACACATCACTGTATGTCAAAAGATTAACGACACTGCTCTTCAAATATTTTTAAATTCAGAATTTGCTAACAATGCATCTCAAGATTCAGATAATAAATCCATTTTTAACCACACACATTTCCAGCATTACCAAAAGCCACATTTTCTCTCTTGTAAGTTTACGAAGTTAAATTTTGATAAGACAGTATTCACTACCATGTTTATCATTACTTGCATTGATAAACATTCTAGCTCATTTTCTCATTATTAATAGAATTAGCTACCGTGATTTTTCACTCTGTAAGGCTTCCAGTGCTTCTGTGCGAGTATTCAGCAGCTGGTCAGCTTCTTGGAGTCTCACTTTCAGTACAGCCAGCTGGGAATCCTTTGCAGCCACCGCTTCAGTCAGGTCATCTACTTGTGCTTGAAGTTCTCGAGTTATTCGATCACTCTTTGAATGGTCAACATTCCACTTTTCAACTCTTGCTCTTGCTTTGTTTAATTCTTTAAAAAAAAAAAAAAAAGAAAAAGAGAAAATTCTCCATACAAGTAAACACATCTTTCTCAGAGCACACAAAGATTCTCCTTTGAATCCGTTTAGTACTTATTGCCAAAATTAGGAGCTTACAAATATCTTCAAATTTTTTGCTCCAAGAGGGACCTCCATTTTCCAAGGCCAACATTCATATCTATATTACAGTTAATCGGGTGGAAACAGGCATGAAGCTAGCTGCTCTTCTACAAATGTCTTTTTCTGGAGATATGTCATAAAGCATTTGGGAGCCAAAACCAGCAGACAGCCGAGAGTTCACAAGATTAAAATGGTCAGTGGATTTTTGGAGTTCTGCTACAGATAGGAAAGAATGCACATCCAAATCAAGGGTAGACGATGTACACCCCAGTAAGACCAAAAGAAACAAAAATAAAACCTGAAGATAAACACTGGAAAGAAATGTTTCTTTCAATTACTGTGGCAAAAAGATGTTCTTTTAATCTAGAAAATTGGTGCAGAAAGAACAATGCAGTGCAGAGTGCCAACCAAAAAAAAAAAAAAATTAAATATTGAAGCAAACTGTACAGGGTCTCTGGAAAAACTATTTCTATGTCTAAATTAGTCTGGGTTAAAGTGAAGCTTCTTCTAAAGTCAGTCTAACAAGGCTTAAAATATCTTCCTATTCGTGGTTTCTAAAGAATGACCAAATAGGCCAGTGTTCTGTTTCAGGTGGGTGGGAGGATGACTGTTCCCATTTCCAAATCTGGGCCCTATATTTCTGTGAAAACACTATTTTACAAGTCCCATCTAAAATCTTTCTAATGGTTTAGATATAATCAAGTATTCAGTTTATTTTTGAAATGCTAAATTCCTAACCCTGGGTAATTTAAATAAGGCTCTACCCTCTTGAGTTTCCTTGGATCTTTGAAGTAATGAGGCCATTTCTTGATTTAAAGACTGAACCTCATTCCTCAGCAGTTGATTCTCCAGTCGAAGATTAGATAGTTCATGTGATCTCCCATCATCTTTAGGCATTGGGTTGTGATCAGCACAGGCAGCACTTGATGACACATTTTCCTCTGAAGAAATCTCTTGGCCTTCATGGCCAGAATCTGAATTATTAGAGGCTTCTGTAAAAAAAGCAAATACATCTTTGTTACATTGGAATGCTCACTATATATGCATTAGTAGCTTACTGTGGTAGAATGCCTTTTGACTCAAGTTGACTGCTATAGCTAAAACACCATAAAAAGTAAACTTAAATTTTTAATAGACTTCCCTCTGATGAAATTTCATTCTCATACATACAGCCTATAGATCTGTAAGGACCCTCGAAGTCTGGATACACTGAACAAATGGTGATAAAGAAAAGATACAAGAATACAGTTCTGGGAAGGGAAAAAAAAAAAAAAAAAAAGCAGAGAAATTTACGTGGTTGGGTTTAGGTAAACAAGGGTTTTGGTCTCCCTTCTGTCTATGAATCATCTTTGAAAAAAAGGGAGAAGTTTCAACATTGAAAATACTGGAAAGGCATAAAAGAACAGCTGTGGGTTTCAAGGCAAGGAGAGTAATAACAGGTCAGAGCAATTTGTTATATACCAAACTGGAGTCTAAACTGCCTTACCCAAAGAGATACTCATTAATTCAGTTTCATCTTGTTTTTGTTACTAAATGTGATGCAAATACACTTTTTACTTACTCCAAAAAAATTAAGTATGTGCTAAACAATGAACTATATCTAAATGAAAAAGTTCTCAACATCTTTAGTGATCAAGGAAATGCAAATTAAAACCAAAAAAAGGACCAAAACACACCCGCTAGATGGCTAAAAAGACGACATAGAATGTTGGTGAAGACATGAAACAACTGGAACTCTTATAGACAGATTGCTGGTGGCAATATAAATGACATAAACACTGTGGGGAAGTATTCACAATTTCTTATGAAATTAAATATGTACCTACCTTTTGACCCAGTAATTCCATTCCTGGGTATTTACTGAACAGAAATAAAAACATTTTTCCACAAAAGGACAAGTACAAAAATGTTCATAGCACCTTTATTCACAAAAAACAAAAACTGGAAAATCCCCAATGTCCATAAAAGAGACTGGGTAAATTGTGGTATAATACTACAGTAAAATACTACACAATAAAAAAGAATTATTAATATACTAAATAACATGAGTGAATCTCACTAACATGCTGAATAAAAGAAGTCAGGTAAAAAAGTATTCATACTATATGATCTCACTTTTTGCTGGCAAACATGAAGTTTTAGAACAGACAAAAATAATCTAAGGGAAAAAAATCAGAACAGTGGGTGCTTGGGGGATGGGTGGGGAGATTAACTAGAAAAGGACATGAGGCACTCTCTGGGGCAAAGGAAACATTCTTTATAGTGATAAGGGTGTGGGTTTCATAGGTGTAGCCATTTGTCTGTACAACTAAGATTTTCGCATTTCAATAACATGTAAAAATGATGAGACAAACAGGGAAATTTGAATACTGACTAGATATTAGATGATACTAAGGAACTATTAATTTTATGGTGATAATGGCGTGATTGTTCGTTTTTAAAACTTGTATTTTTTAGAGTTAATAAAATATTTATAGAAGAAATGATATGAGATCTGCTCCAAAATAATTCTGTGGTGGGTAGAGGTAAAGAAAGAGATTGAAAATGAGATGTTATAAATGAAACAAGAATGGCTAAGAGCTGTTGATCTATCATCACTGGATAAAAGTTAATATGCGGGTTGAGGAGAACCATCAGTGTCTACTTTGGTATATTTGAAATTTCCAAAATAAAGATTTTTTTTAATGAATAAAAATTGAGAAAATTTTAAAAATTATTTTTAATTTTATAAGAGTTTAAAAAGAAATAAAGTATATATCCAAACCTGTAAGATATATCTAAAGTAGTATTTAGACATTTATAGCCTTGAATATTTACATTAAAACTGACAGGAAGAAGCTCGGGCGGGGGGAGGAGCGGCAGCGGCCAGGCAGCCCAGCTTTGCAGGCTCTCAGCGCGGCCCGCAGGCAACCGGCACGCGCCGGCCCCGCCGCCACGATGCCCAAGAGGAAGGTTGGCTCCGCTGAGGGGGAGGCGAAGGAGGAGCCCAAGAGGAGGTCAGCTAAACCGGCTCCTGCAAAAGTGGAAACGAAGCCAAAAAAGGCGGCTGGAAAGGATAAATCTTTAGACAAAGAAGTGCAAACAAAAGGGAAAAGGGGAGCAAAGGGAAAAAGAGGCTGAAGTGGCTAACCAAGAGACTAAGGAAGACTCACCTGCAGAAGACGGAGAAACTAAAAAACGAGGAGAGCCCAGCTTCTGATGAAGCAGGAGAGAAAGAAGCCAAGTTTGATTAATATCACACTCCTGGTCCTATCAGTGGTCCCTGTCTCCCTTCTTGTACAATCCAGAGGAATATTTTTATCAACTATTTTGTAAATGCAAGTTTTTTAGTAGCTCTAGAAACATTTTTTAAAAGGAGGGAATCCCACCTCATCCCATTTTTTAAGTGTAAATGCTTTTTTTAAGAGGTGAAATCATTAGCTGGTTGTTTATTTTTTGGTACAACCAGAAAATAGTGGGATATTGAATATGGGAGGTTTGATTGTCTTGGGTGTCAGCTTAACATTCCACAGATGGAGGGTAGCTTTTATATCCTATAATACAAAGCACACTAAATGTCAGTTTGAAGTCAGTTGTGCATTTAATGTCTTAAACACTTTAAATTACTTCTCTTCCCACGTTGTTTTTGGTAGAATTGTTTCCTAAAGCAAACCACTCACCCCTTGATCTTGGCTCACCTGGGCAGAATTTTGTGCACTCTGTAACATCTTTGGTCGTGGTAGTCCAGTTTTTCTAGTAATTGTTAATGTGCTGTGAACGACTGACAATTTGAGTATGTAGTGTACATGATATTAAATTGTGAATTAGTGGGACTTACGATATAACAGCATATCAATATTTGAAGATTTTGGTACTTGATATCCTGTGAAGGAAAATTTGCCTCCAAATTTTAAGGTGGAAAGTCACTGGAATAACTGTTCAGAAAAGATTCACAACTGCATGATTTTTTAGATTTTTGGTACATATGTTGAGAATTGTGTACAAATTGAAATGTCTGTGTACTGATCCTCAAAACAGCCAATAAAATTTCAATTATGAAAAAAAAAGAAAAAGAAAGGTAGGGGGCTTCCCTGGTGGCACAGTGGTTGAGAATCCACGGGACAAGGGACACGGGATCGATCGCTGGTCCCGGAAGATCCCACATGCTGCGGAGCAACTAAGCTCGTGTGCCGCAACTACTGAAGCCTGCACACCTAGAGCCTGTGCTCTGCAACAAGAGAAGGCACTGCAATGAGAAGGCAGCGCACCGCAATGAGAAGGCAGCACACCGCAATGAAGAGTAGGCTCCGCTCACCACCAACTAAAGAAAGCCCGCGCGCAGCAACGAAGACCCAACGCAGCCAAAAATAAGTAAATAAAATATACTTTTTTAAAAATGAAAGGAATTAATGAGTTATGCACCCATCATAAGGATTACAAAAACAGCAAAATAAACCCAAAGAAAGCAGAATAATAAAGATCAGAAATTAACAAAATAGAAAAGAAACATACTAGAGGATCAACATAACCAAAAATGGTCTTCTGAGGGAGACACTGTAAACTATGTTATGTCAATAAATTTTTAAATGTACACGATGATGAAATGCATCAAACTGTATACTTTAAAAATGTGTAATTTACTGCATGTCAGTTATACTTCATTAATGCTGCTTTAAAAAAACAAACATTTAGCAGAGTGCCAGATATTGGTATTCTTCAGGTGGTATTTGTGATCAAGCTTTGATTTCTGCAGGGTTACTATAAGTGATTAGTGTCTGACTGTGTTAAAATTTCAGCTGTGACATTATTTTCCTGAAATTAAGTAAAATAAATATAATCCTCCCGAAAGTATATGAAATAGACAAATTCTTAGCAAAAAAATATAACTTACCAAAAACAGATTTAAAAAGGAATGGAAAACCAATTGAATCAACAGTTAAATCTTCCACTAAGAACACCCCAGACCCTGATGGTTTCACCAGTGAGTTCTAGCAAACAGTTACTGAAAGTTAAGTTTGGTTTTAGGTTTAAGTAAATCAACTGATTTGTATACCATATTAATATTAAGAAGAAAAATCATGATATCTCAATACATACATGAAAAAAACACTGCTAAAATTCAACATAAAAACTCAAATTAGAAATACACAGAAACTTCCTTAACCCAATAAAAAGTACCTATGAAAAACTTAACACAAACTGAAACACTCAAAGCATTCTCTTTAAGACAAGGAACAAGACACAAAATTGGTTTTCAAGTAAAAGCCAATGTAGTAAGGCAATAAAAAGAGTTTTTAAAAAGATAAAAGGGTTAAGCAGAAAACAGTCATTATCTACATATGGTATTATTGTGTTGTTGAAAATTTAAATGAATGTATAGAAAAATTTGAAGCTTAAGAGCTATCTTAGGCTGCCGTGTGTGTGTGTGTGTGTGTGTGTGTGTGTGTGTATTTACAAAAACCTATAGACAGCAACAAACAGAAAGTAAAAAATTTTAAAGCATTACCATTTATAAGAGCTTTAAAAAATATAAACTACCCAGGAATAAATCTAACAAAAAGTATGCAAGACACTTATGGAAGAAACAATAAAATCTTAATGAAAGACACCTAAAAAATAATTATACCATGTTAATAAGTTAGAAGATTCTATGTTGTAAAGATGCTGATTCTCACCAAACTATCTGTATGTCAGTAGAAGCAATGGACCCCCAGTAAAGACCAACAGAATTTTTGTGGAACTTGGCAAGCAAATTCTAAGATGCATATGGAAGTACAAAAGTCCCAAGAATAGCCAAAACATTCTTGGAGAAGGACAAGGTGGTAGAATCTGCTCTTTGAGATATAAAGACATATTATAAAACCACATTAATTAAGACAATGTGGCACTGACACAAAGACAAATAAACCAATGAAACAGAATTAAGTGTCAGAAACATACCAACATATAGATGGATATTTGATATATGACAGAGGTGGTATTGCAGATTAATAGGGAAAGGAAATATTTTCAATAAATGGTGCTGGGATAACTGATTTCCATTTGGGAAAAAAAGGGAACTAGATGCCTACCTCACACCATACATAAAAAACAACTTTAGGTAAACATCTAAATATGAAAGGCAAAAGTATAAAACCTTTTCCTATAATACAGAAAAATACCTTTATGACCTCAGTATAGGAAAAGATTTTCTAAGACCCAAAAGACACAAACCATAAAGAAAAAATTGATAAAGCATTATATTAAGAACTTCTATTGAGACATTATAGAAAAAGGAAAAAAACAACAAGGTAAAACTGGAGGATGATGAGAAAGAATTGCCATCTAGAACATAAAAAGAGTATCTATGAATCAATAAGGAAAAAGACATGCTTCCACAACACTGACCATACCTCAACTGCTGCATTTACTATATTACATGTATATTATCTGTGTCCATGTGTATCTCATCCAATAAACTATAACCCATTCACTTCTGTATCCTGGCCCAATAGGGTCTCAATAAATGTTTGTATAATTAATCAAAAGATAGTTGAGAAGAAATTTAAGATTGTTCATACCTAGTTAATTAACTGCTAGTGCATGCACCTGTCTTGAAAGCCCAAAACCCGTCTCTTTACCACTTTTTTATCTTGAAATACAAGAAAGATTTTATTCACTAAGAGCCAAGACTGTGGAAGAAGCTAAAAGGTTTAAGAACATAACAAGCTCCCATGAGTTATCAGCTATATAAAGAATCCCTGCAAGGACCTATCATGTTTATCGTTATTTTAAAATGCTTCCTAGGTACTCAAATTAGCCACATTACCATGTAAACATCATTTTTTGCAGGTGAGAAGATGTACATGTTGAGGTAATTTCATAGCAAATTAAACAACTGAAAACCAGAATTCTAAGTTCTGACTTCACTACTAAATCAATGCCTTTAACTCTCCAACTTAGATCAAAGTTCAGCTTCTCACGCTTTACTTTCAGGGTAGACAGGGGGAAAAACACACCAAAAAGTTCACAATCCAGAATATAAGTGAAGTACAGCCGCCTGTTACTTTTATAATACCAATGACAGAAAGAAATGAATTGGAGATGGTTCCAAATCCAAAACGATATGTTTCCTTTCAGATTTCAAAATTTTCTTCTTTATATCTTAAAACATCTTAGAGAATCATTTTGGATATAATTTAAGATGCTGGGCTGAGGACTTCCCTGGTGACGCAGTGGTTCAGAATCCACCTGCCAATGCAGGAGAGACGGGTTCGATCCCTGGTCCGGGAAGATCCCACATGCCGCGGAGCAACTAAGCCCACGCGCCACACCTACTGAGCCTGCGCTCTAGAGCCCGCGAGCCACAACTACTGAGGCTGCGTGCCGCAACTACTGAAGCCCGCACACCTAGAGCCCATGCTCCACAACAAGAGAAGCCACCGCAATGAAAAGCACACACACTGCAACGAAGAGTAGCCCCCACTCGCCACAACTAGAGAAAGCCTGTGCGCAGCAACCAAGACCCAACGCAGCCAAAAATAAATAAATAATTAATTAATTAATTAATAAAAAAGATGCTGGGCTGGGTAAATTTACAACAGACAACATTCAAAGGTCCCTACTGTAACCGTATATTGGCTAATAGTGTTCTATGCTGTCCCCTTATTTACACCACACACTTCAGAGAGCCTGCCCTTGCGCCAGCAGGGACAGGTAACAAAACAGAGCATGACAAATGCTACCAGAACATTTTAGGCTATGATGACATCCAATTTGGTTAACTCTAAAAGAAACAGAGGACTGATTAACTACCGTGGCTTTGGCTCCCAGAAGGATGTTCTTCAATGGTTTTGATGGTGGTTACACTGGTGTTCTCAGAACTGACGCTTGTTGTCTGAGAACTCTGCAAGACAGGTGTTTTGCCCCTTTCTTTTTTGATTTCCACTTTCCCAGTAGGCTCCTTCTGTGAACTATTAAGAAAATCAAACAGCAGCTCATCATCAGGTTCTGACTTTTTTCTTCGAACAAACTGGGATGAAGGCCTAGGAACAGATGCATTTTCAACAGGATGCGAGGCCTCCACCGATGTCCTAGATCCTAGTTTCACATTTGCAGTCCCAGCTAAGATGGTGGCTTTTTGATTCCTAATATTATCAGCTGCTGAGGAAATGTAAGTAGCTTTAGGTCCTGTCTGATAAGTCAAATCTATATTTTGCTGGTGAAGTTCAGGATAGTCAGTATTTTTGCTATAAACAATGCCGCTGGTGCTCTCTTTTCTACTGAGAGCTGTTGCAGCCCCTTGATCAACTCTGTTTAAAAGATCTTCTGCCTTTCCAGCAAGATCAGCAAACCAGGACATGATGGCAGCAGAATAATCCTATTGGTGAACCTGTAAAAAGGATATAAAATGATCAGTGTGGCTTAACAGCAGTGCACAGTGATTAAGACCAGGCTCTAGAGTCAAGATAGTCCTGGGTTGGAAAGCCTGACCCTGCCTCTTACTATGTAACTTCAAGCAAACTACTTGACTGAAACTGAGAAACCTCACCTAGAAAATGAGGAAAATAAGTGTACTTACTTTACAGGATGGTAATACTGGATGAAATACTGCATTAAAAAACACTTTGAGGGCTTCCTGTTGGCGCAGTGGTTAAGAACCCGCCGGCCAATGCAGGGCACACGGGTTCGAGCTCTGGCCTGGGAAGATCCCACATGCCACAGGGCAACTAAGCCCGTGTGCCACAACTACTGAGTCTGCGTTCTAGAGCTTGTGTGCCACAACTACTGAAGCCCACGCACCTAAAGCCTGAGAAGCCCGCGCACCGCAATGAAGAGTAGCCCCTGCTCGCTGCAACCAGAGAAAGGCCTCGCGCAGCAATGAAGACCCAACTCAGCCAAAAATTAAAAAACACTTTGAAAAATGCCTAGCTCACAGTAGGCACTCATTTGAGTAGTTGCTACCATAATTACAACTACCACTACTACTGTTATTCCTATTTCAACAAAGTGTAAATACTGCAGCACTATCATGGATAATTTAGGTGTGCATATACACGCCTAAAATATACCTTCAATAATTTGGATTCTCAGTACCTACTATATGCACATTAAGCTAAGTTCAGAATAAAACAATTACGACTGCACATTCATTTGATGCATATATTTGGGTACTTATTCAGTGCCACAATAAATCAAAATGATGATGAAATAACTAGTTTCCATTTCATAGAAGAGTAGCATATAAAAAAGTCAACAGCCATTTCTTAAATGCGCACATTATTCCTTTTGCCTGCAGCGCTCTTTCACAGTTAACTTTTTTTTTGTTCTTGGTCTTCACCTGAACGTCATCTGCCCCCAAAATGGCTCTTCTGTCCCATCTAAATTAGGTCCTATCATTCTCTGTTCACACACTGTTCTTTTCCCTCACATCCCTTCATGTTTTATATGTATTTTTTTCCCCTGTCTCTCCCTCTTGGGGAAGGGGAGGCGGGGAGTGGGTGGATACATGCCATGTCTGTTTTGCTCACCAATGAATTCTCAACACACAGCGGGCGCCCATAAATACTGCTGAATGGAATTAACTTTTATGTTAGGTGCCCTGCAAACATTATCTTTAGCACACATAATTTTCACAACCACATTGTGCGGTAAAGAGCAATACCCTTTTTTCACAAAAAAAATGGGGGGAAAGGTTTAGAAAGATCCCAGAGTTTAGACAGCAGCTCAGACAGGCAAATCTAAGACAGCCAAACCCACTTTTTAACCCCTGCGTTCCCCATCTAGCCTGCCAGTATCTGAACAACCTCAGGAAGAAACTCACCCTCTAAACCTGTTCCTTACAAAACGGGATGATTACATGCCCGTGTATTTCACAGAGCTTATGTGAAATCCAATGAAAATGGAAGTGACATGCTCCGTAACATATAAAACTCCCTACAGAGTATGTATCATTCCCGAGTAAACACTGGTGGTTAAGTAGGGAACAAATGATCTCTCCTAATAAAGCAATCAAAACATACTTATTAACTTATATCTTGCCTCTCATTGTAAAGTTTTAAAGGGTTTTAAAACAAAAGCCTGTGCCTTAAGATTGAGTACCCAATTAAATGTTAAGATGGGCCCTAGGCACTTGCCCCGCGGACAAAAGAACTCTAGCAGACTTCCGAGGTACAGAGCCCTCAAGAAATTCCGCCCAGTAAATGGCCCACGCCGAGCTGAAGAGAGAGAGGGTGAGAGCGCAAGGGATGGGGATGGGTCGGCCGACGGCGGTGGCAGGGCCTGCACGAAGGCCAAGTGTCAACACAGAGGAAGGGAGGCTGGGGATCTGCTGGTCGGTCCCAGGGACTCTGTCGTCAATCCCAGGTGGGCGAGTACAGACCCCCACTTCGCTCC
>NW_006781401.1:963931-964266 GCF_000442215.2 Lipotes vexillifer | reverse complement strand
AGGAGCGGCCAAACCAGGCTGGGGTGGGGGAAGGAGGGAAGGGGAGGGCACTAAGTCACGTCCGTGGAGGCCCAAGGGGGCTCCCCTGCCCTGTTCCTGAGCCCCCGTCGGGGCGGAGAGAGCAGGGTATCCGCTGAGGGGATGCCGCCCCCGCCTCTAAGGCCGTTAAGGCCCCAAGGGGACCCCTCGGCCCCCCGCGGCCACCTCACCTGAGGACTCTGGAGCGGCTTCACCGCGGCCTGGTCACCCTCCCAGGCCGCCCGTCCTCAGCAGCCGGCCGGGAGAGGGGCCAGGTTGAGCAAACCTGGCCCTCGATCGGCCACGGCTCAGTTACT
>NW_006781401.1:946667-963921 GCF_000442215.2 Lipotes vexillifer | reverse complement strand
GAAGAGCGGCGAGGACCCCAAAACAGGGTGGCTTCCGCGCTGCCTGAGCGGGCGGGAGCCTAGAGCAGCCACCTGGAGGCGGCTCAGGCACCACCGCCGCCGGCTGCGGGGCCCTTGCGCCTGGCCACTCCCTTTTTCCGCCTGTGGCGAGCAAAGGCGGGAGCAGGGCCTGCGTAAGTGTGACGTAGTTTGCCTCCCTAGGACCGCGGCCCTCACGCGGCCTACACAACATTGGAGGCCTAGCCCATCTGGGGGCGTGCCCTACAGCGGCCCACGTGGGTGGCAGGGGCGGTGCCCTGCCGGAAGGAATTGGAAGCCCGAGACACAGGTGGAGCGGGCCGCATTTACCTTTCCTCATTCTGCCTCCGCTCGCCTAGTATTACGAATGAGGATGCTGAGGCCCATCCTCAACTGGGGATGAGAGTACAGAAAACAATAACTAGTGGCAGAGACATATTAAATAAACCACTGAGTGAACAAGACAATTTCAGAGCTTTACCAGAGCTGTAAATACAAGATAATAGGGAGAAGTGACTGGAGGTGAGGGAAGCGCTTTAAATGATGTGGACAGGGAAGGTCTCTCTCTGAGGAGGTGACATTTGAGCTGAGACCCAAATGATGGAAAAGGCCAGTAACGGGCTTTCCATACAGCTGTACTAGTTATGTTATGCATACAGTTCACTGAATATTTGAAATAAGTCTAAAATCCACATTTAATAATTCAACAAATACTCAGCACCTACTTTGTGCACAGGGTTGACTTAATTTGGCCCTAATGACAAGCCTACAACATAGTCCCAAGGACCCTAGAGGTTAAGTAACTTGTCTAAGATCATGTGCCCTAGTAAGGAGTCCATATTACTCCAAAGCTTGAGCCGTTAGACTCAACGTTTTATTGTCTCCAAATTAAATATCGGGAGTAATTACAGCTCCTTCTTTTCTTCCTCTCAAGTAAGGTTTAGCCCAGTCCAGTGAGCAGAACTTTCCGCAGCACCAGGAAATAATAATAGTAATAATGATAATAATAATAATAGCCTCTAATAGTTATTGTGTACTTATTAAGTGCAGTATACTGTGTTAAGCACTGGACGTGCTTCACCTCATTTAATTCTCAAAATAGCCATAAGGAAGGTACTGTTATTATCCTGTGGTAGGTGGCATTGTTGTTGCCAGCTATTAAGTGACTCCTCCTGATGAGGATGTAAAAAATTAAGAAACAGAAACCTAAATTAAATAGAGTCAGGAGACCAGAAGGGAGAGCTCTCTCACCCAAGAAGTAGAAAGACCCCTTTTCTCTCCTAGCAAGAAATCAGCCAATGAAAAGCTGTGGACACTTTTTTTAGTATAGCCCTTCCAACCCCTTTCCCTTTCTATTACAGCATTCTCGTTCCTTGCTGTGTGGGGACTTACATGTGGCTCACCATGGTTGCAGACCCCAAATTGCAATTCTCTGCTGATTCCAAATAAACCCATCTTTGCTGGAGAAATACCTGGCAGCCTAGCTGTTTCAGGTCAGCAAGGATTATACATCATCACCTGTTGCCTTGTGACTGCAACTCATCCTGTAGGAAGAGTGTCCTTTCCAGCCTTACTGATGTCAGGCTTGATCACGTGACTTGCTTTGGCCAATAGAATGTGAATAGAACTGTCTTTCACCACATCTGAGCAATAGTGTTAAGAGCCATTATGTATTCCTACCAATGCTCTTAATCTTTTCCCTCTCTCATGAGAATGGCCTGTCCCAGATGGAGCTGCTCCCTCAGCCTGGGTCCTGGAAGGAAAGAGCTGTGAAGCAATCCACGCCTGACAAGTCACATGAGTGCAAAAGAAACCTTTGCTTTTAGAGATTTGTAATTGTTTCTTATGCAGCCTTACCTAGTGAAATCTAATACATACCCCATTTAACAGATGGAGACACTGAGATTCAGAGAGGTTTAGTTACTTTCCCAAGGTCACACAGGAAGTAGGTAATACATCTGGGATTCCAACCTACATCAGTGTGACTCCAGAAAGAATATTGTTAATCAGTGAAGGGATGAGAATGAAAGAAGTTGAAGCAGAGCCGGATCTCCCATATGAAAAAAAAAAAAAAAGGCAGTGGGCAGACTACCCCAATGTTTCAAGAATTCCCATGTACACTCCCTGAGAGAGTCAGCATATAGAGACATACTACCCAGAAGTCATCGGGGCCAGGCTGATTAGCCAGAGAAACAACCAGCCAACAGAAAGAGGTTACAACTTTGCCTTGTACAAGACACATGCAAAAAATAACCACAAAAGAAAAGATTGAAATTTGGACTTTGTTAAAATTAAGAATTTCTTTTCATCAAAAACAACAACAACAGTAACAACAACTACAGCAACATTAAAGCTTGCAAGGCTTTCATTAAGTGAAAGGCAAGCCAAAGATCGGTAGATAGTATTTACAATACATATATCTGACAAAGGATTTATATATAGAATATATAAAGCTCTCCAACAAATCAATAAAAAATATCAATCAACCCAACAAAAATAGACTAATATATAAGCATTTCACAAGAGAAAATATCCAAATGGCCAAAGCACAGGAAAAAGTATTCAACACTATTAGTCATCAGAGAAATACAAATTAAAATCACAATGAAATACCTTTACACATCCACCAGAATTGCTAAAATGTAAAAAGATGAAAAATACGAAGTAATGATGAGTTTGTGGAGCTGCTAGGACACTCGTGCATTTTTGACACAACTGTAAGTGATAGAACCACTTTGGAAAACTTGGGCTCTGTCTTTAAAGCTAAACATAGGCCTACTCTATGGCCCAGTATAGGGCTACCCTATGAGTCAGCAGTTCCACTCAAGAGAAATGGAGGTGAAGTGTCCATCAAAAGACATGTACAATGAAAAACAAATAACTATACATGCAACAACATGGATGAATCAGACTTACTTGAATTAAAGAAATATTGTTGAGTTCAAAGAAGCTAGTCCCAGGGGTGGGGGAGGGTTGGATTGGGGGTTTGGGACTAGCAGATGCAAACTATTATACATAGAATGGATAAACAACAAGGTCCTATTATACAGCACGGGGAACTATATTTAATATCCTGTAATAAACCATAATGGAAAAGAACATGAAAAAGAATATGTATATGTATAACTGAATCACTTTTCTGTACATGAGAAACTAATATAACATTGTAAATCAACTGTATTTCAATTTAAAAAAAAGAAGCCTGTCTCAAAAGACCACATACTGTATAATTCCATTAATATGAAGGACAAGAACAGGTGAATCTAATCTATGATTATAGAAGTTATAATAGTAGTTACCTTTGGGGGCCAGATATTGACTAGGAGTGGTCAACATAGAGGCTCCTAGAGTGCTGATAATGTTCTATATCTTGAATTTGGTGTTGATTATGGGTATGGATACATATGTAAGAGTTTATAAACTCTGTACTTAGCAACTGTTAACTTTATTTCATGTATGTTATATCTCAATGAAAACAATAAAAAAAATACACATACCCTCTGAGAAGGTAATTTTACTTTTATGAAATTATCCTACAGATATACTCACACATATACAAAGTTATTAATTACAGCATTGCTTAGAATAGCAAATGTTGGAAACAAGTTAAATGTTCGTTGATTTAAAAGTCTTGGTACATTCATCCAATGAAGCACTATGCAGACGTTTAAAAAAAACAGAAGATCTTATGCAAGGACACGAAAAGAGCTCCAAGATCTTGACAATATCTGATGTTTTAAAAAACCAAAAATTAAACAATGGTGTTTGTAATATTCTATCATTTGTGTACAAATATCTTTGATGAGTAGAGTCTATCTCTTGAGGGACACTTTCTTTCCCTCCTTGGAGAATTCAGTTGGGCAACAGGAGTAAGAGGGAGGTTTATTCTTCAATGAATCCTTTTTTGTATGTATCCTCTGAACTCTGTACCATAAGAATCTATTATTTTTTGAAAGTTAATAATATAAAAAAACTTTTTTAAGTTTGAACGCCCTTGGAGGCTGAATGCATTCCTCATGTCTTCACAGCCCTGCCTCTCAGATCGCCTGACGCCCTTCATTTATGTCACCTGCCCAGCTCTGCAGGCTTTCCCTAGGGATTTTGTGACCTTCTTTGGAAGATGCCTGTGTTTCTTCAGCTCCGGGTTTCTATGATTCTACTCCTTGTTGAGCAACTCTGACGAATGAAATTGTGAACTTCTTTGTGCATTTTTAGCTTCCAGCAGCAGGAGGCACTTCATGCTTAAAAATATATACGTACGCTTGTATGTTTGTATGTATGTATATTACATCTGGATTGATAAGTAAAATGAGTATTGCTGGATCGTTTTGTTTATAGAGCACAGAATGTAATATTTCCATGAATCAACGCTGGGTGACACCCAGGAATTTCATATTCCGATACCTGTTTGGGAGTTCCTCCAGATTGACAGACCATTTCTGGTGTTTCCCATGTCACCCGGAATGCTAAGCTGCTCCCAGAGATGAGTCCCTCTGCCACTGCAGCCCTGATGAAACCTCCTAGGCCCCCATTCACCCCACATCCTCAGCCTGTCATTGCCCCTGCTCAGAGGCCTCCAACCCCCACATGACCCAACATTGGCAGCAGGGCTGGGTGGAGAAGACGCTTTGTGCTGTCCTGGAAAAAACAGGTGCCTGAGAGTCAACAAACATCACATGCCTTGCTTTGGCATCATAGGCAATTCCATTTCTCTCTCAGGGCCTCTGTTTCCTCACCTGTAAAATGGGTGGTTAGTGGTTTTTAAGGTTTATGTGAGTGATTGTTATACTGTAGGCTTCTTTCTTTAAAGGAAATCTTTATGTCTATGACCCGTATATAAAATGCATCCAAGTCAAGCAGTCCTGATTGAAGAGTGTGGAGGAAGAGGGAAGGGGGCAGGAAAGAAGGTATGCAGAGCCCCTCCCAGTCTTTCCCCATGCCCTACCAAGAAGCTCTTGATATAGCTACTAGGGAGTTTAAAATGTCTTTGCACTCTTTGCACCCTGTACTGGGTTTGTTTTGTTTTGTTTTGTTTTGCCGGGGGTGAACCACATGCTTGCGGGATCCTAGTTCCCGGACCAGGGATTGAACCTGGCCAGGCAGGGAAAGTTCTCCAAGTCCCAACCACTGGACTGTCAGGAAGTTCCCTGGGTGTTCTTTAAGAGCCTCACTCTGAGATTCTGGGATCCTGTGGAAGGCCAGTCCAGCTTGGGTGCAGGGAATTGACCTACATCTTATCTTTGTGCCATGGACCCTTTTGCAGAATTTTGTGTGTGTGTGTGTGTGTGTGTGTGTGTGTGTGGTGTGTGTGTGTGTGTTTTAACAAGTTCATCATTTAATAAGTCTGAATTCATTTTCACCACATGGTATTGTAAAGGGTCATCTATTGAAACATTGTAAGAGATCAGAGATTTAAGAAGTCATAGATATCCTGAGTTCTGTATAAACTAGTGGTAGTAAGTTAATTCCTTTGTTTTGACTTACAAGCCTCAATTTCACTGTAGAATAAAGAATGTAGACCAAAGAAAGCATAATTGGTCACTCATAAAGAACAGTATTGTTTCTTTAATTTGAAGCTTTCTGAATGAACGGGTTTAGGCCTGATGTAATGGTACAAAGGTTATTTAATGAATAGGCTATATGGAAATTGTACAAAATGTTATTAACTTTAATCATGAATAGCTTAAGCAGCACTATGTTACTAATCACTATTCAAACTCAAAAACCTGTTTTTGAATCCCCAGGAAGGCAGCATGTGTACACAACCAAGCCACCTTATACTTAGAGGAGTGTCAATACATATTTCAACAGAAACTTTGCCTTTAGGAAAGAGTTAACAAACATTTAAAATAATGACTCTGGGACTTCCCTGGTGGCGCAGTGGTTAAGAATCCGCCTGCCAATGCAGGGGACATGGGTTCGTCCGGGAAGATCCCACATGCCACAGAGCAACTAAGCCCGTGCACCACAACTACTGAGCCTGTGCTCTAGAGCCCACGAACCACAACTACTGAGCCCGCGTACCACAACTCCTGAAGCCTGTGTGCCTAGAGCCCATGAACCACAACGAAGAGTAGCCCCTGCTCCCGCAACTAGAGAAAGCCCACGTGCAGCAAGGAGGACCCAACGCAGCCAAAAATAAATAAATAAAATAAATTTATTTTAAAAAAAGTAAAATAAAATAATGGCTTTAATCGTCATTTTAAGTATATGGTAGGGGAAAGTGTGCTTTAATTAAATATACATCATACCAGTGATGCTGGCAAGGTTGAAAATTACTAGTTTGTACATGACAAGACAATAAAAGAAAAAAGCAATCCTTTGAAGCAAAGTTTTAAAAATATATGTTCACAGTGGTTTGTATCAACAGTATGCATTTTATGACAATAACTTGTACAGATTGAGCACCCTAGGGCTCTCTTTATATCCTAAAGAAAACAAGTATTTGCATTATTCTTGGGTTGTACTGAATTTAAAATAGATCAGTTGCACACTTACCCCCTAGACAGGATAAACTGTCCTGGGGTGTACTGCTTTAATACCATCGTTAAAATTGTTTGCAAAAAACCCCAGAGAATTAAAAAACAAAACAAAACATTTTTTTCTTGGGAGTGGAGAGCCTTTTATTTGCTGTTATAATTAGCAAATATCATTCATTAAGTCAAAAATGGAAGGAGCAAGCCCACAAACACTATTTGAGCAAGCTGACCAATGTACATTACGATTTAAAAAATGAAGATCATATACTATATGTTACAAGTCCCAATTAAGCAGTGTCAAAATGACACCTATTTCTTTGCTTGCTTTGTGATCATACCCGTTGGAGGTGTTAAAAGGGCTCCTGGCATTCCGCTTCTTTTTCTCTGCAGGCTTTAAAATCTGAAAAGAACAAATTAATGCTTTGTCCACACTCAGCATGGCACCTCCATTGTCAAACTCTCCACAATAATCAGTTGCAGAAGACAGAGTGACCAACTGCCTCTTTGCAAAAAATTCATACCATTTTCAACCACCTGATGGGCTCAACGTATAAGATCCAAATTATGCTGATGGAGAAATTTGGCAACCACTTCAGCACCAAATGTGAAGGACAACTCCTCTGTCATTTTCACCCCAGCCTAAGGCATCTTTACCTGGGTCAGACCACAAAAGATCACAAAGAAGACCTTGATCTGGTATATCAGTTGGCCACACAGTTCTCGGAAACTGCTCCATAGATTGAAGATCTGGGGACAAACTTCCATGACAGTAGAATGTTTTCTCATCCACAATGGCTGCTAACAGTAAACAGTTAAAGCAGTCTATGAAAGTTTTCCATAGTGTAATGTTGTATCTTCTTTTACATTCATCATAAAAATCCATACATGCTATTGATACTGACACACTCGTGGTTTCCTCTGAGAAGAAAAAAATTCTTGGGATATTTGATTTTCTTTGGCCAATAAGAGGCAGATGTTCTCCAAAGACTGCTTCTCCCTGTCCCCAAGAAATAGATAATTGCTTTCTGGGGGGAAACTACCATATACTCCAAAAGTCAAAGCAAATCATAGTATCACCTGTGGGTATCACCACTATTTTTAGCGGTGCTTCAAGTTCTCGTAGGATGGGCTGACTGGGAAAGATCTCTTGGGACTTTAAGCACAGTTCTCTGATTTCATTGTCTTGTAGCTGGGCATTCTTGCCTAACTTGGACCCTCTAACTTCCAACAGCCATTGGATGAGGCTGTTGATGTTGAGTTTATTTGTGTCTGCCATCGCCGTCCGACTGCCCACCCTCCCGTAGGTGCGGTCTTGCACCCAGGATTCACATCTCCTTTCCCATGGCCAAGAGCACAGAGGCGGCCCCGGCTGTGGTAGCAGAAACTGTTGGTGGGTCCCCCCTAACTGCTTGCTCCCCCTGCTTCCTCTTTCTCTCCCCACTGCAACCATGAGGCAGAATTGTGTTCTTAAACCATAAAATAATATGCACAGTATGACAAAGGAAATTATAGTGGGAATATTGAAATACAGTTATCAAAATATTTTAAAATTATATGATTCAATAATCTATATACTTTTTAAATTAACACATCAAATAACAGTGTGTAAAATGAAACCCGGCTGATTTCCCTGGAGATCCACTGGTTAAGACTCTGCACTTCCAATATAGGGGGCATGGTTCCATCCCTGGGAAGGGAACTAAGATCCCACATGCTGCCAGGCAGGGCCAAAAATAAATAAAATAAAATAAAATGAAACCCAGCCTCCCTACTATGGCCCACAAGTCCCTGCAGGATCTGGCTCAGGCTGTCCTCGCCAGCTGCATCTGGAACTGCTATCCCTCAGACTCACAGTGTCCAGTCATCCCACCCTCAAGAACATTGGCCTTGATGTTCCCACTGCCTTGGAAATTTCCCCTGCACACATTCTCCCACCCCATCATCACCCACAATTCCCAATTCACACGGCCAGTCCCTTCCCATCATTCAGGTCTTGGTATAAAATTCTCCCGCTCTGGAAGTTTCCCTGGCCACCCTGAGTCCACTAGGTCCTGTCCTGCTCCACACGATACCTCATTCTTTTCCTTTATAATAATATAATTTTATTTTGTATAATTATAATTTGTGCAATTATAATTATGCAAATTTATAATAATCTGTATAATGTATTTTATTTGTTTATTTACTTAATGTGCATCTCCCCTCCATGAAGGCATAGACCACATCTGTCTTTCTCTTGTGTACCTAGCACCTAGGACAGGGCTTACTACTTGGTAGGTGCATACATATTTTGTTAAATGAATGAATGCAGTGGTCCCACCCTGTGGATTAGAGAAGCTGGTTCCACGAGATAGATAGGTACCTCAGAAAGAATCTATTGCATATGTAGGCATCCAGCACAATACCTGGCACATAACAGGTGCATAACAAATGGTAGGTATGATTTTTATGTCTCTCTGAGTTTCCCCCTGCATGACCTTCTGCTTATTCTTCTCCATCCATAATCCACATCCAGAGTCCTAGTTCCATCCAAAATGAAGGCATGGGTCTTGCCATGGACCTCCTGGACCCCTCCCATCCAGCCTGCCTAACCCACAAGGCCAATCTACCTCTTTCCTCCCAAAACTCACCTCAAGTAGTTCCCCTACTTGGTTTTCAAGGACCCCAGAAACATGGGGGTGGAACATTCTACTGAAATGCTGGAGGCATTCCATCATGCAAGCATAAAAAAGCCTTGTGGAGTTCCTCAGGCCCGAGAGGAGGGGTCTTCATCACCCCTCAGGGGAGACATCATCTTTGCAATCAGGTGTGACTTTGGTGGCTGGCCAAGGAGCAGGGCCAACACAGCCCCCTTTCCTCAGGAGGCTGAGAAGGAGGTGAGAGTCTCAGGAAGGAGGGATAGTGGTGGGGCTCCCCAGTCACAGAGGGCAGAAGGAGGAGAGAAGTGTGCCTGAGTCTAGTGACAGGGCCCAGGAAGGGACACACCTGGGTCATTGACATCAGTCCCACGTAAACTGACTGTTAATCATGATTTGGGGATCCGTCATCTGAATGCAGGTGGGGTAGCTGTATGAAGCCACATAGGAGGCAGCCAAATAAATGTGTGCTTGTTTCAACTCATGTCCCTCCCGACTGGTCTGTTCTCCCCTAATTAGGGAACTGCAGCAGCCTAGCAAGGACTCGGTGCCCAGCTTCACCCATCAAATGTTATTCCCCCAACAGGTACCCACTGCTCCATCCAGACAGGTGCCCCCCCATTCTGAAGACAAGCCTCGTGAGTTCCCCCAGCTGCTGGCCTTCTTTCACTCTGGCCACTGTTTTCCATTCACCCACTCTTTCCATTTTGTTGAGTTGTCTAGTCTGTGCCAGGCACAGCTAGGCATTAAGGAAACAGATAGAATGTCTGCTCTCAAAGAGCTCAGAGTCTGTGTGGATAGATAAGAAAACTGACAATTACAAACAAGGTAGTAAGTCCTGCAAGGGAGGCCAGAGGAATGAATGAATTAGTGAATTAGTGAGTAAATCTGGGTATGTGAACATACCTCAGTCTACTCAATCCTGTAGCCCCCACGCATGGTGTGACGAGTCTTATGTCCACCTTGTCAGTGGGTAGGAGCAGACAGGTCTAGGACTGAATTCCCAAGACCATGCACCTCTCTTAAAAGGGTACATGTGAGATGTCTAAGGCAGAGACTTGGGGAAAGTGGGATCCTTAAACGGTTTCTCCTTTCTATGAACAATAAGGAATTTTTCTCTTGACCAGTACAAACCCCTTTTCTTTCTTTAAACTATCTTTTGGAAAATTCATTCATTGATTGATTCAACAAATATTTATTAAGCATTTACTATACGCTAAGTACAAATCCAGGTGCTGGGGATAGAAACAAAAGGGACCAAAACAAAGATCCCTGTTCTTGTGGAGCTTATATTCTAATGAGAGGAGACAGATAAAATAAGTCAAATTCTGGCTGAGATGAGATGGTGGTAAGTGCTATGACAGAATACAAAACAGGGAAGGAGGGGGCAGTGTTCCAGGTGGAAACTGCAATTTTCAATAGGATGGTCAGGAAGGCTGAATGAAAAGCTGACACCTCTGTAAAGACTTGAAGGAGGTAAAGGAGTGAGCCCAGAGGACATGGGGCAAGGGAGAGGAAGAGTGCTCCAGCCAGAGAGGAGTGTGAGTGCAGGGACCCGGAAATCAGGGGCAAAGGGGGCCAGGACTGTAAGAGCAGAGGGGCAGAATGGCTGGAGGTGAGGGTGGAGAAGCAGGCAGGGCTCAGATAATATGAGTCCTTCTAGGTCATGTGGAGGATTCTGCATTTTAGGCTAAAAGTGTTAGGAAGCCATTAGAGAATTGCTTTAACTCACGTTTAGCAACGTGATATACATTTTATGTGTCCACGTGACTGGATCTGGGCATGCCCAGATATCTGGCTCAACATTATTTCTGAGTGTGTCTGGGAGGATGTTTCCAGATGAGATTAGTATTTGAATCAGTAGGCTGAGTATAGCAGATTGCCCTCCCCAATGTGAATGGGTATCAACCAATCCACTGAGGACCTGAATAGAGCAAAAGGCAGAAGAAGGGAGAATTCGGTTTCTGTATGACTGTCTAGGCTGGGACGTTGGTCTTCTGCGCTCAGGCTGGGACTCACACCATTGGCTCTCCTAGTTCTCAGACCTTCAGGCTGCAACCACACCATTGGCTTTCCTGGGTCTCAGCTTGCGGATAGCCGATCACGGGACTTCTAAGCCTTCATAACTGCATGAGCCAGTAGCCAATTCCATATCCTTATCTTACATACAGACATACATACATACATACATACATACATACTGTTTCTCTAGAGAACCCTGACTAACACATCCCTCTGGATGGTGTGTAGAGAATGGATTGAAGGGGTCCAAGGACAGAGTAGGACAACAGTTATCAGGTGATTGCAATAATTCTGGTGAAAAAGGAGAGCGCCTGCCCCAGAATGATAGCTGTGGAGGTGATGGAAGTGGTCAGATTCTGGATCTGTTTTGAAGAGAACCCATAAGATTTTGCTGACAGGTCAAATGTAGGGTATGAAAGAAAGAGCAGTGTCAAGGATGAAAACTTCAAGGTTTTCTGCTGGAGGACCCGGAAGGAGGACTCGACATGAATCAGGACGAGCAGGCTTGGTGGGGAAGGTCAGGAGCTCAGGCTTGATTAGGACAAGTATGACATGTCGAGTGGAGATGTCAGGTAGGCAATGGGATGTGTGAGTCTGGAGTTCCGTGCAGAGTCCTGGCTGGAGAGAAAAGCTTGGGGTCATCAGAACATGGATGGAACCTAAAACCATGTGACTGGGTGAGTCAGCCAGGGAGTGAATGGGGACGGAGAGAAGGAGAGGTACAGGACTAAGCCCTGGACCCACCAGTGTTCAGAGATCAGGTTAAGGGAAACCAGGAATTGTGGGGATCCTGGAAGCCTTGTGGAGAAAATGTTGAAAGGAAGAGGAAGTGATCAACTGCATCAAATTGTGGGAGAGGGCATGATTGCATATATACAAAATATCCAGAGTAGGTAAATCGATAAAGGCCAAGAGGAGATTTGGTGGCTGCCAGGGGTTAGGGGCGTGGGGAGTGACTGCTGATTGGGTATAGGGTTTTCTTTTGGGGTGATGAAAATGTCTTGAAACTCGACAGAGATGGTGGTTGCACAACGTTGTGAATGTATTAAATGCCACTGAATTTTACTGTAAAATGATTAATTTTATGTTATGTGAATTTTACATCAATAAAAAAAGTTCTGTGAGAGATCAAGTGTGCTCAGATTGGGAAAATGACTGGTGGATTTAGAAGTGTGGAGGTCTTTGGTGGTCTAGACAGGACTTATTTGGGGGGCTGTAGAGCAAAAACCTAAGGAGAGTAAATTAAAGGGAGAATGGACACGTGAGTGCTGCCAGAGGGCCACAGTACTCCCAGGAGATTTTTACCTCTCCACCCAGAGCCAAAGCAAGGATCGCATTTTTTCCCTCTGTCATTTTATTCATTAACCTCAAGGCTCACTCACCTCTGGAATCTGGTTTTGACCTTGGCATCAGCAGATTTCTTATACTTTTTTTCTTTCTTGCTAACTCCTTCATGCATTTAAAATGATGGTTTTTTCCAGCTTCACAAATTCGGTGGGTATCCAGTGGTGCCTCATTGTGGTTTTTCATATGTAAACATACATTGTATGTGTACACCTTGATATTGTCAATACAAACTGTCACTTGCCATTGGCACTTGCCATCGAGCTCTAGAAGGATTAAATCATGAGCTGCTGCAGCCACTGACTTTCAAAACCCCTTGAAAGGGGTTCAGGGTGGAGGGCAGAGATGAGGCCCTCTGTGCTCTGGGAAAAACTAGCAGAACAGGTCTTCAGAGAGTTTGATATTTTCAGGAGCCAATTTTATGAGCCCAATTGTTGTATTTCCTCATGTCTAGAAAACCACTAAAACCCTTCATGGTGACGTCTGACGTCTGCTCCTCGTGACTAGCAGAAACCTGCTGCAAAAAGTATGTGCTTGATTACATGCTCTTCCCCTTCACCAAAATCACATATATACTGACCTTCCCCTCTACCTCTTTGGAGCAGTTTCTCAGAGCTATCTGAAATGCTGTCTCCAGGGCTATAGTCCTCATTTTGCCCCAAATAAAGCTTAACTCACAACTCTCACACTGTGCATGTTTTTAAGTTGGCAATATACATGTATGTAAATATGTATTTTATAAGTATATAATGTGTATATATAAAATATATTAAAAAATATTTTTATCTAGTGTTTTTTAGGTATTTTAATGTAGGAAGAGTTCAGGATATTTTATACACAGCTGGCTTGGACACAAATTTCCCCTGCATTTTTTTAACCTATTTTTACGGTGAAACATAACACACGTAGAGGAGTGTACAAATACATATCACATACATGTACAGACATGAGCTTGCCCGTGCATCAGAGGCCCCTGGGTGTTCTTTCCTACCATAACCCTCTTCTCTCCTGAAGGTAACAACAATCCTGATTTTTATGGAGATCAGTTCCTTATTTTTACAGAGGTCTGAGATATCGTGATTTATAAGAAATATGTATCTGGTCATTCAGATGACCAACATATACTTCTCCATATATAATTTTGTCTCTGTCCACAGTTCCTGGCTCGTAGCTCCCCAAACGCTTGGAATTTCCTAAGTGTTGAGAGTGTTGAAGTGTCTTGTGTTAGTGAAGTGATGGAAGCACTAAGGGTAGAGGCTGTTTGCCAGGAGAACCAACCAACTTTCATTCCCACCCTGTGGGGAGGGGAGAGGGCTGGAGGTAGAATAAATGGAATACATCACCAATTATCAATGATTTAATCAGTCATGCCTCTGTAATAGAGCCACCGTACAAAACCTAAAAGGACAGAGTTTGGAGAGCTTCCTGGTTGGTGAATATGAGTGGATGGGAGGCAAAGTGGCCAACAGAGGGCATGGAATCTCTGTGCCCCTTCCCACTTACCCGGGGCTTGAAACCAAGTCCCCTAAAACAGAGTTCCCCTGCTGAGTTTAGGATTAACCTCTCTATCAAAACTTTATTCCCTTTCTCGTCCAACCCCTATTCCCCTCAGGATTGAGAAATATCAAAGAAAAGGGGGACTGAAATTGAGCAGGGCCCTGTGGGGCCTTCCTGGTTATAAAAGCCCCTCTGTGTCTCCTGTTTCTTGTTTGTGGAAAAAGGCTTTGGTTTCCTAGGCCTTCCTTGAGTTCCAAAGAGCAGACTCAAGCAGTTACTAATTAGGGAAGTGAGGAAATGCAGAAACAGAGGGAAAGCAGTCAAGAAACAATAGTTCAGCAACAAAACAGAGTCTTAGTTCCTCCTCAAGAGACATATATACACAACAATCTGATGCATATCTTTGAGTTGTTCTGCAAAAATGAAGATCCCACCCGGCACCCTCTTCCCCTGCTCATCATAGTGATGATGACTACTTGCTGACCACAAGCATGTGGACCCCAGGCTGGTTGGAATCAGGAGGTGGATGATTAAGATTCCTGAAACACCACCCTGTTACCTCACCACCCACCCATCAGAAAAAAAGTTATGCACGCTGCAGCCCTCACCCCAAACGTTGCCTTTAAAAACCCTTCCCTGGGGCTTCCCTGGTGGTGCAGTGGTTGAGAGTCCGCCTGCCGATGCAGGGGACGCGGGTTCGTGCCCCGGTCCGGGAAGATCCCACGTGCCGCGGAGCGGCTCGGCCCGTGAGCCATGGCCGCTGAGCCTGCGCATCCGGAGCCTGTGCTCCGCAACAGGAGGGGCCGCAACAGTGAGAGGCCCACATACCACAAAAAAAACACAACAAAAAAAACCTTCCCTGAAAGCCACCAGGAGTTTGGGTCTTTTGAGCATGAGCTGTCTGTTCTCCTTGCTTTGCCCTGCAGTAAACACTGTACTTTCTTTCATCACAATCTGGTGTCAGGAGACTGGCTTTGCTGTGTGGTGGGCGAGCAGACCCAGTTTCAGTTTGGTAATACCCTATGCAGTTCTCCAGCTGGCTTTTCCAGAGTTCTATCCTTTCACAATAAACCAGTGATCTAGTAAGTAACATGTCTCTCTGTGGGCCATTCTAGCAAATTAATCAAACCCAAGGAGGGCGTTTTGGAAACCTCTGATTTATAGTCAGTTTGTTAGAAGTACAGGTAACAACCTGGACCTGCAACTGGCATCTGAAGTTCAAGGAGGGTGTTGGAAGCTCCAATCTTTAGCTGGTTTGGTCAGAAGCAGCTAAGACAGATAACAGCCTGGGCTTGTGACGGGCCTCTAAAGTGAGGGGCGGGGGTGAGGGGCAGTCTTGTAGGACTGAAGGCTTAACCTGTGGAGTCTGATGCTAACTCCAGGTAGATAGCATCAGAATTGAGTTGAACTCTAGGACACCCAGTTGGTGTCTGAGAATCGTTTGTTAGTGTGGGGCACACCCCTCACCCCCCGCCATGTTGGTATAAAAAAAGGAACAAAGAATGTCACTCATCCTCCAGTTATACAAAGGGTTAAATCACTACCTAGGGCAGTTGCCCAGTGACTGTGCATCCTGAGGAGAATTCAGAATGGAAAAAACAGGTGAGGCATCCTGTGCTTTGGATAAACAGGATGAGGCTCCAGATAGTTAAGAACAGGCTCCTAGATAGCTAAGATGCATATCTCAGGAAGAATTTCAATGAGCCCAGATTCTTGCATCTTCCCATACACAGAAAAGCACTAAACTCATCAACCTGAGATACTGTTTGTGATTTCACCAAGATGTATGCTTCAGTACATGTTTTCCTAGACAAAAACATTCACGTATATACTGGTTCCTCCCCCACCTCTTCAGAGCAGCTTCTCAGAGTTACTGAGAGGCTGTTTCTCAGGCTATCATCCTTAGTAAGATCCTGAGTAAAACGCAACTCACAGCTCTTAGGTTGTGTGGCTTTTTTTTTCAGTAGGCACTGGAAATGGGTCTCAGAACACCAAAAAAAGGTCACTTACAAATTGGCACTTGCCATCTACCTCTATAAGTATTAAACCATGAGCTGTTGCAGCTGCTGACTTTCAACACCCCCTGAAAAGAATTCAAGGTGGAGGGCAGAGATGAGGCCCTCTGTGCTCTGGGAAAAACTAGCAGAACAGGTCTTCAGATAGTTACATACTTTCAGGAGCCAATTTTATGAGCCCAATTGTTGTATTTCCTCATGTCTAGAAAACCACTAAAATCCTTCATGGTGACGTCTGCTCCTCATGACTAGCAGAAACCTTCTGCCAAAAATATGTGCTTGATTGCATGCACTCCCCCTTTACCAAAAATCACATATATACTGACCTTCCCCTCTACCTCTTTGGAGCAGTTTCTCAGAGCTATCTGAAATGCTGTCTCCAGGGCTATAGTCCTCATTTTGCCCCAAATAAAGCTTAACTCACAACTCTCACATTGTGCATTTTTTTAAGTCAGCGCCCCTAACTTTGCATAGCTATACAATCTAGTTTAATTTCACCTGTTTATGAACTTTACGTACACGGAGTCCTTGTGTATGTTTTCTCCTGTGTCTGGCTTATTTTGTCAATACTAGGTGGAATATTTAACCACATTGTAGCATGAGGAATTTTCATTATTCTGTGGTATTCCATTCTATCTATCTATCTATCTATCTATCTGGAGAGAAAGAGAGAGAGAGGAATATGGGACCCTGGAAAGAGTGAGTCTGACCATTCCTCTAAGGAATCTTGTTGTAAAGGAAAAGAAAAATGGGCAGTTTCTAGAGGGGATGATGGGGTCAAGAGAGGATTTTTTCTTTCCCTGCTTTTCCTTTTTTTAAGGATTGGAGGAGAAACAGCATGGAAAAGCTCTCTTTCAAGAAAGATCCAAAAGAGAAAGAAAAAATGATAATGCAAGAGAAAAAGGGAAGTTGAAGCAATGCCTTTGAGTTGATGAGAGGGGATGGTACACATGGGACATGTGTGGAGGGGATGCCTTAGCTAGGAACATGAACAATTTGTCCATCTGTCAACTTAAAGAAAAACACACAATGTGAGTTGTGAGTTAAGTTTTATTCAGGATTTACTAAGGATTATAGCCTGGGAGACAGCATCTCTGATAGCTCTGAGGAACTGCTCCAAAGAGGCAGGGGGGAGGCTAGTTTATATGTGATTTTTGTTGTTGTTAGGGAATACTTGCAGTCAGCATACATCTTGGTAAAAGATTACTGCTCGGGCTTCCCTGGTGGCACAGTGGTTGAGTGT
>NW_006781401.1:923143-946528 GCF_000442215.2 Lipotes vexillifer | reverse complement strand
CCAAAAAAAAAAAAAAAAAAAAAAAAAGATTACTGCTCATCACAAAGAACAGGTATCTCAAGTTAATGGTTATAGTGCTTTTCTACGTCCGGAGGAGGCAAAAAGCAGGGTTCATTAAAATTCTTCCTGAAATGCATCAAACTATCTAAGTACCTGTTTGTCCAAAGCACAGAGCATCCTGTTACCATCTTTAATTTCCCCTGTCTGAAGCACAGAGCGCTTCATCCTGTTATTGCCATAACGTCTTTGTCTGAAGTACCAAGTGCACTGTCAGCGGCTGCAGCGGGTTAATCTTTGTAAACTTGGATGGAGAGTGAGCTGCTCTTTGCTCTTCTTTTGCTTGCATGTCCTCACAGGAAGCAAAGCGGACTGTACAGTCATAGATGCAGGTAGAGTGGTGGATGCTCTGGGGGTGCTTGTAGACATTCTCTTCTGATTGATTGACTTGTCTCAGAGAAACAGGAAATGAGGTCACCAGCTGAAGATGAGGATTGGGGAGGAGGTCTTGGGGTTTTAGGAGTGAGAAAATGTGAAAGTGCCACTTAGCAGCCTGGGAAACGAAATTATAGGGAGAATATGGGTGATTTCCGGATAGCATCCAGGGCCCACTTCAAGCTGGGCCCTGAACTTACAGTGAGATGTATCAGCCTGGTTGCGTGATCCCCTGCAGTGGCATTCTGCCTCGTAAGCCCTGGGCCAAGCAGGGGGAGCAATGGATTAGCCAGGTTCAGCTAAGCAAGTCTGAGGAAATGAGAGTGCCCATGAAAGTGGCCATGGAATTTAAAGTGGGTTAAAGGGTGTAAGAACATGAGGTAAGTGGCAGACAGCAAAGCACATTGGGTGAAATGGATTGTAGAGTCTGGAGGGTTACAAGGACTGTTAGGGCCCGAGGCCCTGGAGAGAATGAAGTGGAAGGTAGGAAGAAGTGGTGGAGAATGGGATGCTTGAAATTATGGAGGATTGGGGCTTCCTGGTTGCTATGGACTGAATTGTATCCCCCCTAGCTCATGTATTGAAACCCTTATCCCCAATGTGATTGTATTTGGAGATAGGGCCTATAAGGAGGTAATTCAGGTTAAATGAGGTCATAAGGGTGGGGCCCTGATGAGATAGGATTAGTGTTCTTTTTTTTTTTTTTTTTTAGATTTTCCTTTGGAGAATTTCAAACATATAAAAAAGTAGAGAGAACATTTTTTTGTGGTACTCGCGGGCCTCTCACTGCTGTGGCCTCTCCCGCTGCGGAGCACAGGCCCCGGATGCGCAGGCTCAGCGGCCATGGCTCATGGGCCCAGCCGCTCCACGGCATGTGGGATCCTCCTGGACCGGGGCTCGAACCTGCATCCCCTGCATTGGCAGGCAGACTCTCAACCACTGCGCCACCAGGGAAGCCCAGGATTAGTGTTCTTAAAAGAAAAGAAACCAGAGAGCGCTCTTTCTTCATCTCCATCCTCCCCTCCCCACCAAGTGATGACGCGGTGAGAAGGCCAAAAGCCAGAAAGAAAGCTTTCACTAGAAACCAAATCTTGATCTTGAACTTCTAGCCTCCAGAACTATGAGAAAATAAATTTCTATTGCTTAAACTACTCACTGTATGGTATTCTGTTATAGCAGCCTGAGCAGACTAATACACTGATAATGACATGGTCTGCTCTAACATATGACATGGGATTTGAGGGCTCAGGGTGTTGGAAGGAATAGCTGTGGGTATATTGGAATCACTGAGAATAGTGACAGGCATTGTGCAGGAGAGAGTGACAATGATCCAGGAGCAAGAAGCTTGTTCCTCAAGGAACAAGGATCTTGGTTCTGGTGTCAGTAACGACTGTAATGGGGAGAGGTGGTGGTTGGTAAGGTCTGAGACTCAAAGACGGATATTGTTAGGGAGGACACAAGGCAGAAAACGGAGGCTCTGAAGCCAAGTGGTAGAGTAAAAATCCCACCCAAAGCCTGGCCGAAATCCCAGTGCAGACCCAGCCCTGTCTCTCACTCCCTGTGCCCCCTGCCCTCCCAGGCTTATTGGAGGGGTGAGTGAGTCAGTGCTGGGAGAAAATTCTGAACATGCTGGAGGGATCATAATCCTGGCTGAGGAACCACTGAAGAGGCATTGAGCAAACAAGAAGCATTCTGTTCACCTTAAAAGGATCCAGTTTCACCCCTGGAATGTGATGACAGTGGATGCTTTGTAAAATTACATGAAAATGCCCTTGGTGAAGGGAGCTTTCCAGGGAAAAGTGTACTAGAGCCACAGGCTGCAAGCAGCCTCCATCTACAGCAGTGCCTGAGCTAATTTCATTGCCTCTTCCAAAGAGCGGGAGTGAGGTACAGCTTTCACTCCCACCTCAGGGCCTTTGCAGTTGTTCCCTCTGCCTGAAGATATTCACAGAGCTTGTTGCATTAATTCAGGCTCCCTACCCTAACGGCCCAATAAAAGAGCCTACCCTATCATTCACTATTCCCTTATTCTGTTGTCTTTTCCTTCATAGCATTTATCATCATTTGATGCTACTTTATTTGTTTATTTCTGTGTCAACACTAAAAGGCAGGCCCCATGGAGGCAGGAAGTTTGCTTTCTTGTTCATTTCCAAATTCAAAAGCACCTGGAGCAGTGCTCAGTAAATTTTTTTTTTTGATATGAATGAATAATCTTAATCTTGAGGAAAGTTATCTGGGTTGGGTCCTGAAGTAAAATTATTTTACAAAAATAATGCCCAGAGGGCTTCCCTGGTGGCGCAGTGGCTGAGAGTCCGGGTTCGTGCCCCGGTCCGGGAAGATCCCACATGCCACGGATTCTACATTTATTAGTTAGCATTCTACTGCAAGTAAGTGCTTTCTTTTCTCCTCATTCATTTATTGATATCAAAGTAGACTCATAGATTCCTGTTTTACCCCATGGAATATAATCTGTTACTCTTTTTTTAAAAAAAAGATTTATTTATTATTTATTTATTTTTGGCTGTGTCACATCTTAGTTGAGGCATGTGGGATCTTTCTTTGCGGTGTGCGGGCTCTCCGTTGCAGCGCACGGGCTTCTCTCTAGTTGTGGCGTGCAGGTTTTCTCTCTTTAGTTGTGGGGCGCAGGCTCCAGGGTGCGTGGGCTCTGTAGTTTTGTGGCACACAAACTCTCTAGCTGAGGTGCGAGAACTCAGTAGTTATGGTGCATGGGCTTAGTTGCCCCGCGGCATGTGGGATCTTAGTTCCCTGACCAGGGATTGAACCGGTGCCCCCTGCATTGTAAGGTGGATTCTTTACCACTGGACCACCAGGGAAGTCCCTATAATCTGTAACGCTTATTAACTGTTTTGATGCTCAAATTATCCTAGAATCTGGCTTCTTTGTCCTTTTGACATGTCACTATCATTTTTAGAGCACTTCCTTTATTTCTGGGACCCCACAAGAGGTTTTGGGCTCATCTTATACTTTCTGTGCCCTCCTAGAATCAATAATTTCCCCAAGGATCCCTGGTTCATTTTGCTAGAAAAAAGTGGTATTTAGAAACCAAGATTTGGGGGCTAAGTGTGTTCATTGTTACTTGCTGTTTACTTGTGCATCTTTATATTTTGAGGACCATGAGTTTACACCAATACTTCCAATCCCAATCCAACACCACAAGGTTCATTCCAGACCTGCCATTTTCATATTTGTAAATCTCCTCTCTGACAGTGAGAAACCTGTTCTTTATTATCCATTATCCTCAATATATTTATGTATTTGCTCAATCCCACTTTATGTAACTAATCTCCCAAACCTGCTTTGTCGCTGCCCAACTTGGCTACCTTCTTTGCTGAGGATCCCACTGCCAGGGCACTGACCTGCTGAGCCAATAATCTTATATGAGCCCTGATTGCTATTGGGGTACCTACAAACTTGGCAACTTTCCTCACTTGTACCTGTTCAATCACTTCTCAACTGGGTTATTAAGTAAGGAAGCAGAAAAGGAAGGCAGGAAGCCCATATGAATATTTCACATAAATATAAAACAAAATTAAGTTTAAAAATAAATCCCCCATATTAAAAGAAAAGAATGAAATACATCTGTACATTGAGTTGTAGCATAACCACACAAACAGAAACTATTTCAATTCACTTTAACACAAAGTAATTTGACTGCACATTTCCACAGACATATATTGTAAGAACAAAAAGAGCTACAAGAGGGAATTCCCTGGTGGTCCAGCGGTTAGGACTCTGTGCTCTCACTGCCGAGGGCCTGGGTTCAATCCCTGGTCGGGGAACTAAGATCCCACAAGACACGTGGCCAAAGGAAAACAAAAAGCTAACTAAAAGAAAACTTAAATGGGTTTCAACAATAACACAGAAATTCCACTCCTTAGTATATATATGAGTAATAAAAACATATGTCTACACAAAAACTTGTACATGAATGTTCATAGCAGCATTACACATAACGACACAAGTGGAAACAACCAAAATGTCCATCAACTGTTGAATGGATTTTAAAATGTGGCGTATCCATACAACTGAATATTATTCAGCCATAATAATGAATGCAGTGCTAATACATGCTACCGTGGATGAACCTTGAAAATATTGTGCTAAGTGTTTAAAGAATCCAGACACAAAAGAACACATATTACACGATTCCATTATATGATGCGTACAGAATAGGCAACTTTATAGAGACAGTAAGTAGATTAGTGGTTGCAGGGGGGCAGGCAGAGGAGAATGGGGAGTGACCACTAATGGGTATGGGATTTCTTTCTGGGATAACGAAAATATTCTGAAATTAGATAGTTGTGTTAGTTGTACAACTTTGTGAATATGATAAAAACCATGGAATTGAACTTTATGGTATGTGAATTATATCCAATAAAACTGTTATTTAAGAAAAGAGGGAGGTAACCAGTTATGAGGTGCTTCCTGACTGAAGAACACACCATCACCTACATAGCATTCTTGTCAAAAATCAGAATCTGAATCTTATCAAGTCTTCAGAAAGGAACATGTTAAAAACACCACGGAGATATAATAGCTAAATCCACAATGAGGGAAACTCTACTGGACAAATAACCTGACTTCCTCAACAAATACATTGCAAGGTAGAAAAACAAACAAAAGCTATAACAAAAAACAGAGAAAGAGAGTGAGAGAGAAAGGTGGGGTGGGGGTGGGGGGACAAGAGGAACCTATAGATTCCAATGTATGGATGTTACTTGGATATTGATTCCAACAAATGAAAACGAAAAAGCAAAAAATAATATGAAACAATTGGGGATATTTGAACAATGACTGGATTTTGACAATATTAAGGAATTATAGTTATTTATTTAGTGTGACAATAATATTGAGATTATGCTTTTAAAAATAGTTCTTTTGTGTTGATGAAACAGTTCTGTATCTTGAATTCTTGATTGTGGTGGTGGTTACATGAATCTATACATGTGATAAAACTGCATAAAACTATAAACACACACATACAAAGGAGTGTATGTAAAACCTGATGTAATTTGAATGAGGTCTGCCAACATACAATGGTGAAGCAGGCATAGGGTAACTGGTATAGATTCTCATATTCAAAAATGGGGGACTAGGTGGCACACAAGAATCAATAGTCCATAGCAGTGGATTCTGAAATCCAGTAGGCACATGTTGTTAGTTCCCTGATTAGGGCTCAAGGCTTGAGAAGATTCACTATGGCTCTTGATTCCACCCTCTACATCATCTTTCCTTTTCCATGAAAGGTAGCCTGTCTTTACAACGAGGTAGTCTTCTTAGATTGTGCTTTGCCTACAGAATCTGGGGGGTCCAAAGATTTCTTAATTTCAGTCCAAACCGGTGGTGTTTCTCCTAATATAATTCTCTTTAAAATGTTGTAGATTTCTTATGAATCTTACTGGAGTTTACGTTATTAGACAAATCAACACCCACGAATCTCTAAGATAATCTCTTCTCTACTTGGGTTTTGCCTGAGACTGCCTAAGAACAATGTTCTTAAAATTCTTAGAAGTCCTATTGTTTGCACCATTATTTGAGGCACTGCCTTAGATCTTTCTAACATGTTAGTAACATGTTTCTAACATGTTAGTCTACCCTTGGCTTCATCTTTTTTTAAATTAATTAATTTAATTTATTTATTTTTGACTGTGTTCGGTCTTCATTGCTGCACGTGGACTTTCTCTAGTTGTGGCGAGTGGGGGGCTACTCTTTGCTGCGGTGAGTGGGCTTCTCATTGTGGTGGCTTCTCTTGTGGCAGAGCACAGGCTCTAGGCACATGGGCTTCAGTAGTTGTGGTACACGGGCTCAGTAGTTGTGGCTCGTGGGCTCTAGAGCACAGGCTCAGTAGTTGTGGTTCATGGGCTTAGTTGCTTCGCAGCATGTGGATCTTCCCAGACCAGGGCTCGAATCCATGTCCCCTGCATTGGCAGGTGGATTCTTAACCACTGTGCCACCAGGGAAGCCCTTGGCTTCATCTTTAAACCATGTTTTTATAACTTGTGTTCTGATTTTTTTCCCAGAAGTCATTTCTTAATTTTAGCATTGTTTGCTATCTATAGATTCTGGGAATTTTAAAATCTGGCAAGTCCTGAAAAATTTATGTTTTAGAGTTATTTCTTTAACATATGTCTTTCTTCTTGCATTTTACTACAGGCAGCAATAAGAAGTCAGGTGAATATTCAACACTCTGCTTAAAAATTTTCTTAGATCACTCACTTAATTAGATAGATTGTCTACTTTCCATGTTACTATGGATTACAATGTGGCTAAAAGTTCTGCCATTAAATACCAATAATTCCTTTGCTTCCAGTTTTTGATAATATTTTCTTCATTTTCCTTTAACCTTTCATGGTCAGCCCCCCTGGGGGCCATTAAGCTACTTCTAACTGCCTCTTTGAGGCCCTTTAGGCTTTCATTAACACACTCCTCAAGGTATATCCAGTTTCCACCCCTTGCCTGATCTCAAAGCCAATCCCACATTTTTTAGGTTTTTGTTAAGGCAGCACCTACTTCCAGGTATCAGTCTCTGTGTTAGTTATCTACTGCTGCATAACAAATTATCCCAAAACTTAGTAGCTTAAACAATATGGTGTTATATATTATCTCCCACAGTTTTGTGGGCAGGGATTTGGGAGCAGGTTGGCTGGGCAGCTCTGGACCAAATTGTCTTATGAGGGTCTTCCATGAGCTGCAGTCATCTGGAATCTTGACTGGCACTGAAGGATCTGCTTCTCACCTGATTGGCAAGTCAGTGCTGTCTGTTGATGGGTGGCCTCTGTTTCTCTTCACATGGGCCTCTCTATAAGGATGCTTTAGTGTCCTCATGGAATGGCAGCTTGCTTCCCCCACCAGGGCTGGGACCATAGTGAGGGAAGTGAGTCACTTAGAGGGCAAAATTGAAGGAGGCACGCACTCTCAGGGTTATACAAGTGTAGGGTCGGCACCTGAGAGTAAATGCCTCCCTATATTTTGCATCCTAGGTGCCTCGCTTATGTCATCCTAGACCAGGGGTCCCCAATCCCCGGGCCATGGACTGGTACTGGTCAGCGGCCTGTTAGGAACCAGGCTGCACAGCAGGAGGTGAGTGGCGGGTGAGCGAGTGAAGCTTCATCTGCCGCCCCCCATCGCTCACATTACTGCCTGAACCATCCCCCGTTCCCGTGGAAAAATTTTCTTTCATGAAACCGGTACCTGGTGTCAAAAAGGTTGGGGACCGCTGCCCTAGACCCAGCCTTGCCCCCCACAGTGAGCAATCCAAGAGGCCAGTGAGGAAACTGCAATACCTTATGACTCAGACTCAGAGATCAGAAACCAACACTTTCACCGTATTTTACAGGCTACCCAGACCATCCCGTATTCAGTGTAGGAGGGGAATAACCAGAGGTAAGGATCACTGGGGGTCATCTTGAGGACTGACTACAACAGATAAGATATAATGTCTGGGATTTACTATAAAATAATGTGGATTTTGGGAATTTGGTGGGATTCAATACAAATCAATCAAGACTGACCATTGGTTGATCAACAACTGATAGGTAGGTACACGGAGGTCCATTATGCTGTGCTGTCTACTCTAGTAAACGTTTGAGATTTTCCATAATAAAAAATTAAAACAAGAAAAGACAATGTGATATGAGGTAGGAATTCTGCTCAGCCAGCATGGAGCAAGAGTTTGAACTCTTCACTGTTTTCACTGTGTCTCATGGAATGTTCGATACATACTTGCCTAGTTGATCAGAATTGCCTGTTTTTTTTTTTTTTTTACAGTACGTGGGCCTCTCACTGTTGTGGCCTCTCCGGTTGCGGAGCACAGGCTCCAGACGTGCAGGCTCAGTGGCCATTGCTCACGGGCCTAGCCACTCCGCAGCATGTGGGATCTTCCTGGACCGGGGCACGAACCCGTGTCCCCTGCATCGGCAGGCAGACTCTCAACCACTGCGCCACCAGGGAAGCCCGCCTGTTTTTATTTTTAAAATATAAAGTGAGAAAAAGAAGTTGCTGAAGGATGTTTATATGGTATAATAACATCTATTTAAAACTTTTAAATCTGTGAAATAATTCTACTTAATTTTAAAAAATATTTATTTATTTAGGCTGTGCCAGGTCTTAGTTGTGGCACACGGGATCTTCATTGCAGCATGCGGACTTCTCAGCTGTGGGATGGGCATGTGGGATCTAGTTCCCTGGCCAGAGATTGAACCCGGGTCCCCTGCATTAGGAGCGTGGAGAATTACCCACTGGACCACCAGGGAAGTCCCAATACTATGTAATTTTTAAAAAGACTTTTCTCTTTTTTTAGAGCAGTTTTAGGTTTACAGCAACATTGAGAGGAAGGCACAGAGATTTCCCGTGTACCCCTTGCTCCCACACATGTATAGCCTCCCCCATTATCAATATCACTCACCAGAACAGTACACTTTTTATCAAGGATGAACCTACACTGACACATCATAATCACCAAAAGCCCATAATTTACAATAAGCTTCACTTTTTGTGTTGTATATTCTATGGGTTCAGACAAAAGTATAATGACATATAGCCATCATATTACAATATCATAGAGTATTTTCACTGCCCTAAAAATCCTCTATGCTCTGTCTTTTCATCTCTCCCTGCCCCGTCCCTAGCAACCACTGATCTTTGTATTGTCTCCATACCCTTGTCTTTTCCAGAATATCATATAGTTGGAATCCTATAGTATGTGGCCTTTTCAGTTTGGCCTCTTTCTTAAGAATATGCATTTAAATTTCCTCTATTCCTTTAATTGTACTATATACTCTTTTTTTCTTTTTTTTAAAATTAATTTTAATTGGAGTATGGTTGCTGTTGTGTTAGCCTCCACTATACAACAAAATGAATCAGCCATACATATACAGATATCTCCTACTATATACTTTTTATGGATGTATGCATGCCAAGTAAGAGTATAAAAACTTACAGGAATAATAAACATTAAGTTATGGCAGTAGTTACTTCTGGGCTGAGGAAGCAGGGACAGAGTGGCCTTCAGACATAAGTTTTTTCAGGGTCAGAACAAAATGACATGATGTTATCACTTGATAAGGCTGGAATGTGGGTATATGGACATTTGTTATTCTATAGGCTTGTCTTACATTTGAAATATTTCAAAATAAAAAAGTAAATTATTTTTTAAAAAGCCAGGATAGCCACTGCTGTTCACCATTGTACTAAAAGTCCCAGTCAATGTAATGAAATAAGAAAAAGAAATAAAACATTAAAAAATTTGGCAAATACTGCCATAGTGCTTGAAATAAAGAGATCTTTTTGAGGACTTGGGTAAAGAATTTTTTGGGAGGGGATAACAAAAGAGCATTTGTTCAGGGGTAGGAATAGTATGAAGACATCAGAGGTCCTTCTCTTAATGATATAAAGGAAGGTAAGAAGTCCTGGGAGTTTATTAGCATAAAGCATCCCTAAGAAGACGAGTGTTGAATCTGTTCATACACTCCGAATAACTTTTCATAGATTCAGGGTCTGTTCACTCATTTATGAAAGCATAAAGTTGTTTGGGAGTCCTTTATTGAGTACAAAGCTTTGTTAGCCACTTACTGCTTCTTGTTTTGATTTTTTTATTTCCTCAGTCAGCCATTTCACTTTTAATCAAGTGTTTAGTTACAGAGAAAGAAGAAAAAAGAGGAACTTAGGTCTACTTTTGTTCAACTTTGGTTAATTATTTTTACTTTTGAAATCATGTTAATTGCTATCTGTGTGTTCTGCTAAACGTCACAAGGCAGGATCACTATGCAATTCATCCCTAGTTTGGGGAAGTCATGGGTTCTGGGGTACCAGCCAAAGATAACAGTGGATTTTGCCAATATCTTTTCATGCTCATTGAGGCTGTAGAAAGAAGATGCAAAAGAAATAATACTGATAGCATTTCTTTGATTTACTGAACACTAAAATTGAAAAAGAAGTTTTGTTTGGGAAAGGAAGGATAAGAAAATGAGACAACATGATACCAGGAACTTGATTCAACAAGTGGTTTTCAGGGCATGACCAGAAATCAGCCCAGATTCAGCCCAAAATCTTAGACTCTTTGATGTATAGCAACATCTAGAGAGGCATCTGGGCTGGAAACCAGAAGAACCATGTTCAAGTCCTGCTTTGCAGCTAACTTGTTGTATGATCTTAGCTGTCATGTTTCCTTCAGCATCTCCATTTCTTTATTTGCAAAATCAGGGTCCTGGGCTATATCATCTCCAAAGTTATTCTACATCCAAAAGTCAGAAAGGGACTTCACTTACTCTAGAAAGAATGTCACCAGAAGTAGGAACCACAGTGTTGTTTTGGTTAACTCTCGCACATTCATTTGGTATTCAGCCATTTGCAAAGAGCTTACCATGTTTTGAGGGACTGGATGAAAACACATAACAGCTAGTTGTCCCTGGACCAAGTAGTGATTTCTGAGCAAGATGTGGTAGAGGGAACCAGATCTGCCAAGAACGTTTTGGCAGAACATCACTGTCTTCTTCAGCTAGGAGACTGGGCTAAGCCTTCTTTTTAAAAATAATTCTCCAGGGCTTCCCTGGTGGCGCAGTGGTTGAGAGTCCGCCTGCTGATTCAGGGGATGCGGGTTCGTGCCCCGGTCCAGGAAGATCCCACATGCCGCGGAGCAGCTGGGTCCGTGAGCCATGGCTGCTGAGCCTGCGCGTCTGGAGCCTGTGCTCCGCAACGGGAGAGGCCACAACAGTGAGAGGCCCATGTACCGCAAAAAAACAAACAAACAAAAGAAACACGTAAGTGTATTCTCTTATAGTCCTGGTGGTCAGAAGTCCAAAACGGGTCTCACTAGTCTAAAATCAAGGTGTTGGCAGGGCTACATTCCTTCTGGAGGCTCTAGGGGGGAATCTGCTTCCTTGATTTTTCAGAGGCTGCCTGCATTTCTTGGGTTATGGACTCCTCCATCTTCAAAGTTAGCAATGGCCAGTTGAGTCTTTCTTATGCTACACCACTCTGACACTCTTTTTTGCCTCCCTCTTTTCTCTGTAATGACCCTTGTGAGTATATTGGGCCCGCTTTGATAATCCAAGATAATTTCCCCATCTCAAGATCCTTAATCACCTTTGCAGTCTCTTCTGCCACGTAAGGAAACATGCTCACAGGTTCCAGGAATTAGGACATAGACATCTTTAGGGAGCCCAGTAATTCCACTTGTAGGTATTGGGTCAGCCAAAAAGTTTGCTCTGTTCTAAGTAAACATAAAAGACCCTTTCCTCATTTTCACAAAGAACTTTATTAGCCGAACGAACTTTTTGGCCAACCCAATATATACCCAAGAGAATTGAAAACATATCCACACAAAAAATCATATACGAATGTTCATAGCAGGATTATTTACAATAGCTAAGAAGTGAAAGCAACCCAAATGTCCATCAACTGATAAATGGATAAACAAAGTGTGGTATACATCCTTACAATGAAATATTACTCAGCCAAAACAAAACAAAACAAAACAGTGGAGTACTCACACATGGACACATGGGTGGACTTTTATAATATTATGCTAAATGAAAGAAGCCAGACACAAAAGGCTACATAAAGCATGATTCCATTGTATGAAATATTCAGAAAAGGCAAATCTATAGAGATAGAAAGTAGATTTGTGGTAACTGGGACCTGGTGGTGGGAACAGAGAGTGACTGCAGATGGGCATAAGGGGTCTTTTGGGAATGATGGAAATGTTCTAAAACTAGATTGTGGGAATGGTTGCCCAACTCTATACATTTACTGTAAATTATTGAATTGCATACTTAAAATGATTGAATTGTATGACATATAGATATCTCAATAAAGCTGTTTCTTCAAATGAGAAGGACAGAATGAGTATAGAGTGCACAAGCTGAAGTTGCCAACCCCTTTTCTTAACAAGGACTGTCTTTTATTCTGAGATTATTTCCTTCCCATGTTTTTTAAAGTTAATATATCCTTTCTTCCTAGAAGTGATGTGATAGAAAATGGCAGTAATAGTAGTTGGTTTTTTATTGTCCTTCCTTGGAAAGTAAAAAGTAAACACCCTGTGTCATTTATGGAAGGTTTGTAGGAACTGTAATGATCTGTGAAATCCAAGAGTTTGGAAGCCCTACACCAGCTAATCTGTAGAGATGAAAGTGGTCTTAGGGATCGCTGAGTTCAACCCTCTCATTTTCAAGATGAGAAAGGGCTGGGGGCCCATGGCAGTGGAGCCATTCATCTAAGGTTGCCTAGCAAGTCTCTGGATAGTTCATTTTCTTTCCACTCTCACTGCCTCCTCCAAGGCACCTTCTGATTCCAGGAAGCTAAGAATTGTTCTTCTTGCCTATCAGTGTACACTAAGGTATGACATTCTAGGCAGGTCAAAATGTTAAGAGGTTTCACCCAGGACACAGTTCTAGGCGAAATGCCTGGCTCTACTGAACTCAGTTAATCTGGATAAGTCACCTGACCCAGGCCAGCCCACACTGCCACATGACAGTCAAAGGCAGTGAAGTGCATCTGTCAAATGACTAAGAAGGGCTTTACTGGCAAAAGGAGATGTTGACCATTTGTGTTGTTAACTGAGTGTACTTCCCAAAACTCAGCAGAATGAACATGTGACTTGTAACCCCTGGGGCTGGACCTCAGCACCACATTCTCAGTTTCACTCTTGCTGCTGAAAATATACTGCAAAGGCACCAGTGAAAATTTCCAGACCCCCAAAGATGAATCAGGCATTCTGTCTTTTTTCTTTTTCTTTTTGGTTTTATTAATTTGGTTTTTTTTTTTTTTGCTGTACTGCATAGCATGAAGGATCTTAGTTCCCTGACCAGGGATTGAACCTATGCCCCCTGCAGTGGAAGTGCAGATTCTTAACCACTGGACCACCAGGGAAGTCCCAGGCATTCTGTCTTTATTTATTTGCACCTAGTTTTAATTCCAGAAAGGATTGAAGGCAGCTTTCAAGGATGCATAAAATACAGAGAGTGTAAATTAAAAGGGAGAGTGATATGAAAGCAACCAAAGTGTCCATCAACAGATGAATGGAAAAAGAAGATGTGGCACACACACACACACACACACACACACACACACACACCCTCTCTCTCTCTCTCTCTCACTCACACACAATGGAATACTACTCAGCCATAAAAAAGAATGAAATTTTGCCATTTGCAATAACATGGATGGACTTGGAGGGCATCATGTTAAGTGAAATAAGTCAGACAGAGAAAGACAAATACTGTATGATATCATTTATATGTGGAATCTAAAAACCACAATAAACTAGTGAATATAACAAAAAAGAAATAGACTCACAGATACAGAGAACAAACTAGTGGTTACCAGTGGAGAGAGGGGAGGGGGGAGGGGCAATATAAGGGAAGGGGATTAAAAGGTACAAACTATTTTGTATGAAATAAGCTACAAGGATCTACTGTACAACACAGGGAATATAGCCAATATTCTATAATAACTATAAATGGAGTATAACCTTTACAAATTGTGAATCACTGTACTGTACACCTGTAATTTATATAATATTGTACAGCAACTATGCTTCAATTTTTAAAAAGTTTAAAAAGAGGGAGAGTGATACTAAAGTTATATAAATATGGAAGTCAGGTTCTGACCTGAAACCCAACTTTTTATTAAAAATGTCTATAAAAATATTCAATTAAAATTTTTATACCTCTTAGCTCTAAAGCACAAATTTTTAAAAACTTTATTATGATATAATTCACATACTATAAAATTCACTCTTTTAAAGTGTACAATTCAGTGAGTTTTTTGGGGGTTTTTTTTGCGGTACGTGGGCGTCTCACTGTTGTGGCCTCTCCCGTTGCGGAGCACAGGCTCCGGACGCGCAGGCTCAGCGGCCATGGCTCACGGGCCCAGCTACTCCACGGCACGTGGGATCTTCCCGGACCGGGGCACGAACCCGTGTCCCTTGCATCAGCAGGCGGACTCCCAAGAGCTGCGCCACCAGAGAAAACCCCAGTGGGGTTTTTTGTTGTTCTTTTTGGCCACGCTGCATGGCTTGCAGGATCCTAGTTCTGCGACCAGGGATCAAACCCACGCCCTTGGCAGTGAAAGTACAGAGTCATAACCACTGGACCACCAGGGAATTTGCAAAATTAGATTTCTTTTTTCTTTTTTTTGGTCGTACCACGCGGCCTGCAGGATCTTAGTTCCCCAACCAGGGATGGAACCCGTGCCCACTGCAGTGGAAGCACAGAATCCTAACCACTGGGCCACTAGGGAATTCCCGCAGTGGTTTTTAATATATTCACTGTTCTGCACCCATCACCAATATCTAATTTAAGAACATTTTCACCACCCCAAAGAGAAAACTCTGTACCTGTTAGCAGTCACTCCCCATTCTATCCCAGTCCCTTGCTGGGAGAAAATATTTTGCAAAAGACATATCTGATAAAGGACTATTAACATATATATATATATATATATAACTTAAAGCTCAACAATGAGAAAATTAACAACCCAATTTTAAAATGGGCAAAAGACCTGAACAGACACCTCACCAAAGAAGATATAGAAATGACACATAAATATATAAAAAGATGCTCAACATCGTATGCTATTAGGGAATAGCAAATTAAAACAACGATGAGATATCACTACTCACCTATTAGAATGGCCAACATCCCAAACATTGAAGACACCAAATGCTGGTGAGAATATAGAATATGAACTCTTGTTCATTGCTGGGGAGAATGCAAAATGGTACAGGTATAGCCACTTTGGAAGACAGTTTGGCATTTTTTTATAGAACTAAACATACTCTTTGCATGTGATGCTGCAGCTGTGCTCCTTGGTATTTCTCCAAGTAAGTGAAAACTCATGTCCACACAAAATCTGCACATGGATGTCTATAGCAGTTTTATTCATAATTACCAAAACTTGGAAACAACTAAAATGTCCTTCAGTAGATGAACAGATAAATAAACTGTGGTACATCCAGACAATGGAATATTTTTCAGTGCTAAGAAGAAATGAACTCTCAAGCCATGAAAAGATATCGAAAAAACTTAAATGCATATTACTAAGTGAAAGAAACCAATGTGAGAAGGCTACATACTGTAGGATTCCAAATAGGTGACATTCTAGAAAAGAAAAATCTATGGACAGAGTTAAAAGATCAGTGGTTGCCAGGAGTTTGGGGGAGGGAGGGATGAACAGGCAGAGCACAGAGGATTTTTAGGGCAGTGAAACTATTCTGTATGATACTGTAATGGTGGATCAATATAATCATACATTTGTCAAAATCCATAGACTGTACAACACCAAGAGTGAACCCTAATGTAAATTATGGATTTTGGGTGATGATATGTCAGTGTAGATTCATTGGTTGTCATAAAAGCGTCACTCTGGTACAAGATGTTGATTGTACAAAATGATACTCTGCTAACAGGTCCTGAGTGAGCTTTAAAAAACATGACAGCTTTTTTTTTTTTTTAAAGAAGATGTTGGGGGTAGGAGTTTATTAATTAATTAATTAATTTTTGCTGTGTTGGGTCTTTGTTTCTGTGCGAGGGCTTTCTCTAGTTGTGGCAAGCAGGGGCCACTCTTCATCGCGGTGCGCGGGCCTCTCACTATCGCGGCCTCTCTTGTTGCGGAGCACAGGCTCCAGACGCGCAGGCTCAGTACTTGTGGCTCATGGGCCTAGTTGCTCCGCGGCATGTGGGATCCTCCCAGACCAGGGCTTGAACCCGAGTCCCCTGCATTAGCAGGCAGATTCTCAAGCACTGCGCCACCAGGGAAGCCCCGGCAGCTTGAATACTAAAGGGAAAAAAGACATTTTAAAATTGGGCTCCTGAGGTCCTTGACTTCAGGCCTGTCTCTGATTACCCTACAACCTCCTCGTCTTCTGTCGTCACCTGGAATTTACTGAGCGCTCACGGAACCTCTGCAGAAGGCTCATGCTCCTCTCGCTAGATCTGCTTTGCGGTGCCAGTGCTTGTTGGCAATGGAACTCCCTTCTCCCTCTCCTGAGGGTGAGGTGCAGGCCTGCCTGGCTGTTCTGGAACAGAGCTGGACTACAGAGCTTACCTAGTTCTGTTTTCTTTCTTCGTAGGGTTAAAAACTTACACAGGCCCCTCAGATATGCAGAAAATATTGTGTCCTCTACTTCCATCAACTGGATCTTACAGGGTAAAAGGGCAGGGGAAGGAAGACGGCTTAAAGTTGCCAATAAGAGGCTTCTCAGATTCTTCTGATTTAAATCACTTTCCTTCAGATTTTGGGGGAAAACTGATTAGTCTTTCAGGCTGTCTTCTTGGTGGCAGAAATGGCTGGATATCCCCAAATACCCATTCTCTCCTGCTTCCTTTAATTAACAGAACCCCTGAGTTTTAGCCAGGTCCATGGCTGCCCAACTAAAGGCTGCATTTCCGAGCCTCCCTTGAAGCCAGGTATGGCTATGTGCCTCAGTTCTGGCCAGCAGGATGTAATATACATGTACATTTTCCAGCTGGCTGCCTGCAATGTGACATGGTGTGGAGCCATCTTGGACCAGATAAAGCTAACGATCTAGGAATGGGAGAGCTCAAGACAGAAGGAATCTGGGTCCCCAACACCAGGGAGCTTCTCTATCAGCCCTGGACTGCTAACACTTGAAGTGTTTCACAAGAGAGAAACCCATCTTGTTTGTGTCACTGTCACTTTGGTTTTTGTCATAGCAGCTGACTCTGCATTCTAACTAATATAATTTCTGTTCCCTCCTCTTTTTAAATGGCGTCTGGAGACAGGGTAGACTTATGTAGCCTCGTGGCCATCAGAGGTGAACTCAATTTGGTTCTCCACTTAGGGTCTCACAGGCTGAAATCCAGGTGTTGGCCAGTCTGGGTGTCTACCTGGATGCTCTGGGGAAGAATCCACTTCCAAGCTTATTCAGCTGGTTGGCAGAATTATATTCCTTGAGTTTGTAGGACTGATGTCCCCATTTCTTTGCTGGCTGTCAGCTGGAGTCCTCTCTTAGCTCCTTAAGCTGCCTGCATGTCTGTGGCCCCTCTATCTTCAAACCAGCAATGACTCTCTCTAGCACTAGCCAGAGAAAATTCTGCTTTTAAAGGGCTCATACAATTAGAGTAGGCTCACCTGCCCAGATAATCTCCCTTTTGCCATATAACATAATCACAGGAATGATATCTCATCATCTTCAGAGGTTTCACCCATACTGAAAGAGGAGCAGATTATACATGAGTGAGGGTTATGGGGGTCATTCTTAGACTATTGCCTACCACACAGGTAAATAAATGCTTATTGATTGACTGGAAATCCTTAAAGAACAACCAAGAAGAGATGGTGCCCCCCCACCCTGAGTACAGGAGCACAGCAAACAGCACTTACCTGTATCATGCTATTTAATTCAATTGATACCTACTTAGTGAGCACCTACTATATGACAGCTACACTTTTAGGCACTGTGAATAGAGAAATAACTAAGATAGACTGGGTCTTGCTCTCAAGCAGTTTAACTTTTAGTGGAGGCCCAGGAAATGAACTTACAAAAAATAAAGTGAGATCATAAAGCTAGGTAAAAGGCTAGAGAATGATCATAAAGCTAGGTAAAAAGTTAACTAGAAAGGCTAGAGGTTTGTGTGCTCTTTTAGGTTGGCTGGCCCAGGGCAGCCTCTCTGAGGAGGTGGTGCCATTTGGGCAGGAGCTAGTTATGTGTCTGGAAGGGGAAGGGCATTCCAGGAAGAGGGAGCTGCATACACAAAGGCAAGAAAGCCAACAGGCTGGAGTGGAGTGAGTCATGTGCCAGGAAATGAGGTCATGGGGTTAGGCAGGCTATGTGAGCCAGGCAGAATTTTATTCTGGAAGGATGGGATGGTTTTTGAGCTGAAAATCATGATGAAAAGTTTCGGAAATAGAGAGTAGTGATGGTTGCTCAGCACTGTGAATGTAATTAATGCTATTGAACTGCAAATATAAAAATGGTTAAAATGGCAAATTTTATGTTATATATGTTTTACTACAATAAAAACAGAAAAAGGAAAAAAAAAAGAATAAGTAGTACTTGGTCAGAATAAAAACAAATAAAAACAACTAAAAACAGAGTTGGGAGCCTCAGGGAACAGTGTAGTTAAATGCTCAGGGGAAGGGAGGGTATGGAACATTAAAAAAAAAAAAAAAAAAAAAAGCTCCTGGGATGCTGGCCAGGCTCAGTCTTTCATCTGGGTGCTGGTTACCTGGACGTGTTTGCTTTGTGAAAGTGTATTGAGCTGTACATTTATAATTTGTGCATTTTCCTCTATGTACATTATACTTCCATTAAAATATTTAAGTTTAAAAATAAGATCAGTCTGTCTGCGGTGGGAGGAATTCACTGTAGGGACCCTCAAGGCTGAGGCTAGGGTCCAGCACTTATCATGCACTCAGTGAATAGCTGACACTTGGCTGGACACTGAACTAAGTTTTTTCATTACATGTATTATTTTATTTGGTCTTTATAACAACCCTATGAAGCACAGAGAAGTGAAATGATTGCCCAGGGTCACACAACCAGGAAGTGTGGCAGAGATGGAATTGAAACCCAGGTGGTCTGGATCCGCAGTCCAGGCCTTTAACCATCACATCAAATGGAGTGAATGAATGCATGAATGAATGATATATTCAACTCTCTCTTTCTCTCTAAACCGGAGGTTCTCAACATGCGGGAAACTTTTGGCAAAGTCTGGAGATATTTTTGGCTGCCACAACTTGGGAGAGGGGCGCTGCTAGCATCAGATAGGTAGTGGCTAGGGATGCTGTTAAACATCCTAAAATGTGCAGGACAGGCCCCCACCTTCCCACCAACAAAGAATTACTGGGCCCCAAATGTAGTAGTGCTGAGAAGTGTTGAGAAACCCGCTCTAAACCTAACCAATTTCTTTCACACTCTCCCCAACTCTTGTTGCTTTATAATCATCTCTCACTTAATCTCCCACCATTAGATAAGAAAAGGGTCTGAATCTGACATGGCTCCTCAGGGCTCTTATCTCTGGTGAGAGTTATCAGCCACATCCATATCCAGCTGAGCCTCATTAACCTCTGATTGCATGGAATGGTGGCAAGAGTCCCCGACTGTGACTTTTCTTGTGAGAATTCTGCCAGGGGCATTTGATGGGGTGGTCCCCATGCCTGTATGTCCACGGGGAACCTGCCACCTTCCTGCCACCTGTGTGCTGTTTTGGTGCTAACCTCTCTGCTCCTGGCGCTTCCTATTAGCACATACCTTGCTGCCATCCCATGAGTGGGCACCAGGAGCCCAGGCAGTACCCAAAGTCAGATCCCCATCTTCTTTCTTTCTTTTTTTTTTTTTTTTTTTTTGCGGTACGTGGGCCTCTCACTGCTGCGGCCTCTCCCGTTGCGGAGCACAGGCTCCGGACGCGCAGGCTCAGCGGCCATGGCTCACGGGCCCAGCCGCTCCGCGGCATGTGGGATCCTCCCGGACCAGGGCACGAACCCGTGTCCCCAGCATCGGCAGGCAGACTCCCAACCACTGCGCCACCAGGGAAGCCCAGATCCCCATCTTCTTTTCCTAATTGGGATTCTTTATTTATAGCCCAGCAACCAAAGATCCTATTAACACAGGGAGTAGCTAATATTTATAGGGCACTTACTTGGTGCTAAGTACTGCATTAACAAATTTAATCCTCAGAGAGACCTTATGAAGTAGGTGCCGTTTTTTCCATTCAACAGTTGAGGAAACCCAGGCATTGAGAAGCTAAGCGACTTGCTCAGGTCACACAGCTTGTAAGTAGTAAAACTGGGATTTGGATTCAGGTAGCTTGATGGCAGAGCCCACCACCTACAAGTTCCCATTCCAGGCCTCTAGCATCTCAGCCTCCTCCCCATGGCTGGCCTAGGTTAGATACCTTACAGCCTCTTCTGAGGCTTACCTGACCGTCACCATGGCAACCCCCAGCCACCCACATCCCCATGGTCCTCAACTTTTAGCCACCTTCTCTTGTCCCAACTCTGAGCTCTCAGCCCACAGTGATGCTGAGGGAGACTGAGGGGGCTACCCCCGGCCCTTTGTTTGCCTAAACATGCCTGGCACCAGGCCACTATTTTTATTCCATTTCAATTGTGAAAGCCTCACCAGCCAGAGGTCGCCATTTATTCTGGGTGAATTGAGGTTAAGGACACTGCCTCTCTTACTAGACAGTGAGTTTTCAAGGGTAAGGGACAGAATCCTAATTCTCTCCGTGTTCAGTTACACCTGGCATATAATGTTAATGTTCCCCATTGAGGAAGACTGTGAAAACATAGTGGTGATGAGAATTGACCTTGGGCTAGGATAGACCTGAGCTTGAAGCCCATGTTCACTCCGGAGCTGTGATCTTGGGCCAGCTGCTTAACTCAGGGTGGGTAAGCTTTTTCTGTAAATGGTCAGACAGTATATATATTCTTTTGTGGGCTATATAGTCTCTCCTATAAATATTCATCTCTGCCTTGTTCCCCAAAACAGCCATACCTAAACCAATGCGTGTGGCTGCATTCTATTTTTTTTTTGGCGGCACTGGTGGCTTGTGGGATCTTAGTTCCTTGACCAGGGATTGAACCCGGCCCCAGCAGTGAAAGCGTGGAGTCCTAACCACTGGACTGCCAGGGAATTACCGAGGCTGTGCTCTTATAGACTTTTATTCACAAAATAGGCAGTAGGCCCAGGGTAGTATGCTGACCCACGATTTACTGTAAAAGAAGATTATAAAAGAAGATCAGGGAATTCCCTGGCGGTACAGTGGTTACGCCTCTGTGCTTTCACTGCCAAGGGCCTGGGTTCAATTCCTAGTCAGGGAACTAAGATCCCATAAGCTGCCCCACCAAAAAAAAAAAAAAAAATCCTCTATTTTGCTTCAGTCACCAGTTTGGTAAGAGGAGAATTTCAACCATCTGCAAGTAATCCAAATGCCTTACTAACCTGCCTACCCACCCAACCCCACCAAAAAAAAAAAAAAAAAGACAACCCATGAATGTAGTCCTATATCTTGCACTTGATGTCTTGATGTTCTTAGGCAAAACTGGACTTATTCCCTCACAATAATTCAACTCAACTTTCTGTGCTCCACAACATGGCACTTTGTATGTATAGTATTTCATTTTTCTCTCCCTGTAAGATAATACCAACCATCTGAGAAGTAGCATTGCATATGGATTAAAAGCACGGGATTCTGCAACTAGACTGCCTGGCTCCGCATTCTGGATCTGCCACTTCAGAGGTGTGTGACCTTCAGAAAATTAACCTCCCTGACAAAACTTCCCTCCGTTGCCCTATGTGTACTCTAATAGTTCCTCCCTCTCGTAGGGTTGTTACGAGGATGAAACGGATCTGCGCATCGAATCTCCTGGGGCTCTTTAAAGATTCCAAAACCCGGGCCACACGCAGACCAATGAACTCACAGTCTCTAGCGTGAGACGGAGGCATCAGTGTCTCTGAAGCTACTCTAGGTGGTTCCAAATATGTGCACAAGTTTGGAAACTGAGGGTTAAAGTGCTCCGCGCGCTGGCTTTGATCCTTGGGTGGAATCACTGCGCCCCCTGTTCCCACGCACTCCAGGACCCCCGTCCCCACCCACCTAGCCCTAGCTCACTGCGTACCCGCCTCCCTGGGTTTCTTTAGCCTCAGAGCTCAGAAGGCCCGGCGGGTGTACTCTGGGACTCGTAGTCCCTGCGACTCTCCGGCCTCTTTCCCGCTTCCCATTGGCTTTCTACGACGCCCCGCCCCGAAGCTCCGCCAATCACCACGGCGCAGCCGACCCTCAAAGCGGGGAGCGAGGACGCTGCTCTGCAATCACTGCAGGGCTGCTGTCGGAAGGTGGCTGGCTGGAGGCGGCGCGTTGCGAGGAGTTCCCACGGTCCCACCGCAGGTAACCGTGATTCCTGGCAGGGGACTGCGGCCGGGTCCCAAGCTCCGGACCAGGGTCGCCCATCTGCCGCAGCTCTTGGCTTCAAGGCAGGGATTTTCAGTTTCCCCGGCCTTTTCTGAGTAATCCATTTCTCACCCAGCGAAAGGGAGTTTCTGCAAACGATGAATCCCGAGGGAAACCCTGCGACCTCTCAGCCTGCCATGCTGTGGGGTTGTTGGTTGGCAGGGTGGGGCTCCTTCTGTTGCGCGTGCTCTGGCTGGAAACCCAGGCCCCTCCGAGCTCAGAGAGAAACAGACCCGAGACGAGAGCACATTTACTAAGGTCTCATAGCCAGAGAGTGCCGGGAGGTGTCTGGGGCCTGGTTCCCATCTTCACAATCTAGAAACAGGTCAAGCTGTTGAGGCTTGTAATGCAGAGGATTGCACCTGTTTCCAGTTAGTTCTCAGTAGTCCAAGGGGGAAGGGGTTATGTTAACCACCACAACGTATAAAATATATACGTAAAAAATATACCCAAACGTATAAAAACATCCCTCCTGAGAAATCAGGAAAGCTCTACTTCTCAGAGGCTTGAGCTGGTGGGAGTTACAGGATGATTCACGTCAACCATGGAAGTGAAAGTTATCTGGATTTGGTCCCCTCTCCTAACTCTTAGAGTTGAGGCTATACCCACATGTGTTATTCAGTGCCAAGAATTGCAGAATCTGGGGGCTGGGAAAAGGAACTTTGTGTCATGTGCTTCGTTTGAGAGGTGAAAATAAATGCCCAGGATTTGAGAGTTGCCCTGTGGTATGTAGTGAGTGGAGTAGCCCCGCTTTCTTTACTCCAGGGCTGCATTATTTAGCAAACATATACTGAGCCTTACTAAGCTTTTTTGAGCAGGGATTATTTCGTAAAGGGGAGAGGCAGTCTACCATGAACCATTCCAGTGTTCCAGGGGCAGCATCTAACCCTGACTTGTGGGAAGAGATAGAACTTTGCAGAGAAGGGAATGATTGAATGGATCTTGAGGGACGGGCAGGAGCTAATGAGATGCAGGAGCAGAGCGTTTCGCCTGGAGAACAGCATGAAGACAGGGAAAG
>NW_006781401.1:902910-923026 GCF_000442215.2 Lipotes vexillifer | reverse complement strand
GGGAAAGAGCGCCAATTTTGGACCTGGAGTCCTGGAGCCTGGTTGGAATAAGGGATTTCATGTGGATAGTGGAGAACAGAGAGGCACATCTTGCAGGACCTCCTGTGCTGCTGTAAGAGATTTGGATTTTGTCCTGAAGGCCCTGGAAGCCGAATTTAGTAGATGTGTCTCTAATGTGGAAAGGTGTTGGAGAGAGGCCACACCAGGGAGCTCATTGCAGTAATTCCCAGGAGAATTGCTGAGGGTTTTAAAGAGTTGCAGCGGGAAGGGAGAGAAGATGAGAAAAGGGTTGTGAACTGTTAAGGAGGTGAACAGCATACCCAGTATTGTTCAGTAAAAATATACTGAAGCGAATGCTGCCTCTTGAGTTTTCCACCTATGACTATCTTTTTAGGAAATTACCAGCATTTTTCTTCCCCCTTAAACTGCAGACATTGCTTTGTAGACCAAAATTCGAATCCCAGTTTAGGATGGGGAAATTATCACATATGTCGAGGATGTTGAAATCTGAATGGTTAAACATATAAGACTTGAATTTTCTTGTAATCCAGGAGACACAAATTAAACCCCATAATTAGATCACTTTATATCTATCAGATTAGGAATTATGACGTTTGATACTCTCAAGAGATGATAGAAATTTGGAAGAGTATATTAGAACAGTACAGCTGCTAGCAAAATAGGTGTATCTTTTTTTTTTTTTAATTTTATTTTTGGCTGCGTTGGGTTTTCGTTGCTGCACTCGGGCTTTCTCTAGTTGCGGCGATCGGGGGCTACTCTTCGTTGTGGTGAGCGGGCTTCTCATTGCAGTGGCTTCTCTTGTGTGGAGCATGGGCTCTAGGTGCGCAGGCTTCAGTAGTTGCAGCATGCAGGCTCGATAGTTGTGGCTCACGGGCTCTAGAGCGCAGGCTCAGTAGTTGTGGCACACAAGCTTAGTTGCTCCGCAGTGTGTGGGATCTTCCCGGACCAGGACTTGAACTTGTGTCCCCTGCATTGGCAGGCAGATTCTTAACCACTGCACCACCAGGGAAGCCCCCAAGTAGGTATATCTTAAGACTCAGTGGTTCTACTCCTAAAGTACCTTAGAGAAAGAGACATTTGTATGCAAGGAGATGAGTATAAGAATGTTTTTGCAACATTGTAATAGTAAAAAAATTGAAACAGCTTAAATGTCTCTTAGTAGGGGAATGTTTATAAAGTGGATATATATTTTTTAAAGTACAGTAAATTGATTGGAATGAAATAACTTATGGTAGTGGTTACCTTGTGGTATGGGGAGAATGGGACAGGACATGGGGGACTATTTTTTCTGTAATGTTTTGTTTATGGGGAAAGAGGGTTAACGGATTTACAGAATATTAACAGTTGATGATCTGGATGATGGTAACAGGTATTTTATGTTATACTTTGTACATTTCTGTAGTTTAATGTGTATCCTTCAATTTTGTAAAATATAAATTATAGCAAAATTAAACTTAATAATTAACATCTGGCTATAAAAGTCATGTTCATTGATTTTGGGAAAAGACTACAAACTATTATTAATCCCAGGTTTCAAAATATAGTAATTTGGAAGAAATTCAAAAAAAGGAATTCAAGTGCCAGTAAAAGCAGTGAAAATAAAACTGTGGAAAAACCATTAACCATTGGTCAAATTTAACTTTGCTAGATTTCTAATTCTAATCATTAGTAGATTTAAAAAATGTAGGGAGGGGGAAGGGTAAGCTGGGATGAAGTGAGAGAGTGGCATGGACATATATACACTACCAAACGTAAACTAGATAGCTAGTGGGAAGCAGCCGCATAGCACAGGGAGATCAGCTCGGTGCTTTGTGACCACCAGAGGGGTGGGATAGGGAGTCTGCGAGGGAGACGCAAGAGGGAAGGCATATGGGGATATATGTATACGGATAGCTGATTCACTTTGTTATACAGCAGAAACTAACACAACATTGTAAAGCAATTATACTCCAATAAAGATGTCAAAAAAAAAATCTTTGATGTAGAAAATTAAAAAATATATAATAAATAAATAATGCTTTCTTGACTATATTTTGAAATATGATACAGCTGCTAGTACCTTTTGTAATGTTAAAATATAATTTTTAAAAAGTAAAGTCTTAATTTCATACAGATATAAAAATGAACAAGTGTTAAAGATTGTATTTAACTTATTAATGAGGAGATTGAGTGGAGTATTACAACCAGTTCAAAGGAGATTCCAAAGTACATTTGTAGATTAGAAATATTGAAATGTGCATTGTGAAGCCTGGCTTCTTTCTTTCACTAGGGGAGTCACTTGAACCTTCACTTGATAGAATTCATTTGCGTGTCTTTAGACATGAATTACTAGCACTGCTAGTATCCATGGTTTACAGAGTTGTGAAAAAAATTTCCATAGAATCAGAATTAGATAACCTTGAAGGACATGCTCTAATCTAGAATCTGCTTTGCCACTGAATCAGAAATTTTCCCTATGGAAAAAAGTTTGATTAACTAACTTGAACAAAATCCATATTTTGTTTGAGATTTGACATAAGACCTATTTGGATTATTATTATTTTTATTTCACTCTTGAAACAGGAAATCAAAGGATTTGAGAACTGAATGGGCCCTTAATAGTTGAGTTCTACCATCTCATTTCACAGATGGACAATTAAGGCCCAGAGAGGGTCTCCCTTGACTTAGTAACTACCTGTCCGATATTAAAGAGTAATTGCGCCTGACATTTGTTAAAAAATGGCAAGATGGGTTTTATTCCAGCTGTTGCATTAGAAGAGAGAGACTTCAGTATAGAACTCCAAATATAGAACTCCAAATTTGGAGTTCAACTCCAAATACATCAAGGACAGCTGAGACTTATCACCAATAGGCAGAGTGGGAGGGTCAGTGGCTGAAAAATTACTAAAAGGAGCTTGATGAGATCTCAAAGATGGGAGGTTCTTGCAGGATTCTTGCTAAACCTGGGCTCAGCAGGCCAAGGTCTAGTTGGGAAGAGGGCTCAGAGGAGCTTGACTTAAGTTTGGTGAAGGAGGGGCCCTTGTCATCTGTCCTTGTCTGTCTTGCATATTGTCAGCTGGGGACCACTTGCATGATGATTTTGTTGTAAGCCCCCAGGGAACAGAGAGCAGAATCAAAAACCTGTAGGTTTGGAAGGCTCCTCACATATACCATTGTCTGCCCAGCTGCTTCTCCTGGCTTTGATGGTTCGCTGTCTCTAACCCAGAGCAAGTAGCAAGTACAGGGCTGATGGTGGGAGGTCATAATGGTGGTTAAGCTGCGGGCTTTGGTGTCAGACATGGAGTTGAACTTTATTCTGCTATTTAGATGGTCCTCTAACGGTAGCCTATTACTTGCATTGCTGGTACCAGTTGATCTAGAATGGGCATTCTGTCCCAAACCTCCCAAGTGGATAAACCCCACTTGATGGTACACTTTCTGAAGTCAAGTGGAGTCCTTCAATTGAATCACTGACCTCATGTAGCCCTGTAGCCTGAGAGGGTCGCAGGACCAGTGGAACCAGTGAGGACCTGTCCTTGGAGGCTGCTGAAATTCATTTGTACAGGCTTGTCCGTTGACTTTGACTTTGTGCGGTTCAGGTTCTCCTTTGACGGGTTCTTCTAAGAGCTCTTTATAACTGATTACCAACAAGCGCTTTAAAATAGGGTGGTGAAGAGTACTGTGGGTATCCAGCTGCTGGGGGAAACTTGGAGGCCCTGGGGTGTGGGGTGTAGCGCTCCCATCTGTGGTTGCAGGGTCTCCCAGATGTTCACATAAACAGTGCTTTTTAGTGACAAGCGAGGTGGTGTAATGGAAGAAGCAATCTTTGGAATGAGATCTGTGTGTCACCCAGCAGTGCCACTTTCTACCTAGTTTCTCAACCTCTGCGAGTCCGCCTCAGCTGAAGGGAGTAATGAGACTGCTCACAGGCTGTTGTGAAGATGGTAAAGTGCCTCACACACTGCATGGCTCATAGACACATACATAACCCACTCTCCCACCGTGTGCAGCAACACAGAGCACTCTTGGGGAGACTTCTGTCCCGCCCCTGGTTAGAGCAAAAACTACCTGGGTCATTTTCTCCCTGCAAACAGCAGACTGAACACATACCCCTAACCATCCCCTTGGAGGTCTTTCCACGTTTGGCACGTTAAAACCAGCCTTCCTCTTTTAAAGGCGTCACTGTATCCCATTATAAGGATGTATCATAATTGATTTAACTAGGCAGGCTCCTGTAGATGGCCATTTATGTTGCTTCCAGGGTTTTGCTGCTACACACAGGCGGGCTCCCTTACCTTCTTAAAATCTCCCCCGGGCTTCCCTGGTGACGCAGTGGTTGAGAGTCCACCTGCTGATGCAGGGGACACGGGGTTGTGCCCCGGGCCGGGAAGATCCCACATGCCGCTGAGCGGCTGGGCCCGTGAGCCGTGGCCGCTGAGCCTGCGCGTCCGGAGCCTGTGCTCCGCAACGGGAGAGGCCACAACAGTGAGAGGCCCCCGTACCGCAAAAAAAAAAAAAAAAAAATCTCCCCCGGGCTTCCCTGGTGACGCAGTGGTTGAGAGTCCACCTGCTGATGCAGGGGACACGGGGTTGTGCCCCGGGCCGGGAAGATCCCACATGCCGCTGAGCGGCTGGGCCCGTGAGCCGTGGCCGCTGAGCCTGCGCGTCCGGAGCCTGTGCTCCGCAACCGGAGAGGCCACAGCACTGAGAGGCCCGCGCACCGCAAAAAAAACCCCCCAAACTCCCCCTTTTGAAAATGATACCTGCCACTCCCCCTGGGACTGCCTCCCCCGCCTTTATTTCTTCCCCAGCACTCATCACCACCCGACAGCCTGTGCGTTTGAATGGTGTGTCTCTTCCTGCTAGAATGTCAGCTCTAAGAAGGGTTTCATCTGTTTGGCGCCCTGTTCAGTGCCTGGTCGGTGCTCAGGCCATGTTTGTTGGATGGGTGGGTGGGTAGACCGGAAGAAGTAGATGACAACGCCTGTGTGACTGGTGCCATGGAGGACCACGAGCAAAAAATAGCAGTCACCAAGGGCTCATTTGGCAGGGATCATTTACTTTTTCCTCATGGAATTTTCACTCTGATGAAACAAGAATAATAGGTATGCTGCAAGATTATGACTTTGTTTTCATGTTTTGACTTTGTCAAGAATATTGCTGACCAGGAAATTGCTGTCTGAGACCTGCTGCTTTGAGATGTATTCATTGCTGAGGGCAATGGAAGGATTATAGTACTTTCACATCTTTCCTTTGCCCCAGGCCCTGATATGTTTCCCAGAATAACATTAGTATGTTTTTTTAAGTTGCATTTCCCAGTCAGTGTCAGTGCATTTCCCAGTCAGTGTTATTTTATTGATTTATTTTTGGCTGCGTTGGGTCTTGTTGCTGCACTCAGGCTTTCTCCAGTTGCCGCGAGCCGGGGCTACTCTTCGTTACGGTGCGTGGGATTCTCATTGCGGTGGCTTCTCTTGTTGGAGCGCAGGCTCTAGGCGTGTGGACTCAGTAGTTGTGGTGTGTGCTCTCTAGAGCACAGGCTCAGTAGTTGTGGCGCACGGGCTTAGTTGCTCTGCGACGTGTGGGATCTTCCCTGACCAGGGCTCGAACCTGTGTCACCTGCATTGTCAGGCGGCTTCTTAACCACTATGGCACCAGCGAAGTCCCTGTGAGGCTTTTAACTTGGCATTGTGTTCAAGGAGCCACAACTCTGTGTTTATAAGAAGAAGAAGAAAAAAAGAAGATAGACAGGAACCATCGCCAAATGTTAACCATGAAAATATCACTTGTGTATGAATAAGGTACTTTGCCTCACCGAGGAGTAACTTGCTAGTATTTTAGTAGAAGAATGAAAGGTAAACTGGAACTTGTAAAACTAACCTGGTGGTGTTTTTTGTTTGCTAATTTAGGCAGTTGAGCTGGTGATGTCTATTCTGTTGTTCACAGTCAGGCAACCATTCAATTTTAGTATTTTATTTAAATATGAAGGGGGAGGACTTCCCTCGTGGTCCAGTGGTTAAGGATCCATGCTTCCACTGCAGGGGCCACAAGTTCGATCCCTGGTCAGGGGAACTAAGATCCTGCATGCTGTGAGGCATAGGAAAAAAAAAAAAAAGAGGGGGAAAGGTCATACACCAGTGTCTCCAGAGGAATGAGCCCCTTCGGGATTAAGTCGCATGATCAAAACTCAGAAGAGAGTGGTATGCAAACCAGAGAGGCTGTTTCATGATTGTCGATGCAAGATGATAAAAACCCCAGGCTGTACCAGTCATGTGGGCTGAGAGCACATTCTGGCTCCCTGTTGTTTCAGTTTTACCGGAACGTAGCCGTGTCTACTGGTTTCCGTATTGTCTGGCTGCTTTCGTGATACAATGGGAATTGAAGCGTTGTGATGGAAATGGTGTGACCTGCAAAGCTGAAAATACTTACTTTCCAACCGTTTACAGAAAAAGTTTGCCGACCCCTACTGCATGGGACGGCTTCCTGGGAGGCTTGGCTGCAGCCAGGATGCTGCTGGTTGGAGGACCTCAGCAGTCACTGGCACACCTCCCCTCCTGTTTGGAGGCCACTGCAGAGCTCTGGGGACGGGAGTTTGGCTGTCTCTTGCCTGACCTCACTGCTGCTGCTTCATACATTTGTATAACTTCACCTTTTATTGCCCCATGGTGAGCCCTGGGCAGGTCGAGTGGACTTGGTAGAGCATCCTCCGATACACGCTAACGTATTAACAGACCAGCAGGTTCCAGTGTTGGGGCAGCCTGGGCAGTCCACTGCCCTCATCTGTTACGCACCTTGACCGTTTCAAGACAATCTTGAAAACAAACCTGGGGCACATTATTGTAGTTACCCGTGCATCCATGACCTTGCAGTGGAGCTAAAGAAACCTGGATCTAGCACCAACTCAGATTCTTAATTCTTACACATTAAGAACTGAGTTCTTGGGAGAAGTTATCCGGGGGATAGAGTAGTGTGGTTTCTTGACGGGGATGCCAGGCTTCTGGGCGGAGCTGACTAGAGCCTGCCAGGGTTAAGGAAGAGGCCTGCTGTGAGTCCAAGTGTTGTCCTGGGCGTCACCCAGAGCTTGTCAGAAATGCAGAGTCTCAGGCCCTGCCCAGGCCTACAGAATCAGAATCTGCCTTCTAACAAGCCCCCCAGGTGATCTCAGCAGACAGTCAAGTTGGAGAAGTGCTGGCCCAAGGTGCTTTTACTTTTTTAAACTTTTACCAGACTCAGGGCTTCCTGTTCTTTCACTTGGGGGGAAATCCATCATTTTGAGTTTCAGCACAGTGTCAGGCACAGATGCTGAGGATGGTTTCTTAGGCTTAGACGTGGTTCATGCCTTAGCTGGCTGTGCGATCCGTGAGGACAGAGGCTTTGTCCTGTCCCTGTTGCGTTCCTGGCACCCAGCGCTTTGTTTGGCAGGGTTGGAGTTCAGGAGACTCTGGCCGAATGGGTGAATGAATGAGTGAATAAATTAGTGAATGAGTGAATGAGCGCTGTTTTGTCAAAAGGCATCGGAGGCAGAGGTTAGCCTCCTAGACTTTGCTCTGCTCTGAGTCCCTATATCTCAGAGCAGACTGAGATGCTCAAAGACTGTTTTTCCTCTTGTCTCAGAGTGAGAGGCGTGGCTTCTGTCACAAGAAGGCTGTTTTTTAAAATAACATAGTCATGACACAGGACAGTAAGATAACATACTTGTCTGAGTAATGCAAAGTGGCCTCAGTCTTGCCTTTTGTGCTTTAAAGCCCTTTAAAGTTTTGGCAATGAAGTATAAAATTGGGCATGTGCTGCATTAAGAATAAAGTCTTGAGGTGCAGAACCATGTAGCAGAAAGGCTGGACCAGGAATTCAGAAGTCATTGGTTCTGATCTCTGCCCAGAGCTGACTGTCTATAGATATTGGGCAAGTCACTTCTCTCATGCTTCAACCTCCCCGTCCTGTAAAACAAGGATTAAAATACTTACCCTGCCTCTTGTACAGAATAATGTAAATGGGTTGTGTTATGCAAAGACATTCATTTGGGCTGCCAGTGTTAGACTATAGCTTATCCAGATAACTCACAAACATAAATTGCCCCCCCCCCGTGTTTATATTGAATTATGTTGAGTCTTTACAAACTTTATTGTATAATTAATATATATTAATTGTAGTAAAAGAGACAAAAATAAAGATCATCCTTAATTCCACCTACCACCCAAGAATAACTGCTGTTAAATTTTGTCTGCCTTCCACATTTTGCTATGCACACATTATATGTCTCTTTTCTTACAAACAGTTCATAGTATGTGGTAGGCGTTTTTCCAACACAGTCAAGTTTGTTGATGAATTTTGTCTGCCATATTCCAAGTTGTGACAAAAACTTTATAAGGTTGCCCCAAGAGCTTTCTCAATATTCTTTGGTTTATACTCATAACTTCAACGCACAGTGAAGGTTGGGAGCTATGGGCAGCCCCCTGCTCCACCCGGGGAAAAGGGCCGCAGAGCTAAGAATAAAATTCTGCTCTGTCATCATTTTTATCCTCAGCATGTTGTGTCTGATGACTAAATCGTCTTATCTTTTTGACCCATTTGCTGTGATCTTTGCTTAGGGGCCAGTAATGTTCTTCTGTTCATGTCATTCCTTTCTTGCTTGACTCAGCCTTTTTCTTCCCAGATTTCTGCAGTGGAACTCCAAGGCGCAGAATGATTTGGGAAGTCGCTGTGTTGCTCAGCTTGGCCCTGGGAGCTGGTGCTATTCCCGTGCTATACGATCCTGAGGATGGAGGCAAGCACTGGGTGGTGATTGTCGCGGGATCAAATGGCTGGTATAATTATAGGCACCAGGTAAGAAAATGACTAATCATTTCCTTTATGACACTGGCATTCTGTAAACAGTCCTGGACATTGTTACTAGAGCAGACTTTTAAAAAAGCCAGTTATGTTCCTATTAGGTTGGCAAAAATAAGTGTGTTGGTGAGGATATGGAGAAATGGGAACCCTCCCACATTGCTGGGTGGATTATAAAATGGTACAGCCATTTTGGAAAACATTTTGGCAGTTTCTCAAAGTGGCCCCTCTGGGGTCACCTCAGTCTAATGCAGGGTTTCTCAACTTTGGCACTATTGACCCTTGGGTCCAGGTAATTCTTTATTGTTGGGGGGCTGTCCTGCACATTGTAGGATGTTTACCAGCATCCTTGACCTCTGCCCTCTAGATACCAGGAGCATCACCCAACCCACTGTCACGACCAAAGTTGTCTCCAGCCTTTGCCAAATGTCCCCAGTTGAGACCCACTGGTCTAATGCCTTCATTTTATAAATAAGGAAACTGAGACTTGAAGAGAGGAGGTGACTCGCCCGAGGCCACGCAGCAAGTTGAGGTGCAGACGGGACTCTGGTCAAAGCATTGCGAGGCCTCTTTGCCTTCCACGCCTCTGCCCTGCTGCTGTGCCCTTACCCCTTTCTCCTCATCTTTCCTGGCATTCCCAGCAAATCAGCCTCTGGCAGAAATCAGAGCGGAAAGAATCGATATTCGTAAATACATTAAAAATGCAGCCTCCAGGTGAGAATGTAAAATGGTGCAGCTGCTTCAGAAAACAGTCTGGCAGTTCTTCGAAAGTTTCAGCACAGTTACCATATGACCCAGCATTTTTCACTCTTTAGGTATATACTAAAATAAATAAATAAACACATATGTCCCCCCAATAAAACTTGTACTCAGATGATTAGAGCAGTTTTGTTCACGTTAACCAAAAAGTGGAAACAGTCCAAGTGTCCATCAACTGATAAATAGATAAACAAAATGTAGTCCATCCATACATTTGGCCATAAAAAACAACAAGGTACTGTGTACATGCTTCAACATGGCTGAACCGTGAAACATTATGCTAAGTGAGAGAAGCCCGTCACAAAGGACCATAGGATTCCATTTATATATGAAAGGCTAGCATAGGGAAATCTAGAGAAACAGAATGTAGATTAGTAGTTGCCAAGGTCTGGGCAGAGGGAATGACTGCTAATGGGTATGGGTCTCTTTTGGGGGTGATGAAAATGTGCTGGAATTTGATAGTGGTGATGGTTGCATGACTTTGTGAACATACTAGAAACCACTGAATTGTATATTTTAAAAGGTTGACTTTTATGGTATGTGAATTATACCTTAATAAAGTTGTTATTTAAAAAGTCATTGAGGGAATTCCCTGGTGGTAGGTGAGGACCGCACGCTTTCACTGCTGAGGATCCGGGTTCAATCCCTGGTTGGGGAACTAAGATCCTGCAACCTGTGCAGTGCAGCAAAAATAAATAAATAAATAAATAATTTTAGGGACTTCCCTGGTGGTGTGGTGGATAAGGCTCCACGCTCCCAATGCAGGGGGCCCGGGTTTGATCCCTGCTCAGGGAACTAGATCCCACATGCATGCCGCAACTAAGAGTTCACATGCCACAACTGAAGAGCCCACGTGCTACAACTAAGGAGCCCACCTGCTACAACTAAGGAGCTGGCAAGCCGCAACTAGGGAACCCACCTGCCACAACTAAGACCTGGTGCAACCAAATAAATAAATATTAAAAATTTTTTTAAAATTTAAACAAATTTTTAAAAAGAGTAAGAAAATTTTAAAAAAAGGAAAAGAAAAAAAAGTCATTGAATCTTTCAGTTCTCAGAGACAAGATGCACAGATGATCACGGTTGGTGCTGGGCTTGCATCTAAGAGCCTTTTACACAAATGAACTCATTTAACCGTTGTGGGGTTACGTGCAAGTAGGTCTGGTTCTTGTTCCCTTTTTACGGATGCATGGGCTGAGGCTTTGAAAAGGTCAGTACTTCAACCCAACATGGCCCAGATGGCAAGTGGTCAAGCCAGGATTCAAACCCAGACTGACTAGCTCCAGAGCAGCGCCGTCCAACAGGAGAGCCACCCGTGTTGTGGCAAATTTTCTAGTAGCCACATTTTTGGTTTTCTTTTTAAACTAACAAGAAACAGGTGAAATTAACTTTCATATGTCCTCTTTAACCCAATATAGCCAAACTATCATCATTTCATTTGTAATCAATACGAAAAGTTACTGAGATACTTTACGTGTTTTTAAAAAATACTAAGTCATCAAAATCATTTCATTTGTAAACAATATAAAAAGTTACTAATGAGATACTTTACGTTTTTTAAAAAAAATACGAAGTCATCAAAATCCAGCGCACGTTTACCTTCATGTTACATTCAGTTTGGGCTGGTCATATTTGAAGTGCTCAGTCACCAGGTGTGGCCAGCGGCTGCTGTATTAGACGGCACGGACCTAGCATCTGTGTTCCTGACGGCTTAGCAGGGCTGCCTCACGTGCGTTTCCCTCCCAGGGTGTCAGTTTCATATCTGTTAAATAGGGGTTGGTTTAGATGAACTTCCTGCTGGCTCTGTAATTGGATGATCATTGAATGACTTATTTCTTGAATGCTTTTTGTATGTTAGCTGAATAGGAAATTTGGCTTGATTGAAAAATTATTATGGCAAAGTGATCCCTTTTCTTTTTAATGCTTAACCCAGACCTGACCCAGTTAAAGAGGAGCAACCCGAGTACTAACTGCCCAGCTCAGTTTTCTCCTCCCTCTCTAACCATGAGTCAGAAAGATGCAGTGTTAAATATGGGTCACTGATAGTGGATATGCTGCTTCATCAGCCACCCTGGTTTTTATACAACCAACTTAAAAAAGCATGTATTGGTTAAATATTATTAAGTATAGGTATCTTATTAACCTTTGCCCCAGAAAACATTTTTAAGTGTTGTTGGTTTCCCTGGGTAAAATATTCCATATCAAAATGGAATGAGGCAAGCAAGGCAAAAAGAAGTGGCCACAGACTGAAATTTTCATCCCTAAATGAGGGAGGATGCTGGCACTGAGGCTGTGAAGAGGAAACGTGGGTGCTGAATCATCTCTGGCCTCAGCCCATATCCCGGCCGAACGGGATCTCTTCTCAGCCAACTGCCAACATTTGCCGTCTTGACTTTGGAGGCCAAGCACTAAAACAGCATTTGAAAGAACTTTTCCCCTAGAACCTACACAGACTTTTTAAAAAAAATAAATTTATTTATTTTATTTATTTATTTTTGTCTGTGTTGGGTCTTCATTGCTGTGCGTGGGCTTTCTCTAGTTGCAGAGAGCGGGGACTTCTCACTGCGGTGGCTTCTCGTTGTGGAGTATGGGCACTAGGTGTGTGGGCTTCAGTAGTTGCAGCACGTGCGCTCAATAGTTGTGGCTCATGGGCTCTAGAGCACAGGCTCAGTAATTGCGGTGCATAGGCTGAGTTGCTCTGCGGAATGTGGGATCTTCCCGGAACAGGGATCGAACCCGTGTTCCCTGCATTGGCAGGCGGATTCTTAACCACTGCGCCACCAGGGAAGCCCCTCTACACAGACCTTTAAACTTACATTTTTATAGAGGTTTATATTTTCCTTGAGTGAACACAGCACTCATTATCACAAATTTCTTTTGTTTAGGGAAGGTTAGTACACCAGGCACAATTAAATCACCACAGAGAGCTTTTCTGTGCTTTCTGATGGTTATTTAACCTATGTTGGTTAAACCGAATTGGATTTCTCTGTTTTCTATTTTTGGCTGGGATAATGGGATGACAGAGAGGGAGTTGGTTAGTCTGGGGTGATGCTGGTGGGGCGTGCGGCCTCTTGAGTGTTGGGGGGAAGGTCTTGGGAGGACAGGCTTCTGCAGTGGCAGAGGCAGAAGCCAGGCTGCAGTGCATGGAGGACAGAGAGAGAGGCCCCGAAGTGCAAGCTGAGCTGCACACGGGGACAGCTGTACCATCTATTCTTCCAACAGGCTTGTAAGGGGGAAAAAGAAGTATGTAGGTCACCAGGGGAGGTACAGGACTGGAGGAGGGTTTCTTTTAGGGCAGAGATTTGAGCACACCGAGAAGGAAAGTATAAGGCCCAGTGGGGGCAGCCAGGGTGGTGTTAAGTAGATTGAAGGTGACGTTCACCCTTGCCCAGGCCAACAGGAGGACGCTGAGGATGGTGGGAGTTGGGAGGACAGGCAGATGTGAGCCAGGCGTCACTAGGAGAAGGGGGCTTGGGGGGGGCGGTTTGAGGTCACTGCTGGGCAGTGGGGCACCGAAGGAGGAGGTCTGGCGTGTTGGCAGTAGGACAGGAGTGGTTTGAGAACAGCGGGAGGGGTGAGGGGCTGGGAGAATGCTGGTGCCTCCTCCCCTCTGCTGGTCTCGAGCTGGGGGCTGGCGCCGTAAGGAAGGGAGCTCCACCTCATCTGGGAAGGCTTTGAGAACATCCGTATCCTGGGGCCAGGAGGAAGCAGGGAGGGAGAGGGAGAAGTCTAGAACTCACACACGTCAGAGTTAGGGGGAGAAGATGTGACGATGGAGGGTCAAGGGCAGAGTCAGTACATTTCTGAGAGACCGCCTTTCATTTTATATCCTTTTAAAGTGTGTACAGTTACCACTTTTTAGAAACAGCTTTATTGAAGAGGTATACGCTTACATGTCATACAATTCACCTATCCTACAGTTTTGTGATTTTTAGTAAATTCATACAGTTGTGCAAGCATTACCACAGTCCTGTTTTAGGACACTTCCATCATTCTAGAAAGTTCCCCATGCCTGTGCCCATCCCAGCCCCATGCCACCAAGGATTTGCCTTCTGTCTTTATTGTTTTGCCTTCTCCAGAAACTTCATATAAATGGAGTCATACAATATGCAGTCTTTGTGGTGTCTGGCTTCTTTCGCTCAGTATAATGTGTTTGAGGTTAATCCATCTTGTTGCAAATATCACGCATATTTTAAAAACAGAAACATGGATGGAGAGCAGAGCGGAGTAGGACTGACTTGGGGGAATGCAGTTAGCCCAGGAGGGCTGTCCTTGTACAAGCCAGAGGCTGGGCAGGGTCGTGGGGAATGTGGGCCGTGGACTTACACAGACCCCGGGTATAATTCCTGCTCTCTGCTCACCTGCTGTATTAGTTTGAACAAATTACGTAGTCTCACTCTAAACCTCTGATTCTCCTCTGGAAAATTTGAGGTGGTGGTGAGCTCAGTGAGGCATCCCCGCAAAGCCCAGACCCAGGGCTTAGCCTCTGCCGTGCTCAGAGCACGCGTCAGGAAGTGGTAATATACCCTCAAGTGGTAACTGAGCAGCCTGGGAGAACCACTTCCCAGCCCCTACCTGGTTTGAAAGTGGACCCCTTGGCAGTGACTAGAACACGCCAAGAATTTAGCCTTTGCCCCAAGCCGGTTATCCTTATTTTGCTTACAGTTGGCCTGAGGTAAGGCAGCACAGTCAGTGTCCAGACAGTGGCCTGCACCAGGACATCACGGGGTGCATTAGTAAGCCCCGTCGGAACTCCTTAGGCAAGCCATGAAACAAGCTGAGTCAGCAATCTCTGTTCAGTAGTCCAGAGGGCTCTGCCCTTTCTTTAAAGCCTTGCTGAATACCCTCCTCTCACATGGCATCTCGTGTGGCATTTCTGTTTTAAGGGGGAAAAATGCATAGAGATCAGATATGTTCCAGGGAATTCATTCAGGTAACCTTTAACACCATCTCCAAGTCATTTGACTTGGCCTAACCCTACCTTTTGGGTACCAGGAAATGCTTGACTCCAACCAAAAACCCTTCTGAATTAAGAAAGTTAGAGGCAACCAAGTAACTCCAAGGACTCAAGAGAAAATCACCGCTTGGCTCTGAGACCACTGTGTGTGGAGGCAGGGCGTAGGGCATGGTGGGGGGCAGGAGATGTCGGTTGGAAGCCATGAGCCCTTCCTGAGCTTGTCTGCATCTGTGAAATGGGTGTGAAAGCATCTGCCTGTCAGGGTGGTGGTGAGGAGCCAGACAGTGTAGGGGAGCACTAACAGGACAGGATGAATATATTTTCTAAAATATATGGTCTTACTGAAGCATATTTTACAGAGCATGTATAATTCACCCATTTCAAATGCTCAACTCAATGATTTTTTTTAGTACATTTACCAAATTGTGCAAACATCACCATAAACCAGTTTTAGAACATTTGCATCTCCCCAGTGAGATCCCTTGGGCCAATTTCCCTACCTCCAGGCCGAGGCAACCACTAATATACTTTCTATCTCTGTAAGTTTGCATTTTCTGAACATTTCATGCAAGTGGAGCCCTGCAACATGGTGTTCTGTGTATGGCTTCTCTTAGGGTAATGTTTTTGCGGTTTATCTGTGTTGTAGCATATATCAGTATCTCATCCCTTTTCTTGCCAAATAGTGTTGCATTGTATGGATACACCACATTTTTTTCTGTTTACCAGTTGGTGGACATTTGGGTTGTTTCTTTTTTTGTCTATTTGAATAATACTGCTAAGAACATTTGTGTGCCGGTCTTTGTATATATGGACAAATGTTTTTGTTTCTCTTGGGCAGACACCTAAGAGTAGAATTTACTGGGTCATATGGTAAATTTATACTTAACTTTTTAAGAAACTGTTAAACAATTTTCCAAAATGGCTGCATCATTTTACATTCCCACAAGTAGTAGATGAAGGTTCCAGGTTTATACTCACCGACACTTGTTACTGTCTGTCTGGCTATGAAGTGGTATCTCATTGTGGTTTTAACTTGCATTTTCCTAATAACTAATGATCGTGGACATCATCTTTTTATGGGCTTATTAGTATATCTAGTTAAGTGAAATGTTTATTTAAATCTTTTATCTATTTTTTGATTGGACTGATTGTTTTATTGAGGTATAAGAGTTCTCTGCATATTCTAGGTACAAGTCCTCTATCAGATATGTGTTTTGCAGACATTTTCCTCTTACTCTGCTGTTTGTCTTTTCATTTTCTTACTGGTGTTTTTTGAAGCACTCGTTTCTCATTTTGATGATGTCCAGTTTGTCGGTTCTTTCCTTTTCTAGACCATGCTTTCGGTATCATATCTATGACATCTTTGCGGTTATAACTCAAGGTTCCAAAGATTTTCTCCTAGGTTATCTTCTAAAATTTCTATCATTTTAGCCCTTACATTTAAGTCTACGATCCACTTCGAGTTAATTTTTGTATATGGTGTGAAGTGAGGGTCTAAGTTCATCACTTTGTTTATGGATATCCAAATTGTCCCAGCACCATTTGTTGAAAAGACTCTTCCCCAGTGTACTTTTGAAAACAGGAAGTGAAAGTCCTCCAACTTTCTTTTTTTCCAGTATATTTTTTCACTATTCTAGGTCTTTTGCAATTCTGTACAAATTTTAGGATCATCTTGTCAATTTCTGCAGAAATCCCTGCTGATCGGTTTTTTAAAATTTTAAGGGTAGTAAGTCTTCTGATCCATGAACATGAGATGTTCCTCTATTTAGATCTTCTTTAATTTCCCTCAGCACTGTTTTATAATTTTCAGTGTACAGGTCTTGCATTTCTTTTTTTTTTTTTTCCGGTACGCGGGCCTCTCGCTGTTGTGGCCTCTCCCGTTGCGGAGCACAGGCTCCGGACGCGCAGGCTCGGTGGCCACGGCTCACGGGCCCAGCCGCTCCGCGGCATGTGGGATCTTCCCGGACCGGGGCACGAACCCGTGTCCCCTGCATCGGCAGGCAGACTCTCAGCCACTGCGCCACCAGGGAGGCCTCCTTGCACTTCTTCTGTTAAATTTATTCCTAAGTTCTTTAGGTTTTTGATGAACCTGTCTTTTAATATCTGACAGGAGAGATACATAATAGTATGACTTGCACTGAGGTGTGAGTGGGTGGTGTGCCCGCTCACTCCAGTTTCATCATAGGGAAGGTTAAATCTGATATAATATTGGTTTGATTTTTTTTCTTATGATATAGAAATCAAATGTCTATATAACATGCCTGCAGTTTAAAGATTAATAAGAAAATGAATACCTGTGTACCTTGTACCCAGCTAAAGCAATGGAAGATGACTAGCACCTTGTTCCCCGTGTGACCCAATCCCCCCCCTTCCTGCCACAGGGCAAGTTCTTGAGTTTTCTTTTGCTTTGCTTTAGACATTATCATATATGTATTCAACTAAACAACATAATGTTTACTTTAGTCTGTTCTGACCTTTATATAATGTAAACTGTGGTGAATAGTTTTTTCTATGACTTCTTTTTGTCATTATGTTCCCGAGATTCATGTATCTTGAAGCATGGGTTGTATTTCATTCAATTTTAGGTATTCCATTTATGTGAGCTTTCTGATATTCCATTATATGAACATAGGGCAGTTTATTTTTCTAGCTGTTGATGGTGCTTTGGATTATTTCTTGATTTTTACTGTTGCAGTGACGCCGTGAACACTCTCCCGTTACACATAGTCTAGGGCAGCGGTCCCCAACCTTTTTGGCACCAGGGACCAGTTTCTTGGAAGACATTTTTCCTGTGGAACTGGGGTGGGGGTGGGGGATGGTTCAGGCAGTAATGTGCACGATGGGGAGCCATGGGGAGCGGCAGATGAAGCTTCGCTGGCTTGCCGGCCACTCACCTCCTGCTGTGCGGCCCAGCTCCTAACAGGCCGCGGACCAGTAGTGGTCTGCGGCCCCGGGGGTTGGGGACCCCTGGCCTAGGGCATAGCTTGGAGTTGCTGGGTTGGAGGGTATAAGCTTCAGTCTGATCTGATAATGTTAAGATGTTTTCCCCAGCCCAGTGCCAATGACACTATACTTCCACCATCAATGTTTTAGTTTCCTATTGTTGTTGTTACAAATTACTACAAACTTAGTGGTTTAAAACAATACAGATTTATTATGTTACAGCTCGAGGTGAGAAATCTGAAATGCGTCTCACTAGGTTAAATCAAAGTGTCCAAGGGGCTGCTTTCCTTTCTGGTGATTCTTGAAGAGGTCCATTTTCTTACCTTTTCCAGCTTTTAAAGGCTGCCCACATTCCTTGGCTTGTGGCATCTTCCTCCATCTTCAAAGCCAGCAGTGGCAATCCAGTCTTTCTTACATTATATGCCTCTGACACCAACTTGCCTGCTTCCTTCTTCCACAAATAAGGACCCCTGTGATTACATTTGGCCTGCTGGAATAATCCAGGATAACCTCTTTATTTTAGGGTCAGCTGATTAGCAATCTTAAATCCATCTGCTATCTTAATTCCCTTTTGCCAAGTAGTGTAACATATTCACAGGTTCTGGGGATTAGGATTTGGACATCTTTGGGGGGCTGTTACTCATCCTACCGCAGTTGGTGTTTGAGGGTCCTTGTTATTTTATAGAAATGGGGACTTAAACATTTTAATGTGTGTGTGTATGTGTGTGTGTGTAATATTTAGTAGCTTTTTAAAAATCATCTATGTTTAGATTTTCAGCCCCCTACTCTTCCTGGGCCTTTACAGTTTTAATGATTTCTTGATTGTCCCTGTGTGAAGCAATATCACATTCTGGAGTCAGAATACCTGGGATCTTTCACTGTGAGCTATGTGACTTGGACAGGTCACCTCCCCTCCCTAAGCTTTGATTACCTCATCTATGAAATGGGAATAATTATCACACAGAGTTGTTAAGAGAATTAAATGAGATCGTGCATAGAAAGTCTGAGCATAGTGCCTGACAAATAGAAGAAAGTCAATAAATGTATGAGTTTTCATATTTATTCAGTCATCTGTTCATCTAACAGCTCTTGAATGCCAGGTCTTAGACTCACCCACTCAACATTTAGCAGCTGTATTTTGAGCACCCATTTTTTGCTATAAAGTCCATTTGTGTGGGGCATCTACAGGCAAAATGCTGGGTTTGGTGGTGGGTGAGCTTTATTTTATTTTTTAATTACTTTTTATTGGAGTATAGTTGCTTTACAATGTTGTGTTTCTGCTGTACAGCAAAGTGAATCAGTTATACATATACATATACCCCCTCTTTTTTGGGTTTCCTTCCCATTTAGGTCACCACAGAGCATTGAGTAGAGTTCCCTGTGCTATATAGTAGGTTCTCATTAGTTATCTATTTTATACATAGTAGTGTATATATGTCAATCCCAATCTCCCAATTCATCCGACCCCCTCTTCCCCCCTTGGTATCCATACGTTTGTTCTCTACATCTGTGTCTCTATTTCTGCTTTGCATATAAATTCACCTGTACCATTTTTCTAGATTCCACATATGAGTGATATTATATGATATTTGTTTTTCTCTTTCTGACTTACTTCACTCTGTATGACAGTCCCTAGGTCCATCCACGTCGGGCAAGCTTTATTTTAATTGATGTGCTAAGAGCCGTGTAGAATATGATCTGTGGAGGTCCAGTTCCTAAAGCCCTCTTCCTTAGAGGGCACGTAGCTGGGCAAACTGTTCCTTTTATGCTTTGTCCTAGGAAAGACATAATTAAATAAAAGCAGAAAGTTAGGTGACATATTTCCCTTCTGTTCTCAAATGATTTCCATGTCATGGAGTGTAGTATGTGTCATCTGAAAAAGGAAGCAAAGAATGTCTTCACCCTTTTATGGACAAGGAATCACATTAGCAAAGTTTTTCTTTTACCCTTAATATGGTCACCCTTGTTGTTGTTTATTTTTTTAAATTAATTAATTTATTTTTGGCTGTGTTGGGTCTTTGTTGCTGCACACGGGCTTTCTCTAGTTGTGGCGAGCAGGGGCTACTCTTCATTGCGGTGCACGGGCTTCTCACTGTGGTGTCTTCTCTTGTTGTGGAGCATGGGCTCTAGGTGCGTGGGCTTCAGTAGTTGTGGCTCGCTCTGGAGTGCAGGCTCGTAGTTGCGGTGCACGGGCTTAGTTGCTCGGTAGCATATGGGAATCCTCCCGGAGCAGGGCTCGAACCTGTGTCCCCTGCGTTGGCAGGCGGATTCTTCTCCACTGTGCCAAGGGAAGTCCCAACCCTTGTTATTTTTTAAACTAAAAAGCACATCCCTCATTTCAATTCCTGAGCTGAACTTTTGAGTTTTCACTCAGTTCTCTGAACAGCAACTATGGCAGTTAAAGTTACTGGAACCAGAAGAATCCTGTGTGATACAGAGCTAGCCGCTAAGCTTTTAATCTGCTGGTTCATCATTCTAAGTCATTCTGTTCTTCAGACCTAAATCAGTGCTTTCAGGAGACTTTTCTATGGTGTGGAAAATGAAAATAACTTATTCAGGACTTTCAAAGGCCCTTGTTGCCTGTAGATGTGATGGTGGTGGTGGTGGTGGTGGTGGTGGTGGTGGTGGTGGTGG
>NW_006781401.1:897612-902753 GCF_000442215.2 Lipotes vexillifer | reverse complement strand
AGCGGTTCACAGCACATCTTGCGTGAGAAGGAACATGTTGCTCATTAGAACACCAAAATTGGCTTCCTTCCGGGAAAAATCTAACACTTGACAAAACCACCTCTCCCAGGCTGATGCGTGCCATGCCTACCAGATTGTTCACCGAAATGGGATTCCTGATGAGCAGATCATCGTGATGATGTATGATGACATCGCTAACTCTGAAGAGTGAGTAGGGAGTGCTTTGAACTTGATGGTGAGGAACTTCAGGGCATTTTATTTTTATTTTATTTTATTTTTGCGGTACGTGGGCCTCTCACCGCTGCGGCCTCTCCTGTTGCGGAGCACAGGTTCCGGATGCACAGACCCAGTGGCCATGGCTCACGGGCCCGGCCGCTCCGCGGCATGTGGGATCTCCCCGGACCGGGGCACGAAACCGCGTCCCCTGCATCAGCAGGCGGACCCCCAATCACTGCGCCACCAGGGAAGCCCCAGGGCATTTTAAAAAATGCACACAGACCCTCAGGAATCCTTAGATCAGTGGCCTAACATTAGAATATAAACAGACTCCCGATGAAGTTCCACATGGCTGCTTCATCTAGAGCTTTGACCATATCTTGGTGGGACCCAGCAATGGCGGGGACATAGGAAATGGTGGTGAAGGTCCTTGGGCTGGGCCTTTGGAAGGATTTAAAGCATGAGTTCCCTCTCAGCTTGGGGAACTGACTCATCATTGGGTTCTGTGGTGCTCGTTCCTAAGCTCTGAGTAGGGACGCCTCAGAGGCCCTGTACACGGAAGGCTCAATTGTATCTTAGAATACATTAGAACATCTAACCCATTCTAGTCTCCCAGCTCCTTGTATGGGTACTAACCCTAACCCTATCCAGTCTCCCAGCTCCTTGGTTCCCAGACTATGGCCCTGTACTGTGATCACATTAACAGCTCATAATCCATCCTGAGCTTTAACGCCTAAGCTCTTGTATTAAAGCCTTGTTTTCTGTTCTTTTTCTGAAAGTAGTTTTGCTCTGAGAGATCTCTTGATGACATCTTGCCCCCAAGATGCAATCTGGTGTCCAGCAGGAAGTCAGGCACATAGGGGCCAGGGTCCCTGTCCTCGGTTTGCAGAGCTCAGTCCTTCGCTGCCCCTGCCAGGAGCTCAGGAGTTGTGGGACACCGAGACCCCCGAGCTGCTAAAATCACTAACACGTTGGTGACCTCAGAGGCAATGAGGAATGTCTGTGACAACCACGGTCGTTTAGTATTTTAAAGCGTAACAGGGGCGTATTCACGAAGACATAGATTTCAGAGATACGTCAAATTGTGTGCTTCACTCGTGTCCTTTGATTTTCAGCAATCCCACCCCAGGAATTGTGATCAACAGGCCCAACGGCTCAGACGTGTACAAGGGGGTTCTAAAAGACTACACGGGCGAGGTGAGGCGCATCACGGGGTCGGAGCCAGCGGGGTCGGCTGTTTCATTTCAGTGATGATTTTTCCCTCTTTCTTGTACTTCTGGGATCAGAACCTCATTAGACTGATTTCTGGTTAATGTTTCGTGTTTGTATTAAGATTTGTGCTTGAGGTGTAATTTCTGAGAATTTTGAAAGAAAGCAGAGGGAAAAAAAAGAACGTTAGTTGTAGTCTACTGATCTCTAGTTTCTAATCTTGTTGTACTTTAAGCCTCATGATAGATTTCCTTCCATAATACCTGATTTTCTTAGGATATTGCCAGTGATCTGATTATAGATTATCTGTGCCCTTTTCTGAAAATCAATTTTCTCAGCATCAGCCCTAGTACAAAATATATCTCTTAAATTTTGTAAGATAGTTTTTCATGAATTATTATAGTATATAACTTCCAGAACATTACATGCTTCCCAGTCGATTGAGGCTGTGTACATTGACACGTTTTTAAAAACACCATCATGACTTCAGCCTCGTGGATTTCGGAGTCTCTTTTTCGTAATGTCAAAGGGATCGAAACTAATATTCCTTGTGACAGAGAAACGTCTGAAGTTGAGCAGTTCTTTCAGTTTTATTTTTCTCTTTTAAATTCAAGAACATTTAAATCAGACACATCATACATGTCGTATAGATGATTCCATTTTTATAAAATTGTTTCTGTATAGTTATATAGGGAAACATTTGGAATTTAGGTGGTGGGATTTTTGATGTTTTCTCTTCCTTGTGCTTTTCTGTATTACATTTTTTAACGATTGCGTATCCATTTTACAAAGTCCCCTTTAAGGACGTTGAGTGTCCTTGGGAACTGCCCTTTTAGGGGGCAAGCTGGTTGCAAAGGTCGGCGCTGATGTTTCTGCCGCCTGCTTTGCTGTCTCTCTGAGGCAGCGTGCTCTTCCTATGCTCTTCTGCCCCTGCCTACCGACGTCTTCGGGTTTCTCCACATGAACTTTATAACGGTCAAGAAGGAATGGCAGGCTTGCTGAGCTGGCATCAGCCAAAGACAAGATGATACTTGAGATGAGGTCATGCACATGCCCAGGAAACACTGGATCTTTCTTGGTTGCAAAGTGTTTGCCCTTAAACCTTAAGCCTTGGAGGTATGTGGACGGTGGCCTGGGCCCTGTACGACAGACTCAGCAAACACACTGAGTTGGAGTGACAGCTGCGTCTGATTTCAACTCCCCATTCTTTGTAGGACGTCACCCCGCAAAACTTCCTTGCTGTGTTGAGAGGTGATGCAGAGGCAGTGAAGGGCAAAGGATCTGGAAAGGTCTTGAAGAGGTAATGTCTGTTTTATGGCTGTCACACTTTTCTGAATGATGTGGTACTCCAGAACTGAGAATTCAAACAGGCCTTGCCCTTTGTTCCCGGACTATTTACCTGTGAGAGATGGCAGCGTGGGGACCTTTGCCCTGACAGGCTGCACAGACCTGGTGGCTTCTTTTGACAGCCCATTTCTGTAACGAATTAACCCTGTGATCCAGGGTCCCTGGTTAGTCTTAGTGAAATGTTCCCCATCACTTAAACCTGCTGCGTTTTGTTGTCTGTGGATCCTGGTGCTGGTCGGTTCCACTACCAGTGGAACACGCCAAGACAGGCGTGAGGCTCTGTGGCCAATCAGGCTGTAGGGCCCCTGCCCCGCCTCCTGCCGACCCTGTGCTCTGATGGCAGGTCAGCCCAGTGGGAGGAGGACATTTGTAAGTTCAGAGCAAACCTCCGTATGGGAGAAAACTCATCCCATTGCTTGCCCAGTTGGCTGTGGGTTAGAGATGTCTTGTTTAGCATCTCTTTATGCAGCATTTTGACGTGATGTCAGGGACCTTAGGAGCATGACTTCAGAGAGTCTCAGGTACTTGGCAAATGGTGCTGTTTCCCTTACGCCCAAGGGGTGACCTGGGCACAAGTAGCTCGTGTGAGTTAGAGCAGAGACGGACATCTGCGTGGGATGAACCAAATTGCCTCCGAGTGAGTTACTGCATCTCTGCAACCTTGAAGCAGGGCCCTCTGAGTGGAAGCCTGGTGAGGGGGCTCAGGTGGGCGTCCCAGGCCGTGTGCAGGCCGAGGGGCCTGGAAGGGCAGTCGGAGCTGCAGGACCGTGCTTGGTGGTGTGTCCTGGCTCCCTTACTCGTTTCGGAGAGATCTGGTGGCACGGCGTGACCGCCTGGGATGAGGCCCTGTTGCCAGAGGCCTTGCTACCCAGATCACCCTGGGCTGTCTGCCGAGCACCCTCCCAGCCTTGATTGAGACCCTCCAGGCTCTGGGACGCGCCTCGTGGTTCAGAATGGCACCCAGCAGGAGCAGAGGGAACAGGCTGGACGGCGGGCTCCTGGGCTCCTCCTCCCACCTTGTTGGGAGACTGTAACCTCAGACCTCTCCTGAGTTTTTTGATTGGGGTGGCTTTTCAGAGAAATGGAAGTAGAAATAAGAAATGGTCCACTTGGACTCTCATGCTCGTGTGCGTGTCTCTTGGCAGTGGCCCCCGGGACCACGTGTTCGTTTACTTCACTGATCACGGAGCCACTGGAATACTGGTGTTTCCTAACGACGATGTGAGTTTTTCTTAATGTTTTAAAGACAAGCTGGGGGGAACGCTCTGGCATTCCAGTGGTTAGGACTCCACACTGTCACTGCCGAGGGCCTGGGTTCAATTCCTGGTCAGGGAACCCACAAGCTATGTGGTACGGCTTAAAAAAAAAAAAAAAAAAACAAGCTGGGAGAATGGGAAACAAAACCTCAGTGTTGGCAGGCCACCTGTGATGTGTGTCTCTAACATCCTACAGCGTAAGTTCGTGTGTGGCTGCTGAGGGTGAGGTCACATTTAGCAGCTTGAAATCTATCCAGAGGCATCTCTTCCGGCAGGTTTTCCCTGCGTGTCTCCTGACATCACAGCATGAGTCTCTGTCCCTGAACTTGGGTGCAGTGCACTAGGCGCAGTCATAGAACATAGTCCCTGAATGCTCCGGACAAAGTGATGAGGAAGCACATCTGCTTCCCCTTTTTATTATGTGATTAAAGCCCTCCATGATGTTCTGGGATAATGCTGTTCACCATGATTATCTCTCAGGATTTCTAAATAAGAATTTATAAAGCATCATTAAGACTTGATTAGGGGGTTATCCATCAAATGGTTTCTCTTGATGTGTTTGGTCTGAATGTCCATATTCTTACCTTTCAGCTTCACGTCAAGGACCTGAATGAGACCATCCATTACATGCACAAACACAAGATGTACCGAAAGGTAATGTCAGTGCTTGGGGTGGCCTCGGGGGAGGAATGTGAGGGATGCAGTGGAAGCAAAGCCCATGGTTCTTTGACAGGCCTCCTAACTCTGGATTGGCTGTGTTTTTTGGAAAGGGTGTCCTTTCAATCAGTCTTGACCTCTGGTCTCCCAGGATTAACGTTTTGTGATTCTACACCTTCAGCTGTTAGATCAGAATCACTGGCGATCTTTTTAAGTACAGTGTGGGCCCCAGGCCCAGAATTTGGCTCAGTTATTCTGGGGAGAGGCCTGCGGGTTTGCCTTTCTGAGTTTTCGGGTGATGTTGATGCTCCTGGACTAGGGACCACACTTTGAGGACTACTGTTTCTAGGGCTGTCACCAATCTGGGGCAGCTGGGGAGGAAAATACCACCTTCTTATTTTCCCTTTGGTCCTCTCTGCACCCCCCACCTTTTTTTTTTTTTTTTTTTTTTTTTTT
>NW_006781401.1:893884-897493 GCF_000442215.2 Lipotes vexillifer | reverse complement strand
TTTTTTTTGCGGTACACGGGCCTCTCACTGTCGTGGCCTCTCCCGTTGCGGAGCACAGGCTCCGGACGCACAGACTCAGCGGCCATGCCTCACGGGCCCAGCCGCTCCGTGGCACATGGGATCTTCCCGGACTGGGACACGAACCCGCGTGCCCTGCATCGTCAGGCGGACTCCCAACCACTGCACCACCAGGGAAGCCCTCTCTGGCCCCTTTTGCTCCCTGTATGGAACCTGTGTAGCTCAGGCATGTATGTGTTAGTTACGTGTTTTGCTCTTGGACACTGCTCCCTGCGTTGGATGGCAGATCAGTTTTCCTTAGCATCACCTATGGCTCCATACTTTTCTGCATTATTTCAGCTAAAAGATCATTTTATTCTATTAGCCACGCATAAATTTGGGTCCTTCTGGTTTGTATGGCAACAGCTTCTGTGGCCTCCGCTTCTTACAGCAGCGATGTCTCCCAAGAGCAAACGTGAAAGACTCTTGAGAAACAGGTCAAGAGAGTGGGCAAAGTCAGAGTAGCATTTGCGAGAGGCCTGTGCCTGGGCGGCGTGAGTCTACCTGTCTCGTTCACCTCCCAGATGGTGTTCTACATTGAAGCCTGCGAGTCTGGGTCCATGATGAGCCACCTGCCCCCCAACATCGATGGTAGGTGGTGGGAACACTGGCCTCTGAGCTGGGCTGGGTGGGCACCTTGCTACACGGTGCGATTGGACGTTCTCTGAATCTGCCCATGGGAAGAGCCAAGTGTCTTACATAAGCCAGGCCTAGGCCAGCCTAGTGCTTGGAAGTAGGGGGATACCTGTGGGCAGCTCTGAGCTTTTTCTTCTCCTGGAGGATTAGTGGTCAGGGGATGAAGGGATGCAAGCTCTGGATGTGAACTCTGTGGTGCTCTGCCGGGTTCTAGTAGGGCTACTTAAGACCAAAATCACAGTCTTTGGACCGGCCTCTGTCCTTTGAGATGTGTTGCTTGCCGGCTCTCTGATCTTGGGCAGGTGACTTACCCTCTTGGACCCTCAGATTTACTCATCTGTAAAATGGGGATAAAGATAGTGTCTGTTAGGAGAGTTACATTTTAAGCGATGACATTTGTCCAGCATAGTTCTGAGCCCATGGTAGCTAGGTAGTAAATGGTAGCTATTTCATATGTTCAGTTCATCTAAGTGTTTCTTTAATAAATGTTCACTTTCTGTGGGAATAAAATGAGGTCCATATCCTTCAGGATTCCAGAGCTACTCAAATCTGTTAGCACTATTCCAAAATAGCTGGATGTTCTAGTAAGCACTCCTGCTTGCTCATTGCTGCAGAAAGTGTCTATCAGCTGGCTTCTCTTTTTCCACATTTAGTTTTAGATGAGTTACTGAAACTCAGTGAACAGGGCTGGATACAAGGAGGTCTCCCTGCCCTCCCTGAGCTGATCATAGGTGACCTGCTTTGATTGCACTAGGAAAGAAGGAGGAACTCAAGCCTCAAGTGGAATCCGTAGACAGCTAAGAATAAAACACGACTGAAATGTGTCTTTAATTCCTCGTAGTTTATGCAACTACTGCTGCCAACCCCAAGGAGTCGTCCTATGCGTGTTACTATGATGAGGCGAGGTCCACGTTCCTGGGGGACTGGTATAGTGTCAACTGGATGGAAGACTCGGACGTGGTGAGCCATCTGGGGGCCGGCTGCTCAGCTGGGGCTTAGCTGTCAGCTGCGATCGTCAAAGGACTCAACTGTTTTCATTTTCACAGGAGGATCTGACCAAAGAGACGCTCCACAAGCAGTACCAGCTGGTGAAGTCCCACACCAACACCAGCCACGTCATGCAGTATGGAAACAAGGTAAGGAGGGGAGCCTCGCGCTTCTGATGATGGCCTCAAGTCTCAGGCTGACTCACCGGGGACGTTTGTCTCCCGGTGAAGAGAAACGGGATCCATCCGGGTGAGGAACGGCTGAGGCAGGGCTGGCTCTGCCTCTCATGGCCGCTCCATCCTGGAGATTCCGCCTGTGCTTTGGAATCAGACTGAGGTTCAAACTCACAAAGTTGTGAGACTTTGGGCAACCTACCTGACCTCTCTGAAACCTCTGTGTTTCCTCCTTGGTCAAAGCCCTAGCGCACAAGGTGATAAGGAGCAAAAACAAGGGGGTGCATCACGTGCACGAAACACACAGTGAGAGGTTACTGAATCGAAAGCTTCTCCTGTGAGTTTTGTGGCTTTGCCCCGTAGAACCCCACACCCTGAATCCTCCGGGGTCCAGCCTTCCTGCAGTTGCAGGATGTTGTCTTGACCCTTTGGCTATAAATTCAAGACTTTTACTGCCCCTACCCCCACCCCCCCGCCCAGCTATGTTCAGAAGGGACCTAGGTGGTAAAATAGGTCAGTCCATCAGGGCTGTCCGGACAGAGGTCATAGCAGGTGGCTGTTGAAGGCTTGGGCCTTAGGTGCCACCCCTGGGGCTAGCCCGCGGGATGTGCAGAGGAGGTGATGTGTGTGGGGCTTCCAGTAGTCTGTACGACCAGACATCACCCCCCAGGTGGCCTGCCACCAGCTGAGAGCTCGCCAGCTGAGTTCTGTTCCTTTGATGTGAGCATTGGCCTTCTAGAAGACCTTGTGAGCAGTCAGTCCAGCTATTCCCTTCAGCACTTCTTGGGCAGAGTGTCGATTGGAGGGCCCGGGAGCCAGCAGGGCAGTCACAGGCCACGAGAAGTGCCCTCAGGATGCCGTGGGCTTGGCCAGGCTTTTGAGGTGGGGTAGTGGGGAGGTAGAGCAGCAAGAAGGCCAGGGAAAGGTAATTTAGAGGGGGCAGGGTCAAAGGTGGCGCTGCCCCAGCTTTGTCGGGGGATTGGAGGGAGGGAGGGTACCAGCAACAACTCTTCTGCCCTGAGCTTTCTGTTCTCTTTACAATTTCCTCAGCATTAGCCACATCTGCTCTTGGTTGAGGAGGTATGAAGGATCTTTCCTAAGCACTATGTTTCTATATACGTGTGCATATATTTTATTTTTTGTTTTAGAACTGTTTTTAGATTAGCGTCGCTTGATTTAGGAACATGACTGCTTGTAGCATTCCTTTCCCTCTTAATCGGGATCCAGTCTGCAGTGACCCCTGCAGGCAAACGCAGCCAGGCAGTCGGGCCCGCTTGTTAGGCCCTGATGCCAAGTCGGCCCCGCCCCTCGGTGGCTTTAGCTCTGCCCATCTCAGTGGACCCAGACCTCAGCTCTGACCTGGACAGATGCTCTGCACCTTCCTTCTGCTGGTCACTAGGGGCAGGCGGGTGAGCGTGGAGGGGTGAGCACAGCCCAGGGTCACCCCTGGCTGAAACGACTCTGGTACGAGCGTGGCGGAACTGGGTGGCGGTTCTGCTGCAGAGGATGCCAGGTGGCTTCGAAGTTCATCATCGGTGGATTTCAGGTGGTCAAATGCGTTGCCTCGCCCGCTGCTGAAGACCAAGCACGTGCTTTCAGGCTGCAATTGTGACCCTTCAGTGGTCCTGAAACCACGTGTGGGGAGCTGTGGACCCCAGGACCCAAGAGATGTTTGGCACATCTGCCCCTCCCACTCAAACTGACTCTCTCTCTCTCTCTCTCTCTCTCTCTCTCTCTCTCTCTCTCTCTCTCTCTC
>NW_006781401.1:889600-893850 GCF_000442215.2 Lipotes vexillifer | reverse complement strand
TCTCTCTCTCTCTCTCTCTCTCTCTCTCTCTCTCTCCCTCTCCCTCCCCTCCCCCTCGCCCGCTCCCTCTCCCCCTCCCTCCCCAGTCCATCTCTGCCATGAAGTTGATGCAGTTTCAGGGTCTGAAACACAAAGCTAGCTCTCTCATCTCCCTGCCCCCAGTCAAACACCTTGACCTCACTCCAAGCCCCGAGGTGCCCCTCACCATCATGAAAAGGAAACTGATGAGTACCAATGATCTGCACGAGTCCAGGCGTCTTGTCAAGAAGATCGACAGGCAGCTGGAGGTAAGTGGTGGTGCAGCTGCGGCTCCCAGCCTAGCCGGGCAGCGTGTGTGAGTCCTGTCTCTGCCTCCTGACCATAAATCCGTGTTGGTGGGAGCCAAGTGACAGAGCTCTGGGGTCACCCTCCTCCTGCCACAGTGGCAGTACATGGGAAAGGAAACCAGGCTTTGTACTCGCTGTAAAATGGACATGAGTGAGCAGGGCAGTGGCCAGCTTCATTCTTCATCAGTAAACTGGCCTTGACCTCTTTGGAAGCAGGAAGCAAAGAGAGGGAGCCTGTCTCCTGCCAAGAAGCCATGGCATATGGGTGTTTCCTCTTTTACACCTAGTTGCTTACAAGACATTTTCATTTTGCTGCTTGGTGAGTTAGTAGCTAATCATATTTAAAAACAAAAATCCAGTCCACAAAAAATTTCTGCTGCCTTAGGAAATCATAGTCACGGCCCCAAATTCTTCCTAAAATGCTTGCGCAATCTTTTACGATGACTAGGTTTGTTTTCAGCAGCTCATCAGTTTGTTTGCAACTGGCCGAATTTCTTTTCAAATTCTAGCTGTGTAGCTAGAACCACTAGGCGTGTACTCACGAGATGCTGGGCAAAGGCTGTCTGTTCAACAAAGCCAGCTGTGTAGACTCTGTCCCCTCATCAGCACAGCACAGGGATTGATGTGCTGGGATACAGCCTGAATTTTCTAGGAAAGAAAAAAAAAAATCTGTATGATCTGTCTTAAAGTCGTATATCTCAGAATCCTGACAGCTAGCAATCCTACACGTGGTACGTTAACCAGGATGGGGTTTTTGTTGTAGTTGTTGGTACCACAGTGTAATACAACAGTTCTCATATTTCTTTGCTCTCGGACCTCTTTACACTCTTAAAATTATTGATCCCAAAGAGCTTTTGTTGGTGTGGGTTATATCAGTATTTACTGCGTTAGAAATGAACACTGATATTTTTAAAATAGTAACTCACTTAGAAATAATAATAAACCCATCTTCTGTTAATATATTTTTTATGAAAAAGAATGATTTTCTAAAATAAAAACAATTTGGGTGAGAAGATTGGCATCACTACACTTTTGCAAATCTGTTTTCTGCCTGGCATTATGGAAGACAGCTGGGTCATCGTACCTGCGTCTGCATTCACTGCTGGGCTCTTTTGTTCTGGTTGAAATATATAAAGAAAATGTAACCTTACACAGATACATAGTTGGGAAAGGGAGGACGTTATGGAGCCGCTAAGAAGCCTGGGGGACCCCCGTGGTCCTGGACCACACGTTGAGATCCGCTGGTCTGGCGCACAGTGGGCAGGGAGCATTCGGGCATGAATGGAACAAACCCTGGCTGGGGAGCGGGAGGCTCAGGGGACTCGATTGAAAGTTTTCGTTGACATGGAAGCAGCTTTCTCCTTAACGATGCTGGTTTTCATTATCTGGGAAGAAAATGATGTCCACCCTTTGCATCCTTCTGTCTAAGCATCTGATGGTTTCCAGAACGGACAGAGGTGCCTGTGGACACATAGCACCACTTATGGGACAACAGTCTACTTTGGGGCACAATTTCTACATGCCCTCCCACACCCCCCACTTTCTTAGCCTGGGCCATACCTGCTCTTCAGGTATTCAGATTTAAATGCTTCCATCATGCCCGAAGATCCCTAAAAGGCAAGGTATTTCTGAAGGGTTCTAGCTGTAACAGAAGCCTCGCGTGTGCATCTTTGGCCGCAGAAAGCATCTGTTGGCATCTCTTTCAACATACTGGGGTGGAGGCTCTATGAAAGAAGCATCTAACTGGTCCAGGGTTCCAGGAGAGACTACGTTAAGTAAGATACATTTGGGAAAGATGTGTTTCTTCACAGGCCAGAAATGTCATCGAGAAGTCGGTGTGGAAGATTGTCGCCTTGATCTCGGGGTCCGATGCCGAGGTAGACAGGCTGCTGTCCCAGAGAGCCCCGCTCACGGCGCACGACTGCTACCAGGCAGCCGTGTCGCACTTCTGCACTCACTGCTTCAACTGGCACAACCCCACGGTAAGCCCAGACCCTGGGGCTGCCGGCCTCTGCATCCTGCCTTCCGAGGGCCAACTAGCTTGGCCTCCTCTGCATCTTAAACCGCAGACCTGAGTTAGTACTGTCCACTGGGAATCACGTCAGGTGCGTTGCCTTGTAGAAGGTTCCATCTTATAGAAGAAGCAACAGGCTCATTCAGAGGCCTTCGGTGGGGATGTGAGAGGAGAAAAGTCATCCAAAATCACTGACCCTAAATCTTGGCCCCGGACACTCTGAACTGTCCCAGTGGCTGGGAGAGCTTACCAGTCATAGACCATTCAACTGCCATTTCCATTGGCCTTTGAAGGGGACTTCCTTCTCTTCACACTGTGCCGTCCCTGCCAAACCCCACCCCTCCGCCCTGCCCCTCACACCAGCCACGCAGGTTTCTTCCTTCTGGGTCTGTTCCCACCTCTTCCCCAGATTTGTTGTTGGAAGCAGGCCCAGGCCCATGGAGGAGAAGGAAGGGCCTAGTTGCTGCAGATTGTCGAACGTCGGGGTTGGAAGGTACCTAAAAAGCCTCCTTTCTGGCCAGTACTTACATGATGCTTGGCTCCTTATAGGGAAGGGGTTAGCAAACTGTGGCCCGCAGGCCCATTCCCGCCCACAGCCTGTTGGATTTTTCCCTCCACAGCCTGTTTTTATAAATAAAGTTTAATCAAAACACAGCCACACTCAGTCACATAGCTTTCACCCTGCAGCAGAGTTGAGTACACGCAGCCTACAAAGCCTCAGATATTTATTGTCTCGCCCTTGACAGAAAAGTTTGCCAGGTCCTGCTTTAGACCCATGCTCTTCAATAACAGTAGTCACTAGCGTCACGTGGCTCCTTAAACTTGAATTTAAATTGATTAAGGATTGACATATACACACTACAATATATAGAATAGGTAACTAAAAGAACCTACTAAATAGCACAGGGAACTCTACTCAGTACTCTGTAATGGCCTATATGGGAAAAGAATCTGAAAAAGAGTGGATATATGTGTATGTGTAACTGACTCACTTTGCTGTAGAGCAGAAACTAGCACAACATTGTAAAGCAACTCTACTCCAATAGAAAAAAAATTAATTTAAAATAAAGAAATAAATGGATTAAAATGAAACCAAACGTAAAAGTCAGTTCCTTAGCTGCAGTAGCCACATTTCCCGTGTTCAGGAGCCACATGTGGTGAGTGGCTACTGAATTGAGAATGTTATAGAACATTTTCATTGTTGCAGAAAGTCCTCTCTGGGCTGTGACGTGCAGACCATGGTCATCCTCAGATACTTCTGAGGATGGAGTGCTGGGCACTTGGGAGATAGCTCTCCATTATTAAGAGGCTCTTAATTTTCTTTTCATTTATTTAACAAAGCATTCTCTTTATTTAATGATTTTTTAAAATTCCCATTTATTTAACAAATACTTAATCCTCTGGTGTTACATTTTTTGCCTGCTGGAACCACAGAAAGTGAATCTCTCCTTTCTTCCTCTTGTGAGTTCTCAGGTTCCCTTGAAGTGTTTTTCAAGGTAAACACCTCCAGTTATTTCCGTCTTAGTTGCCATCTGTTTGGCAATCACTTACCATCTGTCTCCCTCACCACTGTGTCCCAGACTAAAAGCCAGGCTGCCAGGGGGAGGTCCGAGCTAACAGAGAGGAGCAGGGCCAGGGGGTTCTCGTCCAGGAGTCCTTACCTGGGCTTGAGGGTGCTGCCAATCCCCTGCACATGTGCATTTTTTTTTTTTTTACATCTTTATTGGAGTATAATTGCTTTACAATGGTGTGTTAGTTTTTGCTTTATAACAAAGTGAATCAGTTATACATATGTTCCCATATCTCTTCCCTCTTGCGTCTCCCACCCTCCTTATCCCACCCCTCCAGGCCATCACAAAGCACCGAGCTGATCTCCCTGTGCTATGCGGCTGCTTCCCACTAGCTATCTA
>NW_006781401.1:886571-889402 GCF_000442215.2 Lipotes vexillifer | reverse complement strand
AGTAGGTCTGTGTCTTTATTCCTGTCTTACCCCTAGGTTCTTCATAACATTTTTTTTTCTTAAATTCCATATATATGTGTTAGCATACGGTATTTATTCTTTCTCTTTCTGACTTACTTCACTCTGTATGACACACTCTAGGTCCATCCACCTCATTACAAATAGCTCAATTTCATTTCTTTTTATGGCTGAGTAATATTCCATTGTATATATGTGCCACATCTTCTTTATCCATTCATCCGATGATGGACACTTAGATTGTTTCCATCTCCTGGCTATTGTAAATAGAGCTGCAATGAACATTTTGGTACATGACTCTTGCATTTTTCTTACGAGATGGTCCGTAAGTCTCACCAGATAATCTAAATGTGGGAGGGGATCCCTGACTCAGTAAAGGTTAAGAACCATTGGTGTAATTTTTTTTTCTTTTTTTTGACTGCACCAGGAGGCTTGTGGGATCTTAGCTCCCCAACCAGGGATCGAATCTGGGCCCCTTAGCAGTGAAAGTGCAGAGTCCCAACCACTGGACTGCCAGGGAATTCTCAGGAAACACTGGTCTAGATGCTTTACATATTCCCATGTTAGGAGCTGATCGTGTTATAAAATGATGATGTTTGATCGTGCTTTTTGGTTTGTTTTCCTCCAGTACGAGTATGCTTTGAGACATTTGTACGTGTTGGTCAACCTTTGTGAAAACCCTTATCCGATTGACAGGTAACCCTGCACCTGGCATTTAAAGGGTCGGTGTCCTTCTGAAGGCAGAAGGGCACATGTAGCACTGCTGTCCTCTTCTGCACCTGGGCACTTTGCTTCTGCCGGCTTCTGCCGGCTTCTACCTCTCACGGTGGACGAGTTCAAAATAGATGCATCCCCAGGGTTGCTGGGTTGGGTGGGTCTATCATACATGTTCCGTGGTGGGTTCTGTTCGTCTTCATTTCTTCAGAGTTGACCAACTTCGGGTTCAACACCTTCTTCCCGTTTCTTACAGAATAAAATTGTCCATGAACAAGGTATGCCTTGGTTACTACTGAAATGCTGTCGACGCTTTTCTGAATGTGAACACGTCCCTTAGAATGTGTGCTGATCAGAGACAGAAGAGCTGGGGCCAGAGGGAGCCTCCCCCAGCGGCTGCAGGCCCTCCCGGGGATGTGATCAGGCCACGCGGGCCGCACTCCAGGCCTCCCCCAGGATGGCTTGCTCACCTTTACCCACTTCCCCAGCTCCTACAGGTCCTGTGTGATCCTCTGAAAAACCCACAGATTTGGGAGGCTAAATCTCTGCACCGAGAAAGGTGCATTTGCTTTTTAAGAGGGTTTTTTTGCCCGTGCCTTTTAAGGAGCGACACGTTCACTGGGGCTTCTGCAGCCAGTGAAAGAGTCTTTGAGGAATTTGAAGTCAGAACCTCCTAAGTCTTTACAGTGATTTCATGGAAAAGGGACATAAACCCCAAATGGAAAACTATTTTTAGAAAACAGTATCATTTTTGGTTGCTTTTGTATTTTATTTGTCAATAATGGACAAGTCCGAAAAATAAAGATTTATAACTGAATCCGAGTGTTAATTTCAGGTCCCCGACTTTGTAGTCTGTGCTCCTGGCCCCTCCTGGTGGGGTCCGCTCCCCATCTGTGTCTTCCAGCCTCCCCTCTCCCACACCGCCACCTGCCACTTTGTTCTCCCTGCTCCCCCGACCGCCTGGACTTTTCAGCCTCCTGTGCCTTTGCTCCTTGCTGTGCCTTGTGCCCTGGAGTGCCTTTCCCTCCATCTGACCCATCCTCACGGTGTATCTGAAAGTGACCTGTCTTCCTCAGCTTCCTTCTCTCCCACACACAAAAGTCCCCTCTCCTCTGTCCGCCGGCATTTGCATTTTCCTTGGGGCTTTTCCAGCACTTGTAGGGGTCTGCCCTTACACCACGCCTGGGGGCTGGGAGGTTAGCTAAGCTCCTCTGAGGGCACAGGCTGCCTGCTTTGCCTTTGTTTCCCTTGGCCCAGTGTCCCACACGGGGTGGTACTCACCGTGGGTTTGTGAAAGACATTTAAAAGTAGCACTGACTCTCTCCACGTAGTGGAATATTATGCGGCCACGTAAAGGATGAAGCACACTGCTACAGCTCCAGCATTTAGCCAAGGGAAAGAAGCCAGTCACACAAGACCCTGTATTATACGATTCGACTTGTATCTAATGTCCAGTATAAGCAAATCTATAGAAACAGAAAGTGGATGAGTGATGCCGGGAACCAGCGAGAGAGGGAAATGGGGAAATAGTGACTGCTCATGGGCATGAGGATTCTTTTGGGGCTGATGAAAATGTTCGGAGACCGATCACGATGATGGTTGTAAAGCTCTGAATGTACTAAATAAAACCCAGTGACTAGTACACATCAAGTGGAATTATGTGGTTTGCTAATTATGTTTCAGTAACGTTCTTTTTAAAAATAAGCCATATACCTAGGTGACTGTTAAAATAGCAAAGAAAAAAGGAACACTAAAAACCACGACACTTGTGACCACCTGTCTTTATGTAGTGAAACCTGTCTTATTTAGCAGTGGTTGACGCCTTTAAAGTTTGGAGGTATGGAATGGAAGTTGAGATACTGGCAAAGAGGGTTATTTATATCTGTGACAGATTCAAGGGTGATACTTTTGTTTCTAATGGGCCCATTTTTTAATTTTTAAATTTTTTTAGCGGTACGCGGGCCTCTCACTGTCGTGGCCTCTCCCGTTGTGGAGCACAGGCTCCATCCGGATGCGCAGGCTCAGCGGCCATGGCTCACGGGCCCAGCCGCTCCGCGGCATGTGGGATCTTCCCGGACCGGGGCACGAACCCGTGTCCC
>NW_006781401.1:882715-886441 GCF_000442215.2 Lipotes vexillifer | reverse complement strand
CCCGTGTCCCCTGCATCGGCAGGCGGACTCCCAACCACTGCGCCACCAGGGAAGCCCTAATGGGCCCATTTTTAATCAGTTTATGGTTTCTCCGTGAGGTTGTCCTAATACATCCAATCACGTGACCAGGATAAAGAACTCATTGTCCTACAGATTTGGGGGAGCTTTAGGGATTGAAGTAACAAGTACAAGAAGCGTAAGGTGTGTGAACATGTATCACTATAGCTCAAGAATGGGCAGCCCTGGGGGCCGGCTGATGTTCAACGAAATGCAAATACTGACAAGTAGAATATTTAAAAGGAGTCTCTTAAAAGGCCTCAATGTTCAGTGGTAAAAGTTCTGTTCTTCTATTTTCTAGAACTGTTAACTACGTTGTGACCCTGCTTCTCTCTTATTATTTGTCCTCCCTGGAGAAGAAAAATATACTTAACTATTTAACAAGTGCGGTAACTTGAATGTTCATGGTTCTAAAGGTTAAAAGCAGCTTGTTCATTTCTCAAATAAATGACAGTTTCATAAGTAAGTCACACTGCCTTTTCTTTCTCATGTGGTTCACAGGCCCCCAGCGGACATGGCTCTCCATCCCTCGTATTAAGCCATTTTCTATTAGATGTCTGATAAGGGTGACCTTTCTATGTGTATCACAACTAGGACCAGCATTTTTTCCCTAGCTATATCCAAAATGTACAGACATGTTCTGTCATAAGAGGTACATAGTACAGAAACTTTCGGAGTAAAACGTGGCCAACCCTTTTCTTCCCCAGAAATCCCAAATGTCAGTTTGTATTCATCATTAGAATGCCCTTTCTGCATATTTACATACCTATATACAAATAATACTTTTTTGCTTTTTTATTATAAAATAAAAACAGATATAGAAAACCATACAAAACAAGTGTAATGCTTAGTGAATTGTAAGATGAACATCCTTGTGACTACCACCCAAGTCAAGAAATAGAACTTTACCAGATGTATTAGTCAAGATTCTCCTGAGAAATAGAACCAGCTGGATGTGTATACATAGAGAGACATTTATCTGAAGGAATCAGCTCACATGATTGTGGAGACCTGGTAAGTCCAAAATTGCAAGCAGGAGACCCGGGGGAGGAGTTGCAGTCCAGGCCAAAGGCCACCTGCTAGCAGAATCCCTTCGTGCTCAGGGAAGGTCAGTCTTTGCCCTCCTAAGGCCTTCAGCTGATTGGATGGGGCCCACCCACATTGTGGAGGGTCATCTGCTTTGCTCAGAGTCTACTCATTTAAATGTTAACATCATCCAAAAAGTCCACAACATCCAGAATAATATTTGACTAAATAAGCACCGTGGCCTAGTCGAACGGACACATAGGATCAACGATCACACCAGCCACCCTGGAAGCCCGTGCTCGTGATCCATCCCAGTCACAGAACACCCCAGCCAACCCCCCACAAAGAGTAACCACTCTCCCTGTGTTGTGGTTTTATCACAAGTGTGTATCCCTAGACACTCGTTTTAGTCGTTATTCTGCAGGTTTCCTCATCCTTTTTCTTCCTTCCAATTTCTGTTGAAGATTCCAGGCTGTGCATCGGTAGTTTCTCAGTCTGGACTTTGCTGATTGCATATTCAAGCTGCTGTTCAGCATGTTTTTCTGACGCCCAGCTCTCTTACGGATCAGCAGCAGGATCCGGAGGACTTACACGTGTCTGATGGGTTTCAGTCCATTGTGCTTCTGCACTGAAGCTCGAGTTGTTCATTTTTGGCTGATGGAATCTTAAAGGCGGGCTCCCAAGCCCTTTTGACACGACCCTAGGAAATCTCCATAGCTTCCTTCGTATCTGGTGTATCAAGATGTTTCATTCTACATTTCTTGTCCCAAAGCTGAGATCAGCTATTTCTCCAGGAAAAGCTGGTTTCTTTTCATGAGATATAGTCTTTCAAGACAACAGCCGGACTGCTAGGAGTGCTCACTGCTCACTGCTCCCGCCTCCAGGCTGGCCCCCTCCAGTTCTGTTCTACGTGGGTGCAGAATTTCCAGACTCCCTGTGCTGCCAGAGAGGGCTATTCAAGCTGCCCCTCATCCTCACCTTCCACTACTCTTTGCCTCAGCCTTCATGTACAAGCGATCTGGAAATGACTGGTGATCCTGCATACAGCACACTCCTATTTCAGTTTTCTGTGATTTTTCACTGTCTCTCACCTTCCTTGTCAGAAACTGTCAAGAGCTAGAGATTTTACCCCACTTGCACGTTAACAAGGTCACCTGCCACAGTTCCACAGGTGCTGGCAGGAGACTCCTGGGACCATGACAAGGGACTTCATTACCCCTGGCAACCAGGTGCACGGGCTTCATATTTGCTTCGACCCCTCTTGCCTCCAAGTGCCCTGAGGGGGCTGCGGAGGTGGAGCCTGGTAGAGGCTATGCACACAGTGGGTCTGGATCAGGCTGAGGCAGAAGGGCCGTGAGCAGAACTGTCCCACTTTTACCCTGCGGGGAGACACTCTCTTCCAAAGTGAGAGACATTATTTTATCATCTTGGTCAGGAAAAAAAAAATCTGCCCTCTTCCCAGAAGGGAGAAATTCTCTTTATCCTCCAAGGCTAGTCAAATACTCTTAAGAAGATGGTCTTGGGCTTCCCTGGTGGCGCAGTGGTTAAGAATCCGCCTGCCAATGCAGGGGACACGGGTTCAAGCCCTGGTCCGGGAAGATCCCATATGCCGCAGAGCAACTAAGCCACAACTACCGAGCTTGTGTGCCACAACTACAGAGCCCGTGCGCCTAGAGCCCTTGCTCCGCAACAAGAGAAGCCACTGTGATGAAAAGTCCGCGCACCACAACGAAGAGTAGCCCCCCTGCTTGCCGCAACTAGAGAAAAAGCCCACGCGCAGCAACAGAGACCCAATGCAGCCAAAAATAAATAAATAAGTAAATTTTTAAAATTTTAAAAAAAGAAGAAAAAAAGAAGATAGTCTGGAATAAAAGCTGTCAGTGAGTCTTCACCAGACGTGCAAGAGATCCATGGAGAATTCCAGCCATCTTCAGGGGTTCTTCAATTCCTTTCTGCTTTTGGCCAACCCTTTATCCTTCAAGACCGAGCTCAGGCATCCCTGTCTGCAGGGAAGCCCTCTGCTCCCTCCAGGCGGGTTACATGCTCTCCCCTCCCTCAGGACCTCATCACATCCCATGCTGACTGTTGTCACCACACTGCTCACATTAAACAGAAAATGTGTGCATGGCTCAGTAGCCCCCAGGCTTGAGTTCACCTGGACTCCCCACAGACCATTTAATGCCATCATATGGAAAAGGTGTCCCTTTCTCTGGGTGGACACAGTCCTGTGCCAGGGTGACAAGTGGAGCCCAGACTGGATTTCAACCCCACTTGTCCCCTCAGCCGTGTAGCCTTGGCCATGAACAACTTCCCTGCCCTCATGTGCTAGCTCTGAATTTATTTCCCTTTTCTGAAAGATCTAAGGCTTCGCTTGCCCCAACCCGGGAGCTTGTCTGATCCCCGTGACAAGCCTGGGAGATCAGGGCATAAGCATTCTTAAGAATGGGGACACTGAGGCACAAAGATGTTGAGCATCTTGCCGAGGGCTCGCAGCTGGCCTGGAGCCCAGGTCTCCTGACTACGAGTGGAGGTTCTTCCCACCTTCCAGCTGAGCAGTTTCTCCGACTTTGAAGCCAGATTTCAGAGTTCCCTTTTGGTTGAGGGCTGCGTCAGCAGCAAAGAGGTTTCCTGGAGGGCATTCCT
>NW_006781401.1:871320-882423 GCF_000442215.2 Lipotes vexillifer | reverse complement strand
CCCCCCCCCCCCCCCCCCGCCCAGATGACCCTGCAGAGCAGGAGGTGGCCAGTTCCTGGATTCCGGCCATCTGAGTGCACACACAGCGACCGCATCTGCAACCGCATCTGCAGACGGGTGCCGTGCCTTCCAGATACAGCCTCAGCCGCCAAGTGGGGATGACAGGCTGGTCTGTGGCTGGGGGAGGGAGGCGTCTCCACTGCACCCAGAGGACCCTCCCCTCCTCCCTCTGTCCCTCCTCCCACTCAGGGCCTCTGCTCTTCTCTGCCCACCTCCCTTGCAGGCCCGTCCCTTGTCCCCCAGCAGAAACTTGCTCATACTAGGGAGACCTGGATTCAACACATTAAGGTGTTGTGAGGCCATCGTGGGCCAGGTGTCTGCAGGCGCAGTTTGGGACTTCTCACGATGGGCAGGGCTTTGCACCCAGCTGTCGCTGGTAGGCCCTGGGGACGGAAGAGCAGCAGGGCCTGGGCATGCCCTGGTCTCTGCAGAAGCCCTCGTAGCTTCTCCCAGCACCGCTGGCTCCAGTCTCAGCCTCAGGGACTGGAGGGGGCCAGTAAAAGCGGAGGGAAGGAGGGAGCCAGGCGGCCAAGGGGAGAGGGGACAAACGCTGGGAGGACACACAGTCGAGCCCATCCTACCTCCCAACCTGTGGCCCCATCACCCTTGGACACAATGACACCCTGCTCAGGGCCTGTGGAGAAACCAGGCCGCTTCACTTGCATCTTGGGCCCCTGGATCAGGTCAGCCCTGCGATGCTCACCATGGCCTCAGGCAAGTTCACCCAGAGCGGGCCTGGTGGGCGAGGCTCATCTGACTTTGGTTTTCTACCAACAGGTCACTTGGGATGCTGCACCGGGTAGAAAAGAGAACCCTGAATTTGGGGGTAGGATAGCCCTGAGTTCAAACCTCACTTTGGCCTCTAACCAGCTGTGTGACCTTGGGCAGGTCATCCCTTGTTATGGGCCGAGTTGTGATCCCTCTAAGTTCATGTGTTGAAGCCCTAACCTCTAGCATCTCAGAATGTGACTGTGTCTGGAGACGGGGCCTTAAAGGGTTAATTAAGGTAGCATGAGGTTATATGGCTGCACCCTAATCCAATAGGACCTGTGTTCTCAGAAGAGGAGACCAGGGCTGCTCAGGCCCAGAGAAAAGGCTGTGTGAGGACACAGTGGGAAGGCAGCCATCTGCAAGCCAAGGAGAAACCAGCCCTGATCTGCGACTTCCAGCCTCCAGAACTGTGAGAAAATAAATGCCTGTTGTCTAAGCTGCCCCATCAGTGGTATTTTGTTAAGGCCGCCCAAGTAGACTAACTAATTGTCCCCCTTCCTTTGAGCCTCTGCGTCCTCACCCATTAAATACCTCCCACAAGGGGCTGGTGTGTGGATTAAATAAAATCACACAGGGCAGCCACTAACCAGTGCCAGGCACCCCCGTGAGGGCTCAGTACATGCGAGGGTGTTTCTGCGCCCTGAATCTGGCCCCCGCACCTCCCCGGGGGGAGAAGCCATCCAGAAGACAGGGGTCCAGGTACCCCCACCCCTCCTGCTCTCTGGCCTCTCCTGATGGGAAAGGCCCCAGGACGGTGGGCCCGGCACATACGCTTGTGCACATACATGCATGCACACACACACACACACACACACACACACACACATGCATGCACACACACACGTGTTCTTACAATGGTCCCCGGTCCAGCTCATTGGCTGGACAGAAGACTCCCAGGGCTGGGCTGGTGTCCGATCCACCCTCTGAACTCCAACCCCACCCCAAGTTTGGGCCCCACTCGGCCAAGAGGGTGCCTGGGTAAATGGACCCGCCTCTGATGTTCCCCACCAGCCTCAGGCCTAGTGGGAGGCGGTGGGCACTTTGCCGTACAGCTGTGGGCACGAGGCTGTATGGCCAGCTCAGCTCAGGGCTGCAGGGAGCATTGGAAGCTCAGGAAGGCAACAGTGTCTGCACTGGGTGGTGGGTAGGGGGATGGGGAAGGAAAGGGCAACCTGGGATCAGAGCCGGCCACCCTCAGCTTCTGATCTGAGGGTAGCCTCAGATCAGAAGCTGTTTGCCTGTTTTGTCATGTCTGTTATACCGAGCCCCGGCCTGGAAAGTCCTCCAGGGCTGGCCCGCTGCATCCTGGAGCAATCCCTGCATCTCACACAGGGCTGGCCTGGAGCCAGAGTTCGACAGATGTTTGTTGACTGGCTTAACGAGCTGGTTGCTGCCCAGGGGTATAATCCAGGCGAGTCCAGCCGACCTGCCCTGGGCGCACCGCTCACTGCTGTTCACACTGGGGGTCCACGTGAGCTTCGTCTGTTTTGTTCTCTGCTGTTTCCCAGGGCCTAGAAGAGTGCTGACATTTAACAGGCACTCAGCAAACACATATTTTAATCAATGCTGAGGACACAGACATGAAGGGTCCAAATTTGGTGGAGAAAGCAGAAATATCAACAGACAAATGCAATTTGATGAGCTATCTCTTGTGAGAGAGATGATTCGAGGGGGCTGGGGGCCATAGACAGGGACTGTATGGCCAGCCTAGGAAGTCAGAGAAGGCCGACTTCCTGCAGAGGGACGAGACGGGCTTTGAAGGATAAAGAGAGTTTGACCACACAAAGACTATATGGAATGGTATTCCCGGGCTAGGTGGCAGAGGCAGGAATGATGGGAACCGTGGGTGGGAGGAGACAGGAGATGACCAGGCTGAGGGGCAGACAGGGCTGAGAGTATGCTGCAGATTCTGTCAAAACATAGGGCCCTCGGTGGAAAGGAGGTGGTCTTCTGTACTCCACCTGGGAAGGGGATTAGGCTGTTAACGGGGGGCCTGGCTGGCTGAGCAGAGCTCTAGCCCAGGAAAAGGAGACGCCTTTTCAAAAGGGCTTTTATTAAACACTCCCCACACGGTGCCTCTTGCCACAGGTGCCACAGCCCTGGGGTGCCCCCCAAGGCAACGGCCCTGTCAATGTCCCCCGTGGCCGAGGCTGCGCTCACCCACGTAGCCACGGAGCTGGCTTCACTTGGAGGTCCCAGTGCACGTCTGGCTGCTCCTGGAGGGGCTTGGGAACTGCGATGGGGCTGTGGGTGCTGAGAGCCCAGTGCAGGCTCTTACGCAGGGATCGGGGGAGGGCTGTCTCCTCACACACCCTGAGATGCTCCTGAGATGCTGGGAGGGTCCAGAGCATCCCAGCTCCATCCTGTGGGAAGAGGGGCGTGGGAGCAGCTGGGGCCAGGCCACCCTTCCTGAGGACAGTCCTGGGGAAACGGGAAGCCCTCCCCTGGAAAGACTGAGGATCGGATGGGCATGGGGGGCAGGGGCAGAGGGACTGGCCTGAGGGGCTGTGTGTGAACAGGGGCCGGACTTGGACTCTGCTTCAGGGGCCTGGAGAGTCCCTTCTCTCTCCGAGCCCGTTTCCCTTTCTGCCTAATGAAGAACGTGCCTCTAGGGGGCTATGACTCTCCTTCGGGAAGCATGTTGGGGGCCACTTATCACGTTGCTTAAGTGCCACGTTGGTCTACGCGCACTCAGTGGGTTGCGAGCACGTGTGACGTGTGGGCATCCCTGCTGGGAGAGTGTGTGCGTGCGTGTGTGGGTGTGGCTGAGTGTGAGTGTGTGGGGTGAGGGTGCGGGCTGGGTCTTCTGACGGCTTCTCCACCTGGGTGAACACTGCCTTTGGAGGGGCTGCAGCCCCAGCCTCACAGGAAGTTGGGCTCCCGCACCACGAGGCAGGGCGGGCCCCCGCTGCCCCCACCACCGTCCAGGGGCCGGTATATGAAGTGGAAGTCGCGCTTGGGCTCGCTCCGCAGCAGGTAGCCCTTGATGCGGTGCGGCAGCGCCTCGTCGGCCAGCTGGAAGCAGCGCCCGTCCACCAGCACGAAGAGTCGGTGGTCCTGGGGCTGCACCACCTCGAACTTCTCTGCGCACTGAGCGCACAGCGCCTCGGCCAACGTGTCCGCCCGCGACGCCAGCGTCCGCGACTGCTGCTCGGGCTCCAGGTACGACACGCAGATGAAGTCCTACGGGGCGAGATGCAGGGGGCGTGGGTCACCAGCGTCGGGTCTCACCCCCGTCCCGATGCTGGGAGCTTGGACAGGAGTGAGGAGCTGCGCGGTCTTGAACAAGTCCTTTGTCCTCTCTGTACCCCAAGGGTCCTCTCTGTAGAGAGCGGATGGATGGCAGGAGGGGTCGTGAGGCTGGCAGTCGGGGCACCTGCAGCTGACCCTGCTGTCTGATCTCAGGCAAGGGCCTTCCCTCTCTGAGCCTCAGCTCCAGCTCTCGATGGGGCCGACCATTCCAGGGCAGTCGGTCGGCTTGCAGTCTCGGCAATGAGTGAGAGCGCCCGCCCCCTGGTGGCCAGTCCACGGGCTCGCCATCATTTATTCATCTGTCACTCACCTTCTCATCTCTTCCTCCCTGAGCCCCTCTTCCTCCCAGGCGCTACGCTGGGCACGCAGGGCAGCATAAATAAAACCAGAGGTTCAGACCCACCCCCAGCATCCATGGCTCAGCTGGGGCAGCTAAGGCAGGTAGCACCGTTCAGGCCTTAGGGCTGGAAGAGCCTGGGGGTGAGAAGCGTGGTGTTCCGAGCGGGGAGCAGGCAGGCGGGGAAGGGCAGCGGAGAAGACTTAGGGGAAAGGGACTGGGGAGCTGGGCCTGAAGGATGGGGGCTTTAGGACAGGTGGAGGAGCTGCACCTCATAAGCTACGTGGGCAAGGGTGAGGCGATGCCTGCGAGGCTGGGGATGGGAGCATTCGCACAGAACAGCACACTCACACCTTCCTCCACCAGAGATGGCGGGAGTCCCTGCCTGGCTTTGAATCTGCTCCCACTGTGTGACCTACACCTCTCTGAGTCTCCATTTCCTCAGCTGTCAACTGGGGATAAAACCAGTCCTTACTCCGTGGCTGTGAGGAAGCACATAAAACTAGCTCAGAGCCTGGAAGAGTCCCCCTTCCCCTGAGGACCCAGAGGACGGGTAGCAAGTGGTGTGTGCAGGGCTGCCCCCTCGTGGAGAGATGGTGACAGCACAGCCGTCTCCTGAGAAGAGGAGGGGGACCATGAGGGCGATGACCGCTTCCGAATGGTGGTAATTACGGCTGCAGAGTAGTGAGTCCATGGGAAGGGCAGGCTCTGTGTCAAGAGTCTTTCTTCCGGGAGAGGAAAGCCCACCCACTTCCTTGGGTCTCAGTGGCTGCCTGTGCTCTCCTTGTCCCCCGTTAGGCCTCCCAGGGGCCCTTTACACCTGATGACTGTCAAGCTCTGGGCTTTCACTCCCAGGGGAGGGATTTAGGGCATGGGGTGCAGAGGAGGCAGCGGCGGAGGAGGAAGAGGGTGGTGACCTCCCCACACCCCAGAAAGAGTGCTGAGAAGACTCCTCATCCCAAGCCTCTTCCTGAGCTTCGCCTCCCTAAGCGGGAGGCACTGATGCTCTGCCTGGCTCAGCACTGGGAATCCACAGGGTGGAAGCAAGAAGTAAGGAATGCCTGGGTCAGGCTTGGACCGAGAGTGTCCATATTCCAAGAGCTGGTGGAGGGACAGCTGTCCCAGGAGGCGGTGGGGAGTGGTGGTGTGCTGGAGCTGGCACTTGCCAACTCATGCTGGCTCATACCCGCTTCCCACCTCCAAGTTCAGTGATGCCAAGTTAGTAGCTTGAAATCAGCCATGGTGGGAGCATTTATACCATGGAAATCGAAAGAAGCTGAGATCAGAGGGGGTTTTTTTTTCCCCCTCCCCAGAGAACCAGTTACTAAACATTATCAAGACACCATTGATTAGAGGAGAGGGGACATCAGCTTGGCCGCCTAAAACAGGTACTGGGGAGGCAGCGCTCAAAGAGTCCAGAGTCCCCCTGTGCCGACAGGAAAACTGAGTCCCAGAGAGGGCAGACACTGCTCGGGGTCACACAGCAAGCTAGTACAGAGCTGGGTCCATACCTTGAGCCTCTTGCCTCCCAGGCCTGGGCTCTGCTGGTTACAGAAGGGCCATCTGGAAAGCCAGGCGTGGGGTTCAGGTCCAGTGAGCTCTGGGCGCCGGGTGAGTCCGTAGAGCTATTTACAGCTCTGGATTGCAGCCTGGCTCACCGTCCTAACTCTGGCCATTCTGCACGCACCCCAGTCTCACTCTGTCCCAGGCCCTGGGCTTGGGACCCCTAAGACACGTGAGCAATGGGCCCTGCTCTCTCAGGGTGATAGCTTCATACACAGATGGTTACAATACAGTGTATATGTGCTGGAAAGGGCGAAGGAGCAGCAGGAGGCACAGAGGAGGGCATCTAACCCAGGCCATAGGGGATGAGGGGCAGGAATGGAAATGGGTGGGAAGCACAGGTGGGAATGGGCCCTCGTGGGCTTCTCACCGGGACGACTTACTGTTCACATCTCCAGCCCTAACAGCCTGCTGGGACATCACAGGTGCTAAGGAAGAGTGGATAAATGTCCCATATCCCTACCATGTTTGCCCACCGAGGCCTGCTGATACTTTTGTAATCTCCACCCCTTAACTTCCACTCCCATCCCCCAACCGCCACTGGGCTGGGCACACGCTGGCAGGCGAGAGCCGGTGTCTTTGCCTCCCACGTGAACGCCCCTAGGGGCTGGGCTGGCTGGCCGGAGCAGCCAGTCGGCGTCAGGCTTGTTAGCCGGCGGGCAGTAGGGATGGTCTGGGGCAAGGTCCGCCAGCCCCCTCCCACCCTCTGTCCCAGGCGTCCCCCCTCCCACCCTCTGTCCCAGGCATCACCTGCACGGAGGAGCGGGAGGCCCGGGCCTTGTTGAGCGTGCGCCGGCGCTCCCAGCGGTGGATGGAGTCCTGCACCTCCACGCTCAGCTGCCGGGTCACCGTGATCTTGTCGTAGTTCTTGATGTGCTCCAGGGCCCCGTAGGTGGTGGTCAGATAGTAGGAACCTGCGGGGGGAAAGCGTGTGGAGGCTGAGCCAGGACCGCCTCCGCCCACCCGCAAAGGGAGGGGGCTGGTCCCAGCTCGGCCCGCCCCGCCCACCTCTCTAAGCCCCGCCCATCGCCGCTGCAAGGAGGTGCCTGCCGCCCCGTTGGTCACCGGCCCAAGTTCAGCTCCGTGCCCACCGCAGCCTCACAAGCTTCCTCAAGTCCAACCCTGATCTGTACGGCCCTGATCAAAGCTCGTTCCTTTTGGGACGTAACTCTTGCTTGTATTTAAGTGATGTTTTAAAATGAGTGTTTAGTTTTACAATGATGAGCTTTACAATGTAAAGATACACAAGAACCACGGATGTCTTTAGGGTGGGGAAAGGGGTGCCTTGGAGACATGGGTGGGTGGGAGACTCCTCATTGTATGTGTCATATATACCCTATTTTAAAAAACGACTTAAAAACATGTGGAGAAAATTTTAATTATGGTCATACTATCACACACTCTTTTTTAAAGATTTAAGGAAAGTAAAAACTTTGATTCGTTTATTTCTCCATTTCTTTTTACCTTAAGTTAATTCACACATATTCCTAATACCTAATGTTTCCTAATTTAAGCTTTGAAATACTTCAGACTACAACATTTACATGAAGTTTTAAGATAAAAGATAATAATTTGCACAGATGCTTACAAGTTTACTCTCCTTGGCTTGTTGGAGGCTTTGGTTAAAATGTTTGAAAAGCACTAGCCTTGTTTCACCCCTCACTCTAGAGGGGGCAGGGTGACTTGGCCAAGGTCTTGCAGTGCTTTCCTGGGCCTCCTTCCCACTCACCAAGCCTCTCCCCAGCCCTTTGGGTACCAGGGCAATGAGTTTTGACATGAGGCCCATCTGCTAGCGAGCCACCCAAATCCCATCTTCTCTTTCTTCCTAATTAACTGAACTCTACTTTTGTGAGGTAAAGCAGCACTCAACTGAAAATGCTCATTTCCTAGATTCTCTTGTAGTTCAGGGTACAGGGCAGGAGACCCCGTTCTGGCTACTTAGATGTAAGTGGAAGTCTCTGAGTGGCGCTTCCAGGAAAGCCTTTTGCAAGGGACAGACTCAGTTACTGTATCCCTTCTGGTTTTTGCCTGTCCCCCTTCCTCTTTTCTGGAACACAGAGGTGAGGCTGGAGGCACAGCAGCTGTTTGTGATCAGAGGTGATAGGCACAAAGACAAAAGTTCACATCCTAAAGAGCAATGGAAAGAGCTGGGTCTATGATTTCCTGATGGTGGGGCTAAAAACTGCCATCATTATCAGCTGCTTACCCCAGGACTTCTTGATGCAAGAGACAAACCAGTCCTTCACTCTGATTTAAACCATTATTAGTTATATTGTGAATTATTTGCAGCCCAGAGCATTCCTAACTGCTCCATTGGATGAAGCTGTCTACGTATTCCTACAAATTTCACAACCAGTTTGGGAAAAGTTCATACGCTGACTGGGGTGGGCGGGGGATGAGATAAAGGGGTTTATTGCCACAGGATCACTCGCCCTTTCATGGCAGTGTAGGAAGAAGACAGTTTTTGCAATAGGTATATCCAGGCCAACATGGAACTTGGCTTGGTGTCCCTTATCAGAGAAGGGCCAGCAGACCTCTCATGGGTCTCCTTTTCCAGCCCAGCTCAAAGCCTGGGTATGCAAGAAGCCTTCCTTGGTGCCTCCAGCCCTTGCTGGCAGAGAGCCCTGTCCTCTAGTTGGCATTCCCCCATGGTCCTGTTTCCCATCGTGATCACATCCCCCTGGCTGGGAAGGGAGGAGCTGAGTGCAAGTGTGCTGACTGCGAATGGTCAGTTTTGGAGTCAGAGAGCAGGGTTTAGGTCTCAGCCTTCAGCAGAGAGCCCTGTGCTCTCAGGTGAGTTAGTGTCCTCTATGCTTCCATTTCCTCATCTGTAAAATCCATAATGTTGTGGAAGGTAAATGAGATGAATACACATAAAGTGCAGTGCTCAGTAACATGTGAGTATTGCACGGTGACTAGGTGACCTAAGGGAGCTGCTCCGGAGGTTCCCCACCCTCTTGGGCAAAGGGGAGGAACTCTAAGCCCTGCCAGTGCACTCCTGCCTGCTCGAGCCTTGCTTTTTTTTTTACAGCCTCCTGGCTCTCCCAGTAGACTTCCCTTGGACTTGGGGGTTCTGCAGTTCCTGCCATGACCACTAGGTGGCAGGCAACTCCTCGCACTGTGAGTTTTGGAGTCGAGTGTTCTCTACAGGGAGAGGGTGCTGTCCATTGACGGGAAAACCTCATTGCCTCTCTTAAGAGATTACTAGCCCAGGATGGCCAGCTGTCAGCCAGGGTGCAGACGGGATGTGGGTAAAGGAATCTATGAGGGTGCTTCTGGAGAGGTTTGTATTTTGAGCTGGCTCCAGCCAGGTGCCCAGCAGCTGCCTGGGTCTCCCATGTGCCCTGTAATTGCCCAGAGTGGTGGGAGCTGCAGAGAGAGGGGGGAGAAAGGGGTCAGGGCCCCATCAGCCCAGTGTTCAGGTCCTCTCTCCTTCTTACAGGAAGTCCCTGATCGCTCACTCTCCAGAAGCCTGCTGCGAAAAAGTGGGACCCAGTCACAATCTTTGCCAAATTCCAGCACGTGGAACCAGCTGAAAGAATGTGACGGTCTTGCAGGCTTTTTGGTGAATGCAGATCTGTTTGTTCAGACTGTGAAACACAAGAAGGCAGAGGCCCGCTCCATCTCTCATCCTTCCCCCAGCTGCCTCTGCAGAAGGTGCCCAGATGGTCTGAAAACCCCAAATCTAGCCCAATGCCTTCCCTTTTCCAAGCCAGAGAGGTTAAGTGACTTGCCCAAGGTCTCCAGCTGATCAGAGGCAGAACTGGGACCAAATCCAGCCTCCAAACTGCTCTTTTTTCTACACCCTGTGTTAGTTCTCCTCTTAGGATGAACAGGGACTCCCCAGGGGCCTGCCCTTGTCCCGGGCATGTCTGACTCTGCAGAGCACCACGGGCGGGGACTGGCCAGCAGGGGCTCTGCTCCTCCCCACCCCGCCGCCTCCCAGGCAAGCCCCTCTTTTCACTGCACCTCAGAGGCTTTGGTGACGGAGCACCCTGTGGGCCACCACCCAGCAAAGACAGGAGGGTGAAGCTGGGGAAACTCAGGAACACTGGCTGCCTGGCGCTCCGTGCTCCTGCTCTTGGGCCCAGATATGTCTAGATGGAGGTCTACCAGCTGGCAGACTTGGGTGGAAGCCCCTGCCCATGCTGGAGACCCCCAAGTCATCTTTCTGTCGGAGTCCAACACCTGTGAGGCTGGGCTGTCCTGGCTGCTGTGACCTCCCACCCTGGCTATGGGCGTAGGAAGAGAGAGAGGCACCCATGCCACACAGCCCACCTCCTGGTGTGGGCAGCATGGTCCTCAGAGCTGCCCTGGGCAGGGTCTGCTGGGAGGGGTGGTACGTGGTGGCATGCGAGGCTCTGCCCTGCCATCTTTTCTTCCAGCAAACATCCCATAGATCCCTTAGAAATTTCCCCACAGGTCCAGAGGTGGGGCGGGGGCTCTGACCTTAAGTCTAAAAGGGGCAGACTGCAGGGTATTCAGGCAGCTTTGGGTCAGAAAGTGTGAAATATTTAAGATCTTTATGTATTCATTTGTACTTGGCTTGCCTCAAAAATACTTAATGTAGTCCTATACATAAAATAGATAGGCGACAAGGATTTACTGTGTAGCACAGGGGACTATATTCAATATCTTGTAATAAGCTATAATGGAAAATAATCTGAAAAACATATATGTATAACTGAATCACTGTGCTGTACACCTGAAACCAACACAGTCTTGTAAATCCACCACACTTCAATTTAAAAAAATATTTAATGTACCCCCGAACAGACTAGCTCTGCTGCTCGCAGGACCTCAGCTTTCCCACCCGAACCCCCTGTGGGTCTCAGGAACAGGAAGAAGGATCGCAGGAGGCTGTGGCAGGGTTGGGGTCGGGGGGCTTCAGGTCCATAAGGAGAGGGTAGTCGGGCCAAGGATGTCCCCGTCCCGTCCCTGTTCGCCACTGCACCTGGCCTGGAGTCCTGTCTGGCAGCAAGGATGCAGGCTGTGGGCGGAACAGGAGCCACGGCGGCCATGGCAGGGCTGACCACTGCTAGAGAGCCGGCCAGTGCTGAGATCAAGTGCAGAGCCCCACTGCCTCGCTCCATCCTTCCACCCACCAAAGGGCTCTTTCC
>NW_006781401.1:863536-870495 GCF_000442215.2 Lipotes vexillifer | reverse complement strand
TTCCCCTGACACTCTCTGTGACCCTACAACAATCCACGGGGGCGGGCCAGTCCTGCACAGCTTTACACGCTCCCCTGAGCTTCCAAGAACTCACAGAACCAGCCACGTCATACTGTCCCCCCCAGAGACCGACACAGTCTAAAAATGCAAACAGATGCAAAGAGGGCCAGCTTATCTCAAGAACCACAAAGCCCAAAGGGGCCACTGGGGGCCTAAGAGTCTCTTCACCCTTTTGGGGGTGGTGTCTCAGAGGGAGCCTGGGGCTCCCTCAGAACTGCTATCTGGGACGGCTGCACCTCAGGGATTCTTGGTGGAGGGGTGGCCGAGGCTAAGTGTATGGGACGAAGTGGTAGGAAGGAGGAAAGGGAAGGGAAGGTGAGGGTGGGACAAATTACACCCCTGCCATCATCCTACAGGAGAGTGCATGGCCTCTTGCCCACACCACAGCATTACCCTCCTCCCACTGACGGGTACCTGGCCCAGATCTGGATGAGCAGGGGGCTGAGTCCCCAGGGCCACCCCTGTCTAAGAGCTGACCGTTGTTCCCTTATCCTGTACACTGCCAGCAACTGCTGTTCCCTCTGTGAAGACTGCCTCTCCCCCTTCTTTATCTGACTGGCCCCTATCTATCCTTCAATGCTCGGCTCAGGCATCACCTCCTCCAGGAAGCCTTCCCTGATTGCACAGCCTGAGTAACGTGCTCTGGTACTCTCTGGGCTTCCCTTGTCTAGCATAGGTGACAAGGTCTCTTTACTGGCCCAGCTCCCCTGCTAGTCTGTGAGTCCCCCAGGACAGGGGCTGTGTCAGGCACTGTTGTGTCCCAGGGCTTAGTGGAGTCTGGCATCCAGGAGGTAATTGTTGGGCCCTCCAGCAAGCCTTTGGTGTGGCTGGGTCAGGAGTGGGTGATGGGCCCCAGGGTTCCGGAGATGGGCCTGGGGTGGTGACTCACCCTCCCCCAGCTGCAGGGCAGGGTCCATGAGCTCCATCATGTACTCCACGTTGAGAAGCATCTCCGTGAGGTTGCTGCGGGCCAGCACGTACATGAGCACCGGCAGGAAGTCGTCTGCCCCGTAGAACTTCCCTGGGAGAGGAAGGAGGCAGAAGGTGGTGAGTGTGAGGCTCTCCTTGTGAGCCGCTCCCTGCCCAGGGCAAGGGGACGGTGGTTTGCTGGGTGGGAGGTGGTCACCCCTGGAAGAGGAACCTTCCTGTTTTCTCCTGACTCTCATGACAGGGGGCGACCCTGGGATCAGCCTGGTTGGGAGGCCTGAGACACAGTCTGGGTCTAGGAAGAAGGAACTGAGAAAAGTGCCCTCTGCTGTGTGGGCAAGACCCAGCCCCTTCCTCTTTCCCAGCTCTTCCCCTGCAACACCTTCAGTCAAGTTCACATCACACTTATTCATGGAAGCACCCAGAAGCAGATGTCTGTCTAACATTGACGTCTTTTGGGAACCACACATCTCTCTCTCCACTTGCAGAAGTGAAGCCCTCCCTCGACCAGATGCTACCAGGCCTAAAGTTTCCTCTCCAACCTTCATTCTTTTGAGTTAAGCAGTGCCCTTTCCCTAGGGTTTCTTCTAAAACGTAAATACCTCTGAAAGGAATAACTTATCACTACTGCTTTTGTGGGAGATGTTCCCGGGGCTCAGAGCCCCTTGACAGTAATAGATACCTTGGGGAAGGAGCGGGGTGAAGATGGGCCTAAAAGATACCCTGAGGGCCTTTCACGTTTTTTGAGAGAATGAAATGAGAAAAAGAATATGAAAGTGATTCGGTACCCATGGAGCGCAATGGAAAAGTGAGCTATTATTGACATCTCTGTTCTGCTTTCTCAGGTGGCCTCAGTTTTTCCACCTGTAAAATGAATCGGCTGATGGTGTTGGTAACATCCCAAGGGGGTTCCTCGGATTGTGAACTCCCTGAAGGCAGGGTTGGAGGCTATGTGAGCTCAGGCAAGACACTTAACCTCTCTGAGCCTCTGCCCCATCACTGCCTTCCCAGTCTCCGGCACAGGGCTTGGGATGTAGGACACCGACAGTGAGCTGAACTGGACCCACATGTGCTCCAACCAGGCACCACTCTGTCTTGCTCATGGTTGGAGCCATGGTCAAGGAAACTAGGATCCATTACGGGCCTTAGACAGTTGTGTGACGGGAATCCTTAACAACCGGCTCTCCAAAGGAAAAAAAAAAAAAAGCTCTGATGTGCAGCATTTGCCAATTTGCATGGCATAAATCTTTCCACAATGGCCAACTTCAAGCTACCAACATGAACATGGAGTGGGGAAGAGATGCAGACGGCTAGCTCCCATGAGATGGTTCGTATCATCGCTGACTTAGCACACCAGTCGCCTTGGATTCATCAAGTCCAACCTCACTGTGAGGAAACTGAGGCTCAGGGATGGGAGAAATTTGCTCCAGGCCCCACAGCTGGTCAGCAGAATCTGGGTCTCTCTTCCCTGATGTGGTGAGAAATGCCCACACAGGATCCCTGACCTGAGAGCTATTTGTGGACAAACATAAGCTTTAAGCATCATTTAAATGCACTGGCTCCCACCCGACATCCTAGGGATAGTTAGCATTCTCCTTCCCTGAAGCCTGGAGCCCAAGGCTTAGGGCTCGGGGCTCAGCCCTGTACACAGTGGGGCCTCAGGCAGCAACACTGGGAGGCTGGGGCACAGCTGCAAAATAATTCACCTGTGGTCGAAACATCTGTCTTGCGTGGATCAGGGATCGCATCCATCAGGCTGTACCTCTGAAAGGCCTGCTGGGCTGCAGCCTGCATTTCCTGCTGCTTCCTGCTTTCTTTTTGCCAAAGTCACATCTGTTTTCCATCTGTAGATGTTGGGGGAGCCGATTATATTTTAAAGAGCTGGCTGGGGGCCTCATGCGTGTTTCATAAGCTGGGGGATTTTGGAGAAGAGCTGCCTGCTGATTCCTGCTTTCTTTTTGCCAAAGTCACATCTGTTTTCCATCTGTAGATGTTGGGGGAGCCGATTATATTTTAAAGAGCTGGCTGGGGGCCTCATGCGTGTTTCATAAGCTGGGGGATTTTGGAGAAGAGCTCTGATAAAAATGAGCTAAAGCGTCGTGCACACCTGGGTCACACAAACCGCGAGGACGCTGGATTAGGATGCCCCTGACTCGGCCACTTAACCAGCTGTGTGATCTGGGGCCACTAACTCTGAGCCTCACTTTTCTTATCTGCAAACCAGAGGTAATAACAAAACTCAGTCTGCTACTCAGAGCCCTTGTGAGCGTCGAACAAGTGGCTGGATTAAAAATAAAGTTTTGTCTTCTAGGAAGCATTTTCTCAAAGAGGGGTTGGCAATTTTTTTCCGTAAAGGGCTGGATAGTAAATATTTTTAGTTTCATGGGCCACACGGTCTCTGTCCCAACTATTCGACTCAACCATTGTACAAAAGCAGCCAGAGACACTGTGTAAATGAATGAACGTGGCTGTTTCAATAAAAATTTATTTACAAAATCAGGTGGCAGGCCAGAGTTGGCCTGCAGACCCCAATCTAGAGGAAAGAATCTCTCATCTTATCATAACTGCCCCTTGGAATGTGTTGACTGGGCTCTTACTGAAAGTGGGTGTGGCTGGTGCAACGATCCTGGGGCAGCACACGGCTGCTTTGGCTCTAACCCTCTGCCACGATTCCCACCTGAAGCCACTTCCTTCCTCCAGGAAGTTTTAACCCAAGACCCCCACTCCCCGCCAGCTAGGTTCAGTGCCCTTATAACGAGTTTCCCTGGGCTTGTCGTTGAAGAATGGAAAAACAAATACATGTTAACTCAGAGAGGCCTCCCCTGACTTCCCAACCCAGAACAGCAAACTAATTCACACTCCCCAGACCGCTTAGCCTGTTTTATTCATTCTAGTGGCCTGTTTCAGCATCTGATGATATATATTTTGTATTTCTGTTTCCTTGTTTATTAGCTGTCTCTCCCCAGGTAATAAAAGCTTTATGAGGGCAGGGACTTTATCGTGCTCACTGTTTATATCCAATGCCTCAACAGTAGTAGGTGTTTAATTAATATACTTGCTAAATAGGGCTTCCCTGGTGGCGCAGTGGTTGAGAATCTGCCTGCCAATGCAGGGGACTCGGGTTCGAGCCCCGGTCTGGAGATCCCACATGGCGCAGTGGTTGAGAATCTGCCTGCCAATGCAGGGGACTCGGGTTCGAGCCCCGGTCTGGGAAGATCCCACATGCCGCGGAGCAACTGGGCCCGTGAGACACAACTACTGAGCCTGCGTGTCTGGAGCCTGTGCTCCGCAACAGGAGAGGCCGCGAGAGTGAGAGGCCCGCGCACCGTGATGAACAGTGGCCCCCGCTTGCCGCGACTAGAGAAGGCCCTCGCGCGGAAACGAAGACCCAACGCAGCAAAAATAAATAAATTAATTAATAAACTCCTACTCCCAACATCTAAAAAATAAATAAATAAATAAACTTGCTAAATGAATGAATGAATATCATTTATCTCACTGCACGGTTGTCGCCTGTTGAATGCTCTGTTTTTCCACTTGAACTGTGACCATCGTAAAAACAGGGGCTGGGTTTTCCTGTTCACATCCATACTGTCAATAAATGCTTGTTGAACTGTTGAATGAATGAACTTATCTGATAAAAACACAGGATGGCAGGAAGTAGAAAGCCTCTGGAACAGGAGGTTTTAAATTTACTTTTGCAGTGGAATCCTTTCGTTAAGGCGTATATCTTACACAGAGCTTGGCTGCTCTGGTTGATCAGAGTCGGGCAGCAGGGCTGGTTTGCTGTTTCCTCTCCTCCCCCCTTCCCCTTGCAAGATGTCCCCAGTCCCTCGAGTCCCTCGAGAGTTCTCCAGGACCAGCTGGAAAACCACTGGTCAAGTTTGAACTCCCAGCTGCACGGATGAAAGAGCTGGAGCCCGAGGGAGGGAGGTTCCCTGTAGTCTGTGGCTGACGTGAGACGAGAAGCCAGCCTCTCTCTCACTGAGCTTCCCAAAGCGACCCTGTTGGGTTGTTTGTGCTTTTTGCAGATGCTGCTTAAGTCTCGGTTCTGCTTTGAGCAACAGTGGATCCCTGAGGAAATCACTCCAGCTCCCTGGGTTCCTCTTCGGAGAGCTCAGCCCACAAGCCAGTCAGCCACACAGGCTGTGGGTGCAGACCAGAAGCCAAAAGTCCCAGCCTGGCTGGAAAACGCATGAAGCCACTGCGATTGGGCCTGGCCTCCCTGAGGTCATCTCTGACCCCAGGGCACCCTGGAGAGGCAGGATGACACAGCAGTCCCGCACAAGACCTGGATCCAAGTCCCAGGGCCACCACTCACCTGCTCAGGTGTGACCCTGAGCTTGCTGCTTCACCTTGCCGAGCCTCAGTTTCCTTGGCTGTAAAATGGGGGTAACAACAGTGCCCACACCTCGTGGGGGTGGCTGTGATGTTTCAGTGACAAGACAGATAGAAAGTGATTAACAGGGTGCCTGCTGGGTTATTGGACTGTGAGAAATGTTACACACGGTCATTATGCAAGACAGGAGGGTAACGTGGCTTCTAATCCTCAGAACATGACATCTTAGAGGTCCTGAACCCCATTTCTGTTGTGGGCATAAAAACAAGGTCATGCTTTGTTTCCAGGCCGGGCACATATGTTCTCTGTCTGTCTGTCTCTGTCACCTGCATGTCGATGCCCAGGGGGACTTAGAAAGCCTCCCTCAGCCTGGATCCCTGGATGCTATATGGAGCAGAGCCCACTCCCCACTCCCCAGCCCTCCTCCATCCAATTGGACTTCCATGCGTGAGAAATAAATTTGTACTGAGTTAGAGATTGCAGGGTTTATCTGTTATAGCAGAAAGTATTTCCTTAACTATTTATCTCTTTACCTACCTATCTATATCTACTTCAAAGAGACCAGATAGAAATCTACCACAATACTAGTCATCTTTTTCTACAATAAACATTAGTGACTTTTGTCATCAGAAATCAGTTTAGATTTTTTAACGTCGATTTTTAGAAACCAACAGACTGACCTCCACTCTCTGTCCTGTCTACCCTCAGTCAACGTCATAGGCCTGTCGATCCCTGCACCTGGGGTCTCCCAACCCCCGCCTCTGCCCTGCCTGAGCCAGCTACACAGACTCTCGAAGGAAGAGAAGAAAGCAGCCCGCTGGCCTTCACTGCCCTCTCGGATGTTGCCTGCTCTATATTCTTTTAAGAAAGAGTCCCACATTTGTGTGCACTGCACTCTTCTTTCCTTCCCCCAACTCCTATCTTATGGACGAGTTCTTGGGCTTGAAGCTATTTCTCCCCAACAGCAGGGCCAGCCCTGAATGCTGGGTCTTAGACACGGAAGAGGTGGGAATAGCTTGTCTGTCAAAGTAATGGGACAGATGATTCTAGAAGTTCTAACTGCTCTCACCGAGCCTCATGCAGTCTGCTCCTGGCTGCAGGACAGAGGGCCAGGTCTATCCAAAGCCATTGTCTCCGTGAACTCCCCACCCTACCTGACACGGGCCCCTAAACCTGCTGTAGTGGAGGAAGCACTTGATCAGGATTCGGGAACTTTGGGATCCGTTCCCAGGTTGGCTGCTTGGTACAGTGATGGAAGCACGGGCTCTGGAGTAAGGATATCCGAGCTTTGAATCCTGGCCCATCCGTATCATGGGCATTAACAGCAACTACCTTTCTGGAAAGGACAGCCTGGCCGTTACCTCAGGCTTTGTGTCTCTAAGTTCTGCCTTTCCCACTGTCCCAGCCGGTCTCGCCAGCAGCCAGGCCGTGTGGAATCCAGTTACTATTGCCAGCATCGTGCAGTGGGAGAGACGGGCCGGTGGAGCTTCTTTCCTGGACTTGAGGGGCTGGGGCAGGGCTGGTGGGGGGAAGGGCAGTTTTCTGCGTAGAGTGGGTCAGTGGTGGAGGCCGGCGGCAGCCAAGCTGGCGCTGTGCCCTCCACGGGGTCGCCCATGCCTCCCAGGAGATCGGA
>NW_006781401.1:834059-863421 GCF_000442215.2 Lipotes vexillifer | reverse complement strand
CGGGGGCGGCGGGGCTGGGGACCACACTCAGAGTAAGTAGCAAAGCACTGGAAGCGTCTGGTGGGTGAGGGGGTGAGGGTGCGGGAGGGAAGAGGGGCCGGGTGGGCGGAGGTTGTGAGCAGAAGACCTGGTCCTAAGGTCACTGCATGTCAAAGTCAGAAGAGAATTTAAGAGTCAGTCCGGATCTGGCTGAAAATGCCTAACCTCAGTCTAATCATGCGGAAACATCTGACAAACACAAAATGAGGAACTTTCGGTGACAAAGAAAAGATGGGGAGGGGGCAGGGAGGGAAACCTGTATTCCTTAAAGATGCCAATGCCATAAAAGACAAAGAAAGGCTGTAACGTTCCAGTTTAAAGGAGGCAACTAAATGCGATACCTGACCTCGGACTGGACCCTGAACTGGAGGAGGAAATGCTAATAAGAGCCTTGTTAGATCAGTGACCACCTGGAGTACGGGCAATGCAGTGGAGAAAAATATTTTATTGATGTAAATTTACGAAGCAGACAACTTTAATGTGGTTATGTGAGGGAATATCCCTATTCTCAGAAGTATTTAGGTGTAAAGGGCCAAGATGTATGTAACTTGCCCTTATATGATTCAGGAAAAAACTACATATGCATAGAGAGAGTATAAATGATAAAGCAAATGACGTAAGATATTAACAGTTCACAAGGGGTAAGTGGATGTTCCTATTTTAATGTACTATTCCTATTCTTGAAGTTTTTGAAGTCTGAAATGTTTTCCAAATTAAAGGTTTTCTCAAAAAGCCAAAAAATTTAGCAGCAGAACTGGTTATTTCAAACAAAACCCCAGGTGGAACCCTGTGTGTAAAACAGGGACAAGCAGGGTTGTCTGAGGTCAAGCCCAGTCCTGTGTCCCTCTGGTGGCCCCTGGGGTGCCTCCTGGAACCCAGCTTGGAAACCACTGAGTGGCTGCATCCTCCACATTTGGAGCAGCCATTCCTGCATCTTCACATCTACTGGACACTCACCCACATACCTGTTCGCATCTGAGTCTCACCACAGCCCCGAGAGAGGTGTTCCCAGCCTCTTTTTGAACGGGGCTAGAAACCAGAGGCTCTGGAAGATTAGTACCTCCTTGGGGCCACGCAGCCCTGGTGTTTTCTATGTGCTTCCCCCACCTCTACCCTGCACGGCAACCTGCAAGGCAGGTCTTATCATCCCCATTTTACACACAAGCAGAGGCCCCATGAGATTCAAGTCTAAGGCTACAGCACTGAAGCTGGGTTCAAACCCATGTCCTTGAATGAACCCTCAAATCCCTGCTCTTCCTGGCAGGACTGCTTCCTCTCAGGGGAAGAGGCTGAGGTTCCGAGTGGGGCAGCCCAGGCCTGCTCGGGGCACAGGTAAGATTGGGAGCCACTGGGTTCACAAGGCCAGTGCTCACTCAGCAGTGGGAGGGGAGCCCACCGTCTGGCTCTTGCCGAGAAACCCATCTGTTCCTGGTGGGTCTGTTCCTGGTGGGGAATCTTCACACGGAACCTTGGTCCTGTCCTGAATTTCTGTGCTCAGAGTCTCCCTGCCTGGAGCTAGCTTTTGAATCAGCAGAGATTCCTGTCTCCCTGCCCCTGCCAGCCAAGGACAAGGAAACTATGAGCGTCCTTGTTCTGTTCAGTCTTTCACGGGCTGAGCTCCGGCAGTGCCGTTCTGTCTTTCTTTTCCCTCAGATTTAGCCATTCCCTCCCCCATTCCCTGCTCGCTCGTAAGTTTTTAGTAAGTAAATTCATTGTCAGCAAAACAGTGTTTGAAGTCACTGCCAAGACACTGAGTGTTTAAAAGAACTGCAGGAAGCTCAAGGCTTCTGAGTAAACGGGGACTCGCTGAGGATGCAATTGCCCATGTCAGGCCCAAAGCTGCCTCCCTGATAATGGCTCAGGGCCTGTAGAGCCCTGGGCCCTGACTTTGCCCCGAGCCCCCTCAAGCGAGGGAGAATGACTGCCCCAATGAGAAGTTCAGAGGGGAAGGTAACCGTCCTTGTTAAGTGCCAGCCACTGGGTTGGATGCAAACTGCAGACTCATCTCAGTCTCACAACAGCCCCGTAACGTGGGTGTAGCTGTGCTGACTTAACACAGGCGAAACTGAGGCTCAGAGCACCGAAGTAACCTGGACACAACCACATAGCTGGGAAGGAAGCCTGGATCTCTTTCTTCCACATTCCTCCAAGGTCCCAGGCCCACCTGTCTGTTCTCGCTGAGGCTGCTCCCAGCAAAGGGTCCTACGGGGCTTTGTCTCTTTTCCTGTCCTGATCCAGTTGCCCCCTCTACACACCACGCAGGACACCCCCTGAGCCTGCCTCCCTCCCTCCCCCGTTGCTGATCTGGGGCTGCCTCGCTCTGAGAAGGTCTGAGAAGGTTCCTGGCCAGCCCTCTGCCACGCCACAATGGGGACTTAACCTCCAGCCTCACATCGCTGCTGTGGGCTCCTGGATAGCTTCCCGGGTTCCACACCCTTGGGGCAGAGCAGGTCCACCTCTGAGAGCTCTGGGGGGTGCAGGCTGCTTGCTGACCCCCACCTTACTTCCTTGGAGATTTCTGAGGCGGTTTCTCAGCTATGGAGCTCACGCGCTGGCCTATTCTCTGGACTCTACACCGCATGGGACACCCCATCTCGAGGTCTGACTCCCACTCCAAGAAGAAGACCCTCCACTTCAGCATTCCGTCTCCACTGCTACAACCCTCTCTCCTCCAATCACGTTTCCAATATTATGATAAAGGGTTAATGTGCAGCTGTAACTCAGGGTGGCATCTGCTTAAGGGGAACAGTATTCATTCTCACAACTGACTGTCGGACCCAAGTCAGTTTAACCCAAAAGAGTGACTCCAACCTGGAACTGTGGCCTGTTCCGGGCCTGTGAGGATGTTTTTCTAGGGTGAAGGGACCTTGCACCATCCCCCAGTCACACACTAACAAATGTTTTCTGTTGGCCTGTGGCCACACTGGCCTGCCCTTCTCCAAGGCAGATGGAGAATCCCTCCCCTAAAACAGCCACCACTGGTCGAGCCTGCTAGGCACCATGCATTGAGGTTGACATTTTACATATGCTGTTTCCAAGATTCACAAGTGACCAAGCGTGGCTTCTGAACCATTAGGGGTCTTAGTTTTGCCTCTTTGTAAAACAGCTTCCTCAGATGAGGAAACTGGGTCTTATGGGGTTAAGTAAATCACTCAAGGTCACACAGGTAGTAAGTGACAGATCAGGAACTTGAACCTAAGTCTGTATGGCTACAGCGGTTAACAATCCTTCCACTCTCCATTACCATGGCTGTCATGTACAGTTACGCAGGTTGCTTACTGCACAGAGACATCCAGCTGAAGGGGTAGTCAGGGGATGAGATCCAGCCAGCATTCTGCTCAGTAAGGTGTGCACCACGGTGCAGTGATGCCTGTGCTTGTCTGCCTGGAGGAGCGCTGGGATAAACTGATTATAGATGGTCCTAATGATGCCCTTCCCAACATCTGCACCCCTTGCTAGTTGTGCCTTTGCAGATCTTCTCATCGAGAAGGGAAGTCTGGTTCCTCACCCCTTAAATCTGGGCTAGTCTTGTGACTAAACGAGTCAGTGAAATGTGTCAGACCGGCATTGTGCCAGTTCAAGTCCATACCGAGAGGCCTTGCAGGCTGTACTTGCCCACTTGGACCCCAACAACCGCCATGGGTACAAGCTTGGGCTAACCTGCTGGAGAATGAGAAACACGTGGCCCAGTCACCCCCCATCCCAGACCAGTCAATAGCCAATCAACCACCCAACACATAAGCAAGGCCATCCTAGCCCAGCCAGCCTCCAAACGACCCCCTCTGACCACAGACCCTCGAGTCAGCCCAGCCAAGCTCAGGCACACCTGTGACCAGATCAGCGTAACTGCCCCACTGGCTTCTGTAACTGATTTATGTGGCCATTATGGGTTGAACTGTGTCCTTCCAAAATTCATATGTTGAAGTCCTAGCCCTCAGTACCTCGAAATGTGACCTTATTGGGACATTAGGTCTTTGCTGATATAATTAGCTAAGATGAGGTCATAACTGTTGTAGGGTGGGCCCCTACTCCAATATGACTGACATCCTTATAAAAAGGGGAAGTTTGGACACAGACACGTACACAGAGAGCACACCATGCAAAGACTGGAGTGATGCTGCCACAGGCCAAGGAACTCCCAGAAGCTAGAAGAGAGGCCTGGAACACCTCCTTCCTTACGGCCTTTAGAGGGAGTAGGGCCCTGCTGACACCTTGATCTCAAACTGCCAGCCTCCAGAACTGTGAGACAATAAACTTCCGTCCTCACCAGTTTGTGCAACTTTGTTGCAGCAGCCCTAGGAAACGAACGTAGCACCTTTTCCTAATTCATACAAAGGCACAGTATGGGCTGGCTTCCTTGGCTGCTTTCAGCGTGGCAGCCAACCATGGCTCCCCTCTCGGCCCCCAGGGAGCCCACCGTGGCTACTCCTGCCCCAACAGCCTTCTGATTCTGGGAAGGCTTCTCCAGTGCTTTCCAAGGGCTCTGGAGCTGTTGAGGGCAAGGGGTCACAGCCTCATACGATATCGCTGCTCCAGGGATCCGGAGGCCGCCCCCAGCCCGGGTCCCTCCCGGCTGCCCACCTACCTGGGTTGCCAGGGGCCATGGAGTCGTAGATGAGCTTACAGGTCTTGAGCAGGGTGGAGATCTTCTTTTCAGGCGAGTAGGCCTTGTGCAAGCTGGCGAGCTTCCGAAGGATTTTCTCCATGATGGGCACCTCCGGCACGCTAGTGGTCACGCCCAGGTCGGTGGTCGTGGTGGCTAGGATCACCAGCTGGTTCTCCTTGAGCTGCTGCAGCGAGCCGTCCTTCCTGTGGATCTCACGCAGGCGTGAGTTGATGGCCTCCTTCAGGGGCTTCAGGACACACTTGTACAAGGCAGACTCCACAATGGCTTCTGCAGGTGGGCGAGAGCAGGAGGGTGAGGAAACCAGCTGCAGGGATCCTGCCCCACGTCTTGTCGCCCGACAGTGTGGCTATCCCCATCCCATGTCCCTGGAAGGACATACTCACAGCCCCGGCAGGTACAGCCCACAGTTCTGACAGGTGAGACAGTGTAGTACATTCAACAGAAAGCCAACACTGCCAAGGGCACAGGAGCCACACATGGTACGTAATGCTTTTCACAGGGCCCGGCACAGATGAAACTTTCACAGGGCTGCTTACTAGTACACCACCTCAGAGAGCACTATGTACATGGGAGTTGTGCAGTATACAACCTGTGCAGCTGTACCTGGAGGGCCTGGGTGCCCAACAACTGTTTGGTAGAGTTATTCTTGATGTGTCTCTTTCAATTACCAGATCCATTTGAATCTAGTCTCAAGAATACAGTATAGCCAGAACCCGACTTCTTACCATTTCCATGGCTACCACCTTGACCTAGGCTGTCATCATCTCTTACCTGAGTCATATTAATAGCCTCTTACCCTGGCTTCTTTTAGTCCGTTCTCAACACAGCAACCGGCATAATCTTGTTATGCCATGTTTGATCATGACATTCCTGTGCTCAGAACCCTGTAATGGCTCCCATCTCATGCACCATAGAAGCTGAAGTCTTTCCCGTGGCCCATAAGCCCCCTCTGTGACCTGTCCGTGTGACCTCTCTCACTCATCACCTTGTTTGCTCCCTGTGCACATGCTGCTCCAGCTACCTTGGCCTTCTTGCTGTTCTGCCAACCGGCCAGGCTTGCTGCTACCTCGGGGCCTTTGCACTTGCCATTCCCTTTGCCTGGAGAAATGCACGTGGCTATCCACATGGCTTATTCCTTCATTGTTCAAATGTCATCTTATCCCAGAGGCGTCCTGATCAGCTAGTGGAATGAGAATTAGTCATCTCTGATCTCACAGCGACTGTGCAACATACATGCCATAATCCCCACTCTACAGATGGACCAACTCAGGCTCTGCTGGTGCAGGTCGCACAGCTAGTTGGGGCCTGAACAAGGATTTGAACCCACGTCAACTTGACACCGAGGCAATGTTCAGCTTTGGTTGACAGTAGGGAGATATTCTTGGAAAGTCTTTCTGGCTCCACCCGATCTCCAGGGTCTCAGCTGTTGGCCCAGCAGGGGAGGTCCCAAGTCCTGTCCCTGTAGGGAGACACCTGAGCTGCTCTATCCCTGGCAGGTGAGGGAGGGGCCCATGTCCCCATGGCTGAGTCTCAGTAGAGGCCAAGATAACCCTTCCCTGCCATGCACACCTAGGCTTGGCCCATGTCTGGGTCTAGGGCTGGTCCTGGCTGTCTTGGTCCTCATCCTGCGGCCTCGCTCTTCCCCTTTGCTTCTCCTGCCTCTTCAACAGGACGACACACAGCATGCCCTTGCCTCCGTCACCCCACTCCTGTCTATCCTTCCAGGCCCTCAGAGCCTCTGCAGCTACAGGCGTGGTGACCTGGAGGCAGGGACCTGCGGTCAGCTTCCCCACCGCCCCTGGCTCCCGTGTAACCTTGACCAAGTCCGTTCCCCTTCCCGGGCCTTTTTCCTCATCTACAGAATAAGAGGGTCCATGCCCTCTAGGGTCTCTACATCTCTGCAGCCACCAGATCTCCTGCAGGGACTGCCTCTGACCCTCAGCAGCCATGCGTGTTAGTGCTTTTTATTTTTTTTGCTGCTAATCGCTCCTGGTGACTTGTCTCCCTAACAAAACCAGGAGCATCCTGAGGGTGGCGTCCCGCCCAGCTCTCAGGTGGTTGAGGTTCTGCCATCTAACTGGGCCCATGGGCCGAACTGGGAAGGAAGAGACAGAACAGCAGAGGGGTTAGTTCACGGAAAGGGAGGATCATCTGGGATTATCCCTGGCTCCCACCCGCTCCCAGCCCCTGCCCCAGGATGGGGACCGACCTAGCTCCTCCTCGGAGTGCAGGGCAGGGTCCACCAGGGCCTTGAGCTCGGTGCTCTGCAGCAGGTAGCTCTTGAGCTGGGTCATCATGGTGCGGATCTCCTGCAGCATCTCCATACTGGAGGTCTGGTGCGCCATCATCTCCAGGCTGTACACTTTGTAGTCCTGCACCAGGTTGCCGAAGTACGAGGCCTTGTCCTGGGCCAGCTCCACCACCTTCTTGTACAGCTTGCGGTTGTTGGAGAGGAAGGCACTGAAGACGCTGGTGAAGCTCACGAAGCTCAGGCGGTGGCGGGCCTTGCCCAGGATCATCGACGACTTCTTCTTGATGCCGGGGCTGCTGAACTGCTCTAGCTCCTCCTCTGTGCTGCTGGTCGAGTAGGAGTCCTGGTCTGTGGCCGAGGCGGGCACACCTAAGCTGTCCGAAAGGGAGGCCAGGGAGCCCTTGAACTCCGGGGTGCTCTGGGGCCGAGCCCCAGGCCGGGCATGCGGGCTCTGAGTGCCAGCTGTGGGGGCAGGCCCTTGGCCTTCTCCAGGTGGACCGGGCCTGGGGTTCTCGGGGGCCTCCCCGTCCGTGGAAAGCTCGGCAGTCTCCAGGGGAATTGGGAGGACCGAGGCCAGCTGCCGGGAGAGCCATTTCTTCCTGGGAGGTGGGACTGGGGGTTGTCGAATCTTCCTCGGAGGCTCTGGCATGCTGCCCAGATCGCCGGCTTTGGCCACTGCTTCCTGGCCTTGCTCTGTGGTCCTCTGAGGCCTGTCCCCAGGGCTGCCGGAGGTCCCCTGGGGAGGCAGGCGGAGCGGGGATGCCCTGGAAAGACCCACCGGGTTCCCCTCCGCTGCCGCCCCCCTGTCCGCCTTCCCTGCACTCTGGTCCTCCAGGGAGACCTTGTCTGCGACGCGGCGTCTGGGAGGGGCGGCGGGGAGGCTCTTCATCGTGGGCGCTGGAGGGACGGGGGCCTGCAAGGGGCTGGGGGCTGCCCCCGGCTTCATCTCTTCCTCCCTGAGGGGGCCCAGGCCTGCGAGGGGACGTGGGAGCCTCTCACAGGCTGTCATGGGTGGCTGGCTTGGAAGCTCCGGGGGGCCTGGGGTGTGGGGTGCCAGGCAGGGGGCAGACGCTGGGAGTGAGGGAGGAAGGGCCTTGGTATGCGGAGGCGGGGGAGCAGCCGCTGAGGGAGAACTGGGCACAGGCCAGGCCAGAGGGGGGGGTTCTCATCGTCCTCAGGCTTGGTCACCACCATGGAGGTCAGTGGAGTCACAAAGTGGTACTTGAGGGACAGGCCCAAGGCCTGCGCTGTGAGGTCCCCCTTCTCCTCCCCGTGGGCACTCTTGCTGTGGGGAGGGGCGGGGGGGGGGGGGGGGGGGGGGGGGGGCCGGCGGGGGCGGGGGGGAGGGAGGGGGAGCGGGGGGGGAGGGGGAGCTGGGCGGCGAGGGGCCCACCTGGAGGTGGGGGAGGTAGCCTCGGAGGCGGGAGGCGACGGGCGCAAGGGGCAGCTTCCAGGGGGTGGCTGGGCAGCCGGCAGGGAGCTGCTGCCGCAGTCCTCGATGAAGACTGGATTCACAAACCACAGGCGGCCGTTTCCTATGGACAGCTCGATTTCACACGAGCAGTTTTCGTAATGGGCGGATGACCTGAGAATGGAGGCGGGGGGCGCTCCCGGGGCTGGGTCTCTCGGGGCCTCCAGTGGGCTCCCACCTCCTCGCCGGGGGTTCAGCGAGGAGTCCCAGAAGCCTGTCGAGATGAGGGAGGGAGAGGCGGTCAGTCCTGAAGCCGGGCCCCAGCCTGGCCCGGGCGGCGTCTGTGGGCTGCGCGGGGAGCAGGGCGAGGGAAGGCCGCGCAGGGCTTGCTTCACCGCTCCGAGGGTTGGTTTCCCCTCTGGGACTGTTTTAAACCTCTCCCAGTACTTCCTGCTTCGAGAGGGGAAGCCCCACACCATCCTCCCCTGCGGTGCCAGGCTGGGGCCTGGACGGCGCTGATGACAGGCGCAGCTTCAGTCCTGTCCCCTGGCGTGTGAGACCCCACGGCAGGGAGCAACCCATGCCCCGGGGTGCAGGTATGTACGGGGCTGGAGGGGGCAGAACCCCGGAGCTCCCGATGCTGACCGGCTGGGTGCTCTGGGGCAGGTCACCGGACCTTTCCAGGCCTTCATCTAGTCATCCCTAGGATGGGGTCCCGACAGAGAAGTTGCTTTGGGCCTGTTTGGGCCACTGCAGTTGTCACAGCGGGAAGAATGAACTATGGATTGTAGCCAGTGAGCTCAGACCTGACCACCCAAGTTGGGGAATGCCTGCCCTCTGCAAAATGATTCTGCCTCTGGCCAATCTCAGTGTTGAAACAGGAAGCTGCCCTGTGCCCCCAGCTCAGAGAGCTGGAGCTCGTGCACTGCTAAGTCCCAGCACATGCCTTGCACTTGACTCAGCCCTTAGCTGTGGCCACCAAAGCAGGCCTGCACTGATGGTCAGCACCAGGCTTGTTCTGGCTAATGGGCATGGGACGTCCAAGCTGAAAGGGCGCTGGGGCTTGACTAGCTCAGAGGAGTTCTTGACCTCTCGGTACCAGGCTCTACTCTATGGAGAATCTGACAAAAGCTCGGGATGCTCCCAAAAGGCCACAGGAGCACATTTTGAGAACAAGGTCACTTGGCTGGCAGGTCACTGCAAGCTCACTCAAGCAGCTCCTTTTGGAGGAGTATGGAACCCAGGTCGTGTTCCATGTGTTCATTTCAGAGATCAATAGTGCAAATTCCTTGTTAGTGATTGAGCCAGGCCTCCAGCCTCTCACCCAGGGCTCTTTACCTCTGGGAGGGAGTCATCAGTAAGAAAACTACCAAAAACAGCATCAAAGACAATACCAGGAAGAAACGTGCATTGCGTTCTGGCTGTTGTGGATTCCTTGCTCTACAGGGACCATCTCACCGATCCCTGACCACAGGCCTCTGGTGTAAGTCCTCATGTTGTCCCCGTATGGCAGATGAAGATGAGAAAGCCAGGGAGATGAATGGTCACCGGGGTGGTGAGTGAAGGAGCTGGAATTTGAACTAGGTCACACTAGCTCTAAAGCTGAGAGTGGCATGGACATATATACACTACCAAACATGAAAAAGATAGCTAGTGGGAAGCAGCTGCATAGCACAGGGAGATCAGCTCGGCGCTTTGTGACCACCTAGAGGGGTGGGTAGCTGATTCACTTTGTTACACAGCAGAAACTAACACACCATTGTAAAGCAATTATACTCCAATAAAGATGTTAAAAAATAATAAATAAATAAATAAATAAATAAATAGAGCCGTGTGCTGGGCTGCCCTTGATAGGAACTTGCAACACTTCCCACCCTGGTTGCTCTCCTGGTGTGAGTGAGTAGTGGGGTGGTGAGCACCCCAGAACGGGGAATGTGGTAAGAACACAACAGGCTCTTGACATCGAAAGAAAGGAGATGTTGCAAGATGGCCAAGGGCAGCCGTGCATGTGTGTGCGCGTGTGCGTGCCCGCCCTAAGGGATGGGCACTCTCGGGGCTGTGGGTGTTTGCCACCTTGCTGGCAAAAGGGGTCAGAAACCCAGTCAAGGTGAGCAAGGTGTAATCCCAGGACGGTGGGGCTGCCGAGAAACTGACTGAAAGAGAGCTGTGCGCATGCACAGGGGAGCAGGGCGGGACTCATGGTTCAGCCCTGTCCTGGGCAGAGACTCCCAAGCCTGGAAGTGCCGTGGCCGGCTATCTCCACAGCATCAAAGATGACAAATTTTTGTGGGACTTTCTGACACGCCAGGCTCTGTGCCCATGCCAGCCACCACCTGAGGATGTGGAGAGCCCGGAGGGGGAGGGTGCGTCTCCAGGCTCTCCCTAGATCCAGGCGGGTTGTTCCTGAGGGCTGCCCGGGCCCTGTGCTTCACTTTCTTGGGCAGCTATGACCCCTCCATGACCGGTCCATTCTCCTGGGTACTCTTCGCATGGTCTCCTTGGAAGGTTTCTTAGCAAGGAGCAGCAGGCGGCCAGTCTAAGGTGACTGGGCTGCAGCCCCATAGGTGAGCTGAGGCCCCCGAGGCTCACCTCCAAGTTCTCATAAGACCCTTCCTTTGGGAGAAGGTGCAAGTTATGGGGTAGACGATCAAGAGAACCGCCCACCCATGCTCGGACACTCCCGTTACCGCTCACCTAGATCGTGGCCATAGGCTGCCTCCATGCCCCCACCCTGCCCCCAATCCATTCTACTCCTTGTGGCTCTATTCTGGGCGTATGGTGGGCCCTTGATTGCTATTTGTCCAGAATCGCTTCCCAACCTTTAGCCTGGCATTCAAGGCCTGTGGGACCTGGCCCTGTACACCCTTCCAGCGCCGCCTACTGAATCTCCACCCACTCTCTCTGTTGCTCACTTCCTCCCGAACACGCCACGGGCTGCCACACCTTCAGGTCTTGGCTAATGTGGTTCCCTCTGCTTGGAATGCTTTTCCCGCCCTCTCCACCTGGCAAACTCCTACTCATCCTCCAACACTCAGGTCAAATGTCCCCTGTTTGGTGGAGCCTTCCTGACACATTCAGGCCTCACCTACACTCCCCTGGGCTCCGCAGTCCTGGTGCACACTGACGGGAGAGACCAACCCTAGGACTGTACATCTCTGGTTTCGTCCTGAACCATGGGAAGAGGTCTAAAGACAAGAAGAGAAGAAGTGAGAAAATGAGAAGAGGGAGGCAAAAAGGAGGGCAAAGAGCTCCATAAGTGATGGACCACCAGCTGGACCTGCCCACCTCAGGATAGCAGGGGTGTCCATCATGCACAGAAAAAAAGAACACATTTTCCACTGCTCAGATTTGTATTCCTACAAGAGTGGAACAGACAGTGGGGTTCAGGGAAATGGGCCCAGGGCCTGGGTGATTAGGCACCACTCCCCTGCCCCTAAGATAGGCCTGGTGGTTGTACCTCGCAGGGCAGAGGCCCCAAAGTGAATGCCGCTCTGAAGGGTGAGGAGCTGCACCCTGGGGTCTGAGGGCCTATTAGGGAACTCAGTGGCAGCATAGGTCTTTATGCTTAAAAACAAGGAAGCAGGGCTTCCTTGGTGGTGCAGTGGTTGAGCGTCCGACTGCCGATGCTAGGGGACACGGGTTCGTGCCCCGGTCCGGGAAGATCCCACATGCCGCGGAGCGGCTGGGCCCGTGAGCCATGGCCGCTGAGCCTGCGCGTCCGGAGCCTGTGCTCCGCAACGGGAGGGGCCACAACGGTGAGAGGCCCGCATACCGCAAAAAATAACAAAAAACAAAACAAGGAAGTAGGTAACTTTCTCTGCAGCCTACACAATGCCAAGGCCAGGGGAGAAGCGGAACGCTGTCACGCAAGCCTCACGGTTGGCCCGCTGTGGGCGTCTGTGCCCACCGGCACTGGGCCAAGCTCAGCTCAGTGGTCGCAGTTCCCCTAAGGGCCTGTGCCCTCACTGCCTCTGTGCTGCCCTCGGACTGAGGCAGATGTTTCGCTGGCCCTGTGGCTTCCTGTGTCTCAGCTGGGGATGCCTTCTGCCAGGCGTCCACTCCTACAATCCTCAGAGGTCCTGGGCCAGGCCAGGAACTGGGCTGTACACCCTGAAGGCAAAGGTGACAGAGGTTTCACACTTGAGGAGCCCTGGGCTACCGGCAGAACAAAGAGGGGACGAGTAAATGCAGCCAAGTATTCCAAATGCCATGGAAACAGCTAGAAAGTCTGGTGAGATCAGTGGATGAATGTTTTTGTGGCATCCTAAAGACGGGCTGTTGGACAGCCATTCAATCTGGAGTTTTCAACGAGTTTTTAATAAGTAGGAAAATTCTTATTATATAATGTAAAGGAAAAAGCAAGTTACAGGCAAACTTGGAAGCACTATAGAACATATGCTTTTTCTAAACATATTTTAAAAATATTAAGACATATACATACTACAAATATGTCTGAGAACCTCTGCAAATCTAACCCCTATCTATCACTGCTTTCTCTAGATTCCTTTTGCACTCAGAATCAACTGCATGCAGTTTAGTGCTGAACTGCCCCCATGTTAGTTTTGTGGGCCCAAGCTTATACCTACATAGACCTTTTGAACGTTGGCTTTTCCAAGGCCAAACTCAGACTTTCTTACATCAGCTCACGAGCAAACACTCTGGGCGATCACGTGGTGCTGAGCCTGTAGGTCAGTAGCCCCGTTTCGGCAACATCAACCCTGTCTGAACAGCAGGGCTTGTGCAATGCTTTGGATATTTATGACATTCTATTCATTTTGTAAAAAGTGAGTAGAGTGCCAGAAAAAGAACCACTGCTGACACTAGTGATAGAAGACACATATGCCTCATAAACTTATTCCAACTATGAGATCACCAGGTCGGGAGTCAGAGCCTGGCCGGTGGCGGATCGGAGCGGGAACCAGGGCTTAGGGAGGAGGCTGAGCTGTGTGCAGAGATGAGCGTCTGCTGCCTGCAAAGCCCGGCTGACCTTCTGCTCCTATCACGGAGATTCCCCGGCAGACTTTCACTAAGCCCCCTTTTATCTAAGCTCGTTTGACTGGGTTTTGCTTCTCTGCCACAGGAGTGCCTTGCCCAGAACAATGTGTGATGCACTGGGCACAATGCCTGGTGTGTCTGGGCCTTTGGCAAGTGCTGCTCTTTGCATATATATCATCACAAGCGCAGGTGAAGGTCAGGGAGGTCTGCACGTCCCAGAGCCAGGGCCTCTGGCCTCCAACAGGACGTGCCCTTTCAGCTCCGGGTCTCCGTCCATTCTGGGGAAGGACTGAAAAGTTAACCGCTCCTCGGCTCCAGGGAAAACCTATTCTGGTGAACCTCGCTTCTGACCTTCAGCCCTTGGGGACACCAGGCCTGATCAGAACCCTCCGGTTCTTGGGATTTCCCTGGCAGTCCAGTGGTTAAGACTCTGTGCTTCCAACGCAGGGGGCGCGGGTTCGATCCCTGGTCGGGGAGCTAAGATCCCACGTGCCATGTGGCGTGGCCAAAACATTAAAAAAAAGAACCCTGATTCCTAAGCTTCAATGCACTCAGATTCCACTTAAATCCCCTTCCCAAGGAAGTGAATGCTGACACACAATCAGAACTGCCGCCTGCTTCCCAGAGGGCACCTCCCCTCTCACTTCCTCAACGTGCCCGAGGTGAAGCTCACCCAGGATAGAAGGGATTGTCTGTTCCAGAAAGGAATGTGCTCCCCAGAGGAGCAGCTTGTCTTTCATACAGCCGTTCCTAGGGCATAGGGGCAGCCCCGCCCCTGCACCCTAGGTGAGAGGAAACTGCGGGTCCCTGGGGCAGTGGGTCTTAGGGATGCCTGCCTCAACCTACCCACAGTGAGGCTGCTAACCAACCCTCCTCTCAGAGGTACGCCTCTCCGGATGGAGCTCATGCATCTCACTTGCCCTCCCAACTTGGCCTCAAAACTGGCAGCTGACTGCTCGTCGGAAAAAAACTGAGAAGGTCATGAGGTGCAGCTGAGGGGCAGTGGAGGGGCTGAGCTGGGAGTCAGAAGCCCCAGGCACACATCCCAGCTTTGCTCTGCCTGCCTGGAGCATCCTGGCCAAGTTTCTCAGCTGTGCTAAGAACTGACTTAGCTGTGCTAAGAACTGATGCAAGGACTGCACAAGATAGTGCCAAGGGCGTGGCAATGAGAGCGTCACCTGTGCCATTTTAGACCTTAGGAGGGGTGTCACTTGGACTGTATGAGTTACAAGACTCTCACCTGTCCCACATGAAGCTTCTGGAAGGGTAAGAGCCCAACAACTATAACATCTGGGGCCCAAGTTCGGTGTTTATCCCCAATATCAACTGAAAACTGGCCCTGAAGTTTATAAACTGGGTCAACCGGACCTAGGAGAGCCTGGATAAGGAGTTAAGGGGCAGCACAAGCTACTGGGTGAGGGCTGGAGCCCAGCTGCCCAGCCCTCCATGGACACTGGACATGTCACTCAACCCCTCGTGTCTGTTTCTTCTGCCATAAAGTGGGGATCACAATAACAGAACCTGCTTTAGAGGGTTGTTTGAAGATCTGATGCATCAATGCAGATTAAGAGGTCAGTGCTCATTAAATGCGGACATCCGAGGTCCCTGGACTCCTCCTACTTCCTGGCCTTTGACCACGAGCTGCCTGTGGCATCTCTTGCATTGTTGTCTAGAGGCCTCTCTGGGTGGTGGACAGTGGCTGGCTTGGGAACCAGGGGGTATCGCCTCTGATCCCGGGTCTGCCTCTAACTTCCTCTATACCCCGGGTCCGCCCTCTCCATCACCCTCTGCTCCATTCATCCAGCGCTGGTGAAGATGTACTGCTGTGCTCAGCCACGTGTGGTGCAGGTTCCTGGGGATGGTTTAGACTTTTTAATACAAAAATCGAGGTATAGTTGACTTACAATATTATGTTAGTTTCAGATGCACAATATAGTGATTCAAAATTTTAATAGATGATACTCCATTTAAAGTTACTATAAAACATTGGCTATATTCCCTGTGTGGTTTAGTCTTAATAAGGACTTATTAACTGCTTTGTTCATAACGAGACCTGACCTGTGCCTAGGATTGGGGGCCCACAGAGGCGGCTGGCTTGTCTTCCTGGCAGCTTCAGACTTGGTGAGCTTGGGCTCCCTGAGGGTTAGCATGGAGAGGCCATGTCAGAGGTTGGCACTGGCTCAGCGAAGCCCATAACATGGAAAGGGCCCAGTAAACATGAGCTCTTCTTACTATTATGTGGAAGGGCTGGGATGAGAAACGCTCTTGTCTTTTACTCTCCCCTCGTCATCCCTCAAAAGGTCAGAAGGGTAAGGGGCAGGGTGTGTGTGCTGAATCAGGTGGTTGGGTAGGGGCAGGCCAAGGGAGTGGGGGGCGCACTCTAGCTCATGATCACGTTCACGCTGCTTTTCCTTCTGACGAGGGCGGGGCTGGGGGCCAGGGCTGTGGCAGCTGCTGGCACCCAGGTTCCTGGCCATCGCTGAGAAGTCCCCTGGCGTTTGGTCCAGCTTCTCCCGGGCCACGCCCTGCCACCAGGTCAGCCTGTGTGGGTCCTGACCAGACCCAGCTCCCTCAGACCCAGCAAGGCTGTGCATCAGACCTCCTGACAGCTGTTAAGGGGGCCACTCCGAAAAGAGGGAGAATCTCCCTGCTACAGGGGCTCAGCACCTGGGGCAGGGGTGCAGGTGGTCCCGTGGGAGCTGGGACTCAGGATCCAGCTTGGGGTCAGCCTGAGGGGCCGTCCATCTGCACAGGCGGTCAGCGGGGGGCAATCCAGGGGCTCCATTTCCTAAGGCCCAGCCACCTCCCCTGACCCCAGAGGGGACTTACCCAGGCCCAGGTTGGAGATGGTCTTGAGGTCTGTGAAGCTGCTGGCCTCAAGGATGGCCTGGGGTAGCCTCAGCTTGAAGGGCAGTAAATCTCTGTGGAGACACGAGGGGTCGGAGGTCAAGTCCGGGGAGGGGTCTGTGTGTCCATTCTCGGCCCCCCACCGCCCCCAAATCCTCAGCCCATAAAGGAAGAACTCTGGCAACCCCGCTGGCGGCTGGGATCGCCACACAGACTGGAAACTTCCCTGGGGCCGAGGGGAGGAGTCCTGAGGCTGAGGGAGTAACCAGTCAGATCTGGGTCCTGTGCCTGCACTGGCCCCAGAGATGCTAAGACCCTCCTTGGGCATGGAGGGGGTGGGGGGAGAGGTTTATCCCCAGTTTTCTTGGCCCTGGAAGTCCAGGCAGCTTCTTCTAAAGGTGCTATTCTGGGTAAGGCAAGTGACCCACCCCTTCCAGTCCTCTGACCCCCGCTGCTCTGCGCCGAGACGTGCAGCGGGTGCACAGCCAGACTCCCCTGGTGAACCTACAGCCAGGTACCCGCTGGCGAGCACACAGCCAGACAGACACCCCTAACGACACAGCCAGCTCTATCTGCTGCCTTTGGTCTGAATGGGGATCTTTTCAGCGATCTCTCCAGAGATCTCCCAGAAGGGATCTAGACACCCTCCCCCTTTATTGTACAGATGGGGAAACTGAGGCCCAGAGAGGGAAAGGAAGATGTCCAGGCCTGGACACACGGTGGGTGGAGGGCAGAGTGTGCTGAGCCCCAGGCCTGCTAACTTCAAGCCCAGGACTGTTCCATGGGGCAGGAAGGGGAGTGTGGCCCTGCTGGGGCCCCAGGGTGGCTGGTCCCAATTCTACGTCTCAGCCTGGCATTCAAGGCCTGTCACAGTCTGACCCTGACCCCCTTTTTCAGCCGTATCCCCAGCTCTGTCAGCCTTCTCCCCAAACCCTGATTCGAGTCATTGAAATCCCATCCGTCCAGGCCCACTGACAGCCTTGCGTGATGGCCGCCTGTCCCCGGGGGTCTTCATGGCCTTACTGTCTATACCGCACCCTCCGTCTCCCCCCTTTGAACTACGTGAGAGCCCTGGAAGTTCCTGGAAGGGGCGGGTAGCTTTGCACGTCTCTGATATCCCCAGAGCCCTTAGCACACACCACAGAGGCTCAAAGAGTGTTTGCCGAATGGACCCGTCTAAACTTGGGGAACTGGATTTGGGGAGAGCAGGGCAGAGGCCGCCTGGGATGCAGGTCGCCGGGGAGCTTCCCAGACCACCTCTGCCCATCAATACAGGCTGTGCTGCTCCGCGGGGTGCCCCCACCCCTTCATGGGAAGTGTTTTCACAGGGGAAAGACACTCTGCTTATGGAATAGCAGGATGGGGGCAGGTGGGAGAAGATTCTGGGCCCTTTTCCGAGTTCCTGGGTTGTGGCCTTTGGCTTCTCCATTGTCAATGGGGTGGGCGTGGCCCGTCGATCTTTGCTTCATTGTCATAGTTGTGTGATTCTGAGCATCTGAGGCCGTCTGTGGGCCTCCTGTCAGCCCTTCCAGCCAGGCCAGGCCTGGACCCAGACTGGACGGGCCCTCAGTGCCGCATCCCCACCTCAGGCCCTGCCCGGTCACCACTACCTCGATCTCTCAGTTTGAAGGGTGGCAGAATTCATCCCGGTGTTGCCTGTCTACCTGGTTGGCTGTCTGGCCTGCCACTGGGGTTTCCAAAGGTTCCTGGGCCACTGCATATATTGAAATGGCCAGCAGAATCGCTCGGCTCATCTGGCAGCCACCCCCGACCACCAGGGCAATCTCTGACACCCCCTCCCCACCTCCTCTGTGTACTGCTCAAGATGCTGCAGTGGTGACTGCCGACCACAGCCCAGCCTCGGACCCCGGCGTCCAGGGCCTGCCCCAGCCTGCTCCCCGCTCCTGCCCACCACACAGAGCCTTCCCTTGCACTCGGGGCCTCCTTGCTGCCTCCCAAAATGTCATCTTCCTACAGTGAATGTCCCCTGCTCATTGCCACCTCTGAGCTCTGCAGAGAGGGAACGCCTCCCTCGTCCCTTCCACCTACGTCTACTTAGACTCTGCACACTCTTCAAGGCCGTACCACGGACCCCCTCCTTTTCCACAAGCCAGTACTGCTCAAGGATTTCACGCACGTCTGCCACCCCACCTCCAGCATCCAGTTCAGCCCTTTATCCGGGGGCCACTTCTTCTGATCCAAGGAAATGCATACACAGGATGGGGGTGTTCGTTGAGCATCTACTATGTGCCAAGTATCGGGCTGGGTGTTACCCAGTTTGGGCCTTATATCACATCATGTTATTATTATTACTACTACTGTAACACAGCAACCCTATGGACAGGCATTAATACTTTTGTATTAATTAATTCTGGATCAGCTCCTGGGGGAGCTGCTAAGATGTGGATTCTCAGATCCACGCCCAGGGGTTCTCAGTGTTGAGTCTGAGTGTGGGTCAGGAATCCACATTTTTAAACACCTCCCCAGCAGCACCGTGCAGGGTTAGAAAGAGCTCTGTGGGCAGCGTGCAGCACAAGCCTGACTCAACACAGACTCCCGGTCCACAGAGCTGGTTGTAGCAGTCACTGCCACAGTCCCACCCGGACCCCTCGGATGCCTTTCACCAGCTCTGTGCACCCATAGCGCAGCCTTGGAGGGGTTTGCTCCTGAGGGCCAGCACCCGTGACCCTCAGAGGCTTGTCCTGACACACTGGAGCCCCACTGCCTGCCCCAGTGGCCCTACAGAGAGCCACAAATGCCTGGGTGTGCTGGCTTGGGGGTACAGAAGCCCAGCCCTGTGGCTTTATAGTGGACCCCGAGGTCTGCGTTATGCTCCAGAGCTGCTGGAGGGATCTGGCTGAGGCTGGGACGGCCCCTGCAATGGACCCTTGCTGGGTTTCTCTCCGGTCTCTGTCCTGCTCCCCACTCCCTTGTCACTTCCTCCTTGGGGGCAGGTCCTTTAGCAGCCCCTGCACATGGATCCTCCTTTCCAAGTGTGCCCCTAGGAGACCCCCAGCTAAGCTGTTACTATCATTTTCTTAGAAGGACTCCCCAAACCCTGGTTTGCAGAGAGCCTTGTCATAAATGCAGACTGTCTGTCCCTTTGTCTTCTTCCTCCAGCATCCAAGGCATGGGCATTATCGTTCCCATTTTACCAAAGAGGCAGTTGAGAGATTAAGATTAGCTCAAATTCTGGGCTCTGCAATTATGTCATCATTCATTCATTCACTCACTCACTCGAAGCACCTAGCGTGGGCCAAACACTAGACTAGTGCCTTCTACTGAGGTAGAACTTCTCAGAACAGGAAGGGGCCTGACTCTGAGAGCTTGACACGTCATAACTTACAAAGCGTCAGGGAGCCGCTGATGCTTTGCTTTGCGGGCCTAGAAGGACACGCTAGGTCATGGGAATCATCGTGGGGCGTACACAGTGGGGCGGCTGTAGAAAAGATCATGGACCTTGGAGCTCTATCTACTTTGAATCCCCACGCTGCCATTTACCAGGTACGCGACCTTGAGCAACTTCTCTCAGTCTCGGCTTCCTCATCTGTAAAATGGGGCTAAGAAGAGCCCTTACCGGGTGGAATTGTTTGCGAGATTTAAAAAGATAATGGATATAGAACTGTAGCGCCATGCTGGGTACCTGGAGAGCCCTTAACAGGCAGCAGCTTATTATCAGCGTCACCTGTTCTGCCCACGGGGTCCAGGAGGATCCTGGTAGACGGGGGTGGTGGTGCTCTGGGTTGAGTGTGGCTTTCACCAGAGGCAACATGAATGGTCTCTTTGAAGCAGGGGGAGGTGAGCCTGGGGCCCTGGACCCCAAGACATCTTGCCCAGCTCTGCTTAAGTCCCTGTAGCTTAAGCCATTGGTTTTTGGCACCAAAATGTATTTTTCGATTCGTGTTGACCTGCCACCAGTCCTGAATAAATAGAGCAGCTCTGAGGGTGGTTACCAAACACCCTCTCCACCCAGCACCTGCTTCACAATCACAAGCCCTCTCCCACGGAGGGAGGGTATCGGCCCTTCCTGCTGTTCCCACAGGAAGTTCCTTCTATAACTTCTCCAACGGGGTGGGTCAGGTCCACACAGGACTCCAAGCTGTCCTGGAAGCAGGAATACAGGAAGCTGCTATGACGGGCAGTGAGCGCAGGGGGCAGGTGGTGGTGAGGGACGGGACTTTACTGGCCGGTCCAAGCAAGCAGCAGAGCCAGCACCCCGCTTCACAGTTACCAGGGTGAAGCCAGGGGACTGTCCCCTCTCTCTGCATCCTGTGGGCGGCACACTTCCCTCTTGGGGCTTCTCTGTGACATCCCTGTCCCCACCCAAGGTTGCATGGACATCTATTGCCATCAGATGCCCTCCTGGGGGCCTGGGCTACTCACCTACTGACACAGTAGAATGCGATCAGTCTGAAGATGTCCTCAAACACAAGAACCGAGCCTTCCAGGTACAACACTGAGGAGAGATGACAGAGGCCTTGGATGAGTGTCCCTGTCAAAGGAGAGGAAGTTCCCTGGGGAGGGCGTGTCTACTCTGTGCTCACTGTAGGTCACAGCACCTGCTGCTGCACCCAGCCTGCTGCGGCCGCATGTATATCAGCTGCCCCCTGGACCACAGGGAGGTGAGAAATGAACTTCTGTGGTGTTAACCCACTGAGATTTCAGGGGCCTTTCTATTATAGCAGATGATGTCACCTTAACTAATACACATTCCTCATTTTGAGCAAAATAACACAGAAAACTCTAGATTGTAAAAGCAGAATTGAAAAACGTCTTGAGGGAATTCCCTGGCGGTCCGGTTGTTAGGACTCGGTGCTTTCACTGCTGAGGGCACAGGTTCAATCCCTGGTCTGGGAACTAAGATCCCGCAAGCTGCACAGCGTGGTCAAAAAAAAAAAAAAAAAAAAAGTCTTGAATTAAACTTTCAAGGTCATCTCCACTTGACAATTCTGAGGGCTGTGAGGGGCCAGCAGGAGGACAGTTTCCCTGTTCTGCTGTGGTGTCCAGGAGGTTCACTGGTCCAGGGGTGCTGGACTGGGGCCACTGGCCTTTTACCCAAGAACCCCAGGGCCTGTTAGAACCTCACTTGATTTGGCTGCACATGTAATCCAAGGCCCCAAGGTCGACAAAGGGTGAAAAAAAAAAAAAAAAAAAAAAAGTCTTGAATTAAACTTTCAAGGTCATCTCCACTTGACAATTCTGAGGGCTGTGAGGGGCCAGCAGGAGGACAGTTTCCCTGTTCTGCTGTGGTGTCCAGGAGGTTCACTGGTCCAGGGGTGCTGGACTGGGGCCACTGGCCTTTTACCCAAGAACCCCAGGGCCTGTTAGAACCTCACTTGATTTGGCTGCACATGTAATCCAAGAGTGAGGGTGACCCCAATACTTTTCAGCTTTGACAAGGAAGAGGGGTCAAAGCATTTGCCAAAGAGCCCATCCCAGGGTGGATATGGCTGCTCGGAGGGGCAGGGCGCCGGGGTATGGCAGTCAGTGCCCGAAGCTGGGGTGGACTGCCCAGAGGAAAGCGTGGCACCACACCGTGCACTGCTGCAGAGCCCCAGGGCAAGGGGCCCAGACCACCTGAGTGAGCTGCACATCAGGGGTCTCAGCAGCCGTCCATCGCTCACCTCCTGACTCTCGTCCCAGGGTTCCATATGCCCAACAGGTGATGCTCCCTGCACGTGGGACCCCACAGTGTACTTTCTTGGGCCTCAGAGGGGCCAGGAAATATGTGTGCATCACACTTCAATTCCAATTTCCTGAGGTTCTTCTAGCGTCCATGGGGCAGAGGGGGAAGGCAGGACCCGGGTTCCAGGCCTGGCTGCAACCCTGGGATCAGCAGTGTGATGCTGGGTACACCCCTTCCCCTCTCAGCACCTCAGATCCTCCACCTGCATAGGGAAGGAGCCCTTCCAACCCTAAACACTCACGCATCTAGGTGACAGCAGCCTGCTGTCCTATTTTCAAAGCCTAGGACAGCTTTCCGCTGCATTGGTGATCTGCGAGATGGTCACAGGGGACACATGAACCAACACGTTTTGTTCTAATAGCTTTGTTTTAATACATTCCTTCCTTCTAATACTATTGCACTGTTCTACACAGTTAACATGATTTTTTAAAAGATTACATTCATCATTTATGGCAAAGAGACCATGGAATCCCATTAGGATAGATATAAAAATTTAAAAGGGAGTTTAAAGAAAAATATTAGATAGATTACAGTACTCGGAGGTACCGGGAAGATGCCCATAAGGGACAAGTCTGTGAAACACCAGTGCACGGAATGACCACCCTCTATGAGTTAACGGCCATGAGGCAGCCCATGGCGCCACCTAGTGGCACATTAGTGCATCGCCCACTCTCTCCGCAGGAAGCAGCACAAACTGGCCAAAAGATCTCCCGTAGTTGGGAGAGGTAAAGAGAACGCTCCAACTGCAAAATGGGAATGTAAAGACCTTTCTCAAGAATCCTTCAAGGGGGATTAGTGATGATGCACGCAAACAGCCTAGCCTCCTATGCCGGGCCTGCTCAACAATTAGCAGGTTTTCTTCATCGTTGAGACATGGTCTGACCTCTGCAGACACAGATTAAACCCTTAAGATAGTCAGTCCCTCCCTCTGCTGTGCCCCTGGCACTTTCTATAGAGCCTGCAGCTCCTTTAGACTTAGTTTACCCCACTCTGGTCCGCTCCTCGGGTGCAGGGACCAGGGCTCATTCATTTTTGTAGCTGGGGCCAAGCAAACTTTTAGTGACCCAATCACATTTTTACAGTGAAAACTGTAGATTTGTCAAAGCACAAGCAATGGTCAAGGCTCATGTTTGTTTCTTTGTAACCAGGTCTCTTCTGCCCCAGCCCCCTGCTCGTACCTTCCCGTCCTGCTCGTGGGAATAGCATCCCTGCACACCAAGTACACAGCCGGGGGAGCTCCTGTATGCCAGGGCCAGAGCTTTGCCCACATTTGAGTCTCCCTCAGTGCCCAGCACAGTGTGTGGCATGCGGTTTGGGAGATAATAAATGTCTGCTAAAAGTATGTCTGGGAGGGAGACCCCAGAGGAGTAGAGGCCCCCAGGGGCGTCTGGTTAGAGTCTCAGACCTCCCACTGCGTAGATCAGGGTCCTCCCTGCAGGGGCCCAATGGGACGCCTGGGACTTGAGGGAGTCCCGACAGGCAGCCTCACACTGTCCTGGAGCAGAGGTGAATGCAAACCGGTAAGAGTTAGACAGTCCTTTGTTCCAGGGGGTGGTGGTAGAGCTCAGCTTCCAGGACCACCCTGTGTCGTGCACTGGCCTGGTGGTTGTATGCAGGCGCCCAGGCCAAACAGCCTGAGTGTGAACGTGTCTCCAGCACATTATTGCTTATCCTCCCTGCGCCTCGGTTTCTTCAGCTGTATAACAGGGATAGTAAAGTACCCACATGTTGTGGGTTGAATTGTGTCTCCCAAAAAGATACGTTTCAATCCTAACCCCAGGTACCTATAAATGTGACCTTATTTGGAAAGAAGGTCTTGTCGGGTGGAATCAAGTTAACACAAGGTCAGAATGCATGGGGTGGGCCCTAAATCCAATGACTGGTGTCCTTATAAGACAGGTAGGACTCCCCTAGTGGCACCGTGGTTAAGAATCCACCTGCCAATGCAGGGGACATGGGTTTGAGCCCTGGTCCGGGAAGATCCCACATGCCACGGAGCAACTAAGCCCGTGTGCCACAACTACTGAAGCCCGCGAGTCACAGCTACTGAAGCCTAGAGGCGGTGCTCCCCAACAAGAGAAGCCACCACAATGAGAAGCCCGTGCACTGCAATGAAGAGTAGCCCCTGCTCGCCGCAACTAGAGAAAGCCTGTGTGCAGCAACAAAGACCCAACACAGCCAAAAATAAATAATAAATAAATAAATTAAAAAAAAAAAAAGAAGACAGGTAAAGACCTGGGACACAGACACAGAGAGGAAAAGACCATGTGAATGGAGGCAGTCACTGGAATACAGCTACAAGCCAAGGATTGCTGGCTGTCACCAGAAGCCAGGAGAGTGCCTTGAACAGATTCTCCCTGGTCTCCAGCAGGAGCTAACCCTGCCAACCTCGACTTGGGATTGCTGGCCTCCGGGCCTTTGCTCATGCTGTCTCCTCGTGCACGGAGGATCCAGCTTCCCCCTTCCCTGCCATGAGGGATCAGTTCCAGGTCCACTTTCTGCCTCAAAGCCTTGCTGGTACCCTGACCTCTCCCACAGGAAAGCCACACGCAGGAGGTACTGTCCTAATCACACATTCTCGGCTCAGGAGGCAGGGTATATGTGCTCACATTGTGACGTGAGCCGAGGCTTCTCAGACGGTGAGACTGAGAACAGGAACGGGTCTCACTTTGCCCATCACCTGCACTGTGCCCAGCCCTGCGCCCGGCACGCAGGGAAGGCTCTGAGAAGGACAGCTGGGCTGACCAGGCCTCCTGGTGTCAGAATCAAGAGTGAACCAAATCTCCAGAGATAGAAAGTACATCCGTGGTTGCTTAGGGCTGGAGGGGAAAGGGGACAGGGGACAGGGGACGGAGTTTCTTTTTTTTTATTGTGCTAAACTATGAAAAACATAAAGTTTAGCATTTAAACCATTTTTAAGTGTACAGTTCAGTGGCATTAAGTACATTCACACTGTGCAACACGGGGCTTCTTTTCTGAGGTGTTGAAAATGTTCTCAGATTGACCTTGGTGAGGGCTAGACAACTGAATATACCAAAAGCCACTGAATCGTACACTTTAAATGGGTGAATTGTATGATACTGAATACATGGAATAAAAACATGTCAATAAAGCCATTATTAAAAAAAAGAAAATGCACACATACAGAGTGGACTGAATTTCACTTCCTGTATTACGTTTTTCTGGGATTTTTATAATGAGCATATATGAGCATTTATAATGAGCATATACGTAAATTCTCTAAATTTTTCTTGAATTTGCTAAATCTCTCTGTAAATTGTTCTCAGAAGCTGATGGGTTTCTAGAGTCCTCTCACTCATGCTGCTTCGGTGCCCCTCCCAGCACTGCGGGCACAGCTGACAAGCTCCCCGCGTCAGCCACTGCCGGCTGGGTCCTCCCAACAAAGATGCCAGCTCCCCTCTGCTCACCTTTGCATCCTTGAGCAGCAACTCCTTCACTGTATACAGCTTCCAGCCTCCTCAGCAGAAACCGCAGTGGGAATACGCCAGACCCTGTCTAAACCATCCCGCTTTCGAAGAGTGAGGAGAGAGAATGACCAGACCCACCTGCTATGTCCCAAGGTGACAACAGGTGACAACATTGGGGCTCTGTCCCTGCCTAGAGAAAAGGAAACTTTTCACCTCATGACTCACCATCAAGGCTGAATCGGGACAAGGTTGAGACTCCGGGTCTGCACATGCCGGCCTGCCTTCTAGCATTTACAATCTCAACGTCAGTTATCCATGAAGAACCGAAAGCCGTTAGAAGATTTTTTGTTTTAAGAAAATCCATTTTATCACTCAATAATACAAATGAACTGCCAAGGCAGAAACTGTGTATGTATCTTTTGTTCTCCATGGTACCTCCAGCACCAGGCATGGCGCTTTTAGCAAACTGCTCCACCTCTGTGATTACATTATTGAATGTCGTAAATGGAGTCATGCAGTACATATTCTTTGGGATGGACTCTTCCCACCTGCATAATTTCCTCGAGGGTCATCCAAGTTACTGAGTGAATCAATATCCCGTTACTTTTTAGTGCTGAGTAGTAACCTATGGTCTGGATGTACCATAGTTTCCTTGGTCATTCACCCACTGAAGGACATCTGGGAATTTCCGGGTTTTAGTTATTATGCACAAAGCTGCTGTGGAACATTTATGTACATGTTTCTGCATGAAAATATATTTTCCTTTCTCTGGGATATATGCCCAAGAGTGCAACTGCTGGGTCACATGGTAAGTCTACCCTTCATTTTCAAAGGAAGGGCCAAACTGCTCTCCCGAGTGGCTGTACCATTTTATGTCCCACCAGCGATGAAGGAGTGATTCAATTTCTTCCCATCCTCGCCAGCTGGGTGTTGTCACTATTTTTTATTTTGGCCATTCCACTAGGTGTAGAGTGATATCTCATTGTGGTTTTAATTTACATTTCTCTAATTTGCGTTTCAAAAAGATGTTGAATGCCCTGCCGTGTGTACATTCTCTTTGCTCAAGTGTCTATTCATGTCTTTTCCTACTTTCTAATTGGACAGTTTCTTTTAATGTTGAATTTTTAAAAAAACGTTTTATTACGATATCATTCACACACCATACAATTCACCAATTTAAAGTGCATGACGATCTTAGTATATTCACAGAGTTGCGCAACCATCATCACAATCAATTTTAGAACACTTTCATTAGCCCCCAAAACAAACCCTGTACCCATTAGCAGTCACTTTCCATCTCTCCCTCCTCCTAGCTTCTGGAAGCCACAAATATACTTTCTGTCTCTATGGATTTGCCTGTTCTGGACTTTTCATATACATAGAATCATACAGTATGTGGCCCTGTGGGCCTGGCTTCTTTCATTCAGCATCATGCTAAATGTTCATCCATGTTCATCCATGTCCGTGTTGCAGCAGGGGTCAGCACTTCATTCCTCTTTATGGCTGAATAATATTCTGTTAGATGGATACACCACATTTTGTTTATCCATTCATCACTGATGGATATTTGGGTTGTTTCCACTCTTTGGCTACTACAAAAAATACTGCATTGAACATTTGTGTTCAAATTTTTATATGGACATATGTTTTCATTTCTCTTGGATATATTCCTAGAAGTGGAATTGCTGGCTCCTACAGCAATTCTACATGTTTAAGAAACTGCGGGACTGTTTTTCAAAGCAACTGCACCATTTTACATTCCCACTAGCAATGGATGAGGTTCCACTTTCTCCACACCTTTGCCAGTACTTTGTCTGTCTTATTGATTCGAGTCATCCTAGTGGGTGTGAAGTGGGATCTCCTTGTGGTTTTGATTTCCATTTCCCTAAGGATTAGTGATGTCAAGTATATTTTCATGTGCTTATTGGCTATTTGTATATATACTTTGGAACAATGTCTATTCAGATCCTTTGCTCATTTTTATTTGGGTTGCTTGCTTTTAATTTTGAGAGTTCTTTTTTTGTTTTTAAAGACGATGTTGGGGGTAGGAGTTTATTAATTAATTAATTTATTTTTGCTGTGTTGGATCTTCGTTTCTGTGCGTAGGGCTTTCTCTAGTTGTGGCGAGCGGGGGCCACTCTTCATCGCGGTGTGCGGGCTTCTCACTATCGTGGCCTCTCTTGTTGCGGAGCACAGGCTCCAGACGCGCAGGCTCAGTAGTTGTGGCTCACGGGCCTAGTTGCTCTGCGGCATGTGGGATCCTCCCAGACCAGGGCTCGAACCCGTGTCCCCTGCATTGGCAGGCAGATTCTCAACCACTGCACCACCAGGGAAGCCCTGAGAGTTCTTTATGTTATAGTTACAAAGCCTTTGTCAGATGTGTGATTTGCAAATATTTTCTCCCAGCTATAGCTTGTCTTTTCACCCATGAACAGGGTCTTTCAAATTTTATGTTAAGATTGAAAAAAATTGGACTTCCCTGGTGGCACAGTGGTTAAGACTCTGCGCTCCCAATGCAGGGGGCCCAGGTTCGATCCCTGGTCTGGGAACTAGATCCCACATGCATGCTGCAACTAAGAGTTCACATGCCTCAACTAAGAAGCCAGTGAGCCACAACTAAGCAGCCTGCCTGCTGCAAGTAAGACCCAATGCAACCAAATCAATAAATAAAAAATTTTAAAAAAAAGAATGAAAGAAATGAATACTGTCCAAGTTTGTGAAATAGTAAGCACTCGACTGGTGCTGCATAAATGATTCAGTAGGGATATTTCCAGCCTGCTTTAATGAACAGTCAACTCTTCTTTGCATTTGGCAGTTATCTATTGTTATAATTAATGTATGAGGGGTCTTTAACCAGTTATTATCCTTATCTAGACTAAAGTCCCCTGTGCAATCTTACTGACACTATTAAGTTCCTCTGCAGACATTTTCTTCATAGTTGGTCCAAAGGTAAAGTTTAGCCAAGCCTGGCTTAATTACCACACATTCCTAGTGACTGAGGTGAGTGAAATCGACAAGTGAGACATTCTAGGTCATGTTCATTTTAAGCAGAGAATGGCTATTGGCATGTGCCTTCTTTAGGGTCTGATTTGTCTTTACTAACAAGTGAAGGATGAGCATCTGTTCACCTAAGCTGACCCTGGGCTTTGATGAGGAAAAGATGGTCACATGAAAACGCAGAATGAAAATATGCCTTGCCAACAGTTATTAAAATTGTGAAATGTACAGATTACTCAAGAAACGCAAACCGTCTTCCTTGTTGGCAGACGCCCTTGTTAACCTAAGAGATCTCCGTTCAAACACAGTTCGGTTGACAACAGGAATTATAAATAAATCTCCAGGTATGACCCCCATTTGAAGGGCTGGGTCAGAGTTACTCTTTAGCTAGGACATTATGTATTCAACCACTGACAAATATTTATGTGCTCATATCTGCAGAAATAAGGGGAAATGGATTTAGAAATCGAGAGGAAGCCTCACGGTGAGCAGGGTGACAGGGTGCCAGTGGTTTTGGCCACAGGACCTAGATGAAACCCCTTCCTGAGGGGCAGAGATTCTAAACAACCCGCTCATCCTCTTTTATGATTGAAAATTTGGTTGGGTGAGGGTGGGAGAGATGTTCATTGATTTTTTATCTAAGAAAAAACCCTGTACTCAGCAAGGCCTGTGCGTTTATGGAATGGGCACATTCCCGGATGGATGAGAACTGCCCGGGAAGGACAGTGTCCCCAGAGGGACACAGGAAGGGCCGGTGTTGGCAGAAGAGATCGGGTCTCGGGCCTCTCAGAAAAGGCCGTCACATCTGGCCGGGGGAAGTCTGGGCCCAGGAAGTAGCCTCACTCCAGAGCCTTATGTGACACTGTCGAGCCAACCTTCTCTAAAACGGATCGCCCAGAATGGGTTGGAAGACAGATCCTAATGGATTCTGATCCCACTTCCTAAAAGGGGCCCTAGGTCACCAAGCTGGGTCCCTGACAGCAAAGGCCAGGAGTGCAGAGCCTGAGCATAAAAAGCCTGTGACCAGAGGCTGGGGAGTGGTTCACAGCTGGAGCAGGACGGGGGGGGGGGGGGCCCTGCG
>NW_006781401.1:824840-833988 GCF_000442215.2 Lipotes vexillifer | reverse complement strand
GGGGGGGGGGGGGGGGGTCTCCTGCGGGCCGGACAGGTGAGGCCAGGCCCATTCTTTCAGGTGTCCCTCCCATGCCCCCTCAGCTCCTTCCCCACTTGGAAGGTCACAGCTGCCCTCTGGCTCGTGGGACCCACCGCTGCACGGCAACACCATGGTTGCCACGGGAGCCACCACCTGGACAGTTTGTGGCTGAGGCGGAAAAAGGACCGTTTGCTGCTATCATCAGGCCCAATTTTCTGTGATAGATGAAAACTACTTGCCCTGTTCCCAGGGGTGGAAGTGGGGAGAGTGGCAATTTCTCTGGAGTCCAGGGGACCCCGTGGTTCCAGGCCCAGCTCTGGTACCACTTACTTCAAGATGCTGCTGCAGTGCAGCTGGGTCACCTGTGAAATGGGAGAATGGCTCTACCCCCTCCAGAAGGAAGGGTGCTGCTGGACTAGGGCTTCCGGAAGCTCTGGCTCCAGCAGAAGGAGAGTTGCCAGGAGAAGTGAGAACAAACAGGCCAGCGCCAGGCAGCAGATCTCCTGTGCTCTCGGAGCTGACTTGCTGCCCAGCCATACAACGACTGGAGCTCGGAGTGGGGCAAACTCCTGCTCCCGTTCCAGGCAAAGCCCAAACCCGGATGGTACCGACCGGGCATGGGCTCCTGGTTCCATCCCCCACAAGCCTGGAGACCAAAGCCTTCAAGTCTCTGAGACTTGACTTCTCTAACGGCCAAGTGAGGATACGAGTAACTGAGGCCCTCCCGGGCCCTGCCGCTGGCTGTGCAGAGGCTGAGTGGTACCCCGCAGGCAGGCCCTGAGTGGGGCATAGCAGCCCCTCCGCCAAAGATGACACAGAGGTCTGGAAGGTCTGGGGTGGGGAGTGGAGGGCAGGGGGGCGAGTTAGAGCTCAGGGACCTGGGAGAGGATGCTGATCTGCAAATGTGCTGAAAGCAGTTCCCTTTCTCTGTCCCTGGCTGTTACTGTTGGTCCAGGGTGGGCATCTTAGCCCCTGGTTCACTGGCTGGCCCTGGAGTCCCTTCCCTGTCTATTTACCACCCTGTCCTCTGTAAATCCCGCACACCCCCACCAGCCCTGAAGCCTCTCGGTGTACATTATCCCTCCTTAGCCCTCAGTCTCCCCCATCAGCCATGGGCCTCTGGGGGCAGGACTTGCTGCAGGGCCTTCTGTTCAGAGTTGGGGCACGGCAAGCCTTTGCCCTATGTACCTTTGACTAGAGGCCAGTGGGAAAGGAACAGGGGAGGACCTAACAGCCATGGCCAGGGGTCCAAGCAGGGGGCCACTTGCACATGCTCCCAGTGCCCCCATTACAGGGTTTGGCAAGGGAGCAAAGAGGTGGCTGCAGCCCTGCACAAAACTGCACACCTTGACGAGCAGAATGTCAGCCGGATTTAATCCTACCTGGAAGTTTTGAGCAGTGCACAAGCTGGGCAACTGTCCATGGCAGCCCTGGGTATGAGTCATGGCCATCTATGCTGGTTGTTCTCGGCATAAGGAGCAATCTCCTCTTGATTTCATCTTAACAATTTTAGGATGTAAAAGGCAGCAATGTCTTTTTACTGAGTTCTCTACCACACCCCAAATTTGCCCAGACTAGACCCAAGCACACTCAACTATGCCTCCCAGTGGATGGGGAACTATTGAAAGTCAGAATGGAAGGGCCCTTAGAGCCAGCTCTGGTTCAAACTCCCTCACTGCAAAGATGGGGAAACTGAGTCCAGAGAAGGTGAAGCGTCATCCAGTGAAAGAGGATTAGCCTGGGTGTTTTCTACAGTTTGATTCTGTTGCTCTCTGGAATCTAGATTCTGAGCCTGGACTACTGTTGTTCTGCCCCCTTCTTCCAACTTCGCAGTGTGGGCTTTGTTCAGATTTGAGCCTCTTGATTAGTAATAGAGGGTTATCATTTTCAAAGTTTTAACAACAACAATAATAATATCATCTACCATTTACCAAGTGCCTACTGTGTTCTAGCCTCTGTATTTCTAATCATCATGACAACTCCATTTTCCTCATAAGCAAGGAAACTGAGGCTCAGAGAGTTTAAGTAACTGGCCGGAGGGCACAGCCAGTCATGAGCAGGTGCCACCAGCCTGGGAGCTTGGAGCACTAGGCACCTTTTGTTTAGCAGAGGTGGCGTGGGGCAGAGGGAGGGCATCCCAGTGCTTCACACCCAAATGCACTCAGTGTGACTCCCTCACCTGTCAGCTAACAGAGACGCCTTCCCATGGGTCACACACCTCCTCAGTCACCAGGCAGGCCCCGTGTTACCCTCGGAGAGGGCTTCCTGCGCAGAACTATGCTCCCTTCCCTCTGGCCCCAGCACTGGACACACACTCCAATGTAGAGCATGACTACACCACATCATGATGTGTTCACAGGCCTGACTCTGGCCCAGAATGAAGATCCCAGAAAGCAAGGGCCAGCCCTTTCTTCTTTCCCAGATCCAGGGCCTCGCCTGGATCACCCCATATGTTTAACCGGTCTTGCCATCATTCAAAGCATTATCTCTGAATCCACATTGGCAGCCACATCTGCAGCCACTGCCACTACACTGTCCAAACTGTAATAAAAGATTCCTCTTATTGGATGGTGCACTTCCGTATTTAGCAGCCGTGTAGATGAAGATTTTGGTCTGGGAAAAGGAATACAGAATGAATTGTCACAATGCAGATGGGATTTTGCCTGGGAACTATTTATAGGTTCAGATGCCGAAACAGAAGGGGAGACATTGGACAGATGTGCAAATTGCCAAATGGCGGGGAAGACTAAATAAAGAGTAAGCAACAGGGAGGTGTTTGGGGGGAAGGAACGGGGAGGGGTGGAGGAGAGATGCTGAGCAGAGGCCCGCCATCCCAGGGCTTGAATTACCCACAGGGAATGAGCTGCGAGGCTGGGAAAGCAATCCGCCAGCTCCTCTACTCAGATTGTAGGGGCGGGGAGGCATCTTTGATTGTACCCATCATGAAAAAACATGGCTCTCTCTGGGAGCAGAAAGGACAGGCGGAAAGGGAGGTGGCCCAGGGCACCACCCTGATGGCAAGAACAGCCCCGAGGGCCACGGGAGGACCCATCGAGAGACTACCCCACCCAGAAAACAACCCAGCTTCAACTTCAGGAGCTTATAAAGTTCATCCCACCTCAGAGTTTCGCAACTTTTATCTGTGGTCTAGAAGAAAGTGACTGCCACTTATGAGAGCTGTGAGACCCAGAGAGGTTAAGTGGCTCACCAAAGGTCACAGAGCTGGGAAATGGTACCAGGATGTGACCTGCAGCGAGCCTGACTCTGCAGCCTGTGACCTCACCCAGCACACCGGGCCGCTGGCTCTCTAGACCCTGTTGTCCAGTACAAATATGATTCGAGTCACGTGTGCAATTTAAAATTTGCTCACAGACATGTTAGTAAACAGAAACAAGTAAATAGTAAAATTCATCTTAATAATATATTCTATTTAACGCAACATATTCAAAATAGTATCATTTCAACAAACCATAAATATAAAAAAATTACTCAGACACATCACATTCTTTTTTTTCATACGCAGTGTTCAAAATCTGGTGTGTATTTTACACTTACAGCTCATCTCAATTCAGACTCACCACATCTGTAGTGTTCAGTAGTCTCATGTGGCTCATGGTTGCCGAACTAGTCGGCTGTGCTTGACCAGGAGCAAATCTACCCCCACACCCAGGGCACATTTGGCAGTGCATGGACACATCTTAGGTTGTTGAGGGGAATGGGGAGGGGTTGGTACTACAGACATCTAGCGGGCAGAGGCCCGGGATGCTGCTAAACATACTATAGCTCACAGGACAGCCCCTCACAGCAAAGAATGATCCAGCTTCAAATGTCGAGTGCTGAGTTTCAGAAACCCAGCACCAGAGGGAGAACCAGCTTGTGCTCCTAGGACAACCGGCAGGAACCCAGGGGCCCTGTGGATGCCGACACCTAGAGCTGCCTGCACGTGGTGCGTGCCCGACATCAGCGCTGGAACGGAACTGAATGCCAGACCGGAGTGTCCGCCAGGACTCAGAATCCACGACCTCAGCCTCACAGGAATCACATTCCAGTCCGCTTCCCCAGCAGCGCAGAGCCACTGAGTGTGGAGTCAAGAACAAGGGACCAGTCTCAAGTCAACTGACATTTCACTTGCTTTGAGATGCTACTGAAACACCTGCTGGTAAAGCTCAGGACGCAGCTTTCTTCTCCCCGGCCCTGGTGTAAGCACGCTGGGGCAGGCTTGGCCCTTGCCAGGGGGGAGGCCTGCGGTTTCAGGGAACAAATTCCATGAGAGGTGTGATGCTAGGGCACTTGAATTCAGCTGTAGGTCAAACTGCTCCCTTCAAATCAGTCCATCAGTAGGAAAGCTGATGTTCTGACCCTCTATTTCCTCACTGGCTCTGAACGCAGGAGTGGAAGAAAGGGGTGTTATTTATAGAACCGCCCCCATTCCCCAAATCCCCGGCAGGCATAGGGCTGGGAGCTCTCCTGAATCACCGTAAGTGCCCCTGGACAGGGAAAGGGACACGACTGCTGCCGCCGCAAGAAGCATCTCTGTGGGCACAGGGACGTTCCTGTGACCTACTGGGGGTCAGGGCTCAAGGTCCTCCGGCAGTTAGATTCAGAGTCTTAGGTTTCTCTAGCCCGTCATCTAATTCAAGTTCCCCTTTAACTACCACATGGCACTTTTACCGCCCAGTAAGAAGAGTGGACTTATCTCTAAGCATAGAGGTGGAAATGGGCCTCTTGAACCCACAGGACATGACCACGACAGAGGGACAAGGCAGGCTTAGCATCTCACCCCCTGGAGACTCTCAGATCTCTACCCCAGGCTCTGCCCTGCGTCCAGAGGCCTGGACCCAGGGGTTTATTCAATTTGCATTCATCAAATATTTACTGAGCACCTACTATGTGCCAGGCACTGCTCCAGGCACCGCGGTGATGGTGGTGGGTTTCTTTCTCCCTGGCACGGTGGCTCCCCGTGTTCCCTGCTGTCACCCCCTCCAACCACCCTTCCCCTGGATCTGGGGTGACGCTGCCACAGGTCCCCGACACATAGGCCCCTCTTCCCTCCTCAAGCAGTTCTGCCAACTGGGCTGTCAGTCTTCCTCCTGGATATCTCTGGCCGGGGCCCCTCCTCTCCACGCCCCACATGCTGCCCCTAAATGGTTGCCGAGTCCCCTCTGGTGTTCGCCCCCTGGGGGGTCTCCCCTGCATTCCAGCCTCCATGCTGCCCCCAGCGGCACAGGACTTCTGTTTAAAAGGAGCATCAGATCTCCCCCCCACCACCCCCAGCCCGGCCCCATCCTCTGTGGCCATTTAGATAAAGGCTGAGCGGCAAGACCTGGGTGCACGCCACCCTGTGATCAGCTCTGGCCAGTGGTCCCATTCTCTGCCTGTCCCTCCCTCCGCATGCCTTACATTCCAGCTGACGCCACGTCCCTTGGACGGACCCCAACACCCTGAAACTCCAAGTCCTTGCACATCCCGTCCACCACTTCGCATGTTCTTCCTCCCTCATCCAAACGGGACAGTTCTATTCATCCTTCAAGACACAGCTCACACATCCTCACTGCGCAGAGGTGGCCCCCTGGGGTCTCACTCACCCTCCAGCGTTGGGGGGTGGGGTGGGGTCCTTCCTCTGAGGGCAGTAAAATCCTAACATTTTCTTAATACCATCAGCTCTGTATCCCTAGGGTCTAGTGTTCTTAAACTGCATAAAAGAATAAGTGAAATGTCTCACGCGATTCTCTAATTATGTGGTGTGTGTGATCCCTGCACCCCAAAGTAGATAGAAGTTTCCCTGAGAGCACAGCCATGTTTCCAAGTTAAGAGCAAGTAGCATGACACAGTGCCAAGAACGTGCTGGGGAGCCAGGCTGCTGGGGTTTAAATCCTGGCCCCGCCACTTACTAGTGTGTGACCATGAGCAAGCCTCTTAGCCTCTCTTTTCCTCAGTTTCCTCATCTGTAAAATAGGATAGTACTTGTTTTGGTATCTACTGCTGTGCAATAAACTACTTGCAGAATTTAGTGGCATAAAGCAACCACCATCTTATTGTAGCTCATGATTTCCTGGATCAGGAATTTGGGCAGGGCTCTGCTGGAAGACTCTTCTGCTGCTCCTAGCACTAACCGGGTCACTTGCTGATACTCAGCGGGGGACTGGTCTGGTCCAGAGGGTCCAGGAAGCCTTTACTCATGCCTGTGCCTTGGCAGGCATCGCTGGAAGGCTAGACTCAGCAGGCCTCCTTGGGCCTCTCTCCCTGTCCATATATCTCTGGGCCTCTCCAGTATGGTGGCCTCAGAGTCATCAGACTTCTTACATGGCAACTCAGGGCTCCCAGAGTCCAAGCAGAAACTGCCAGTTCTCTAAAAAGCTGCACATGGAACTGGCATAGTGTCACTTTGGCCTTATTCTATTGCCCAAAGCAGTCCCAGCCTGACTCAGATTCAAGGAGAGGAGCCATAGCCCCCCCACCTCTTGATGGAAGGAGTGTCAAAAAAAGCACAGCTACTTTTAATCTGCCCCATGATAGTGTCTGTATCCTAGAGCTGATATACAGATTAAATGAGTTAATTCATATAAAGGGCTCAGGGAATGGTTGCTCTCAGCATCCCACTTCCTTAGAATCTCTCACTGTACCCAGCAAAGTTCTCAATAAATATTCCATGTCATAACTCAGTAGAGGAAGAGGCACAGGGAGAACATTCTAGGTCGGACTGCATAGTGGGAGCTTCCTGTACAAACCCCTGAGCCACATTCTGCAGACCAGGGGTCCACCTGGAATCCTAAGACAGTGTTGTGAAAACGGAGTTCTGAGGGAGCCCCGGGAGAGAGCGGAACCAACACAAATTCAACATACAGTCCAGGGATGCCAAGACCCACAAGCCCCTCTCCACGGGTCTCCCCAAACCCATATGTCACAGATGAGGAAACCGAGCTCAAAAAGGCTCTGGAGCTTGCCCAGGTTCAACCAGCTAGTAAGCGACAAAGCAGCCTTTACATCCAGGGCTGCCTGTGTGTCGGCTCTTTCAAAACTACAGCCACTGCCACTACCACAAAGAAAGCTGTGGGCTCCACCATGTCTTCTCAATGACTGACAGGGCTTTGGTCCTTGGAACCCTGAAGCCAGTACAAAGGAACCCCTCAGGCTTCCACTAGAGAGGACCTCATGATCTCAAATGTTATCCCAGGATCGGTTTATAGTCTCACATTACTCCCGATTCCTCGGGGGATCTATGCCACACCTGCTGTACCACTCCCTGGTTCCAACTTATTTCCTGTTTCTGCAACGATACAGCCCCACCCCTTTTTAAAGAGACAGCTTTTTGTGTAAGAATTACAACAAACTACATAAAATACACACATCGTATCTACACACACACACACATCATGCTTTAGTCTGCAAAATGCTCACACATACATCCCCTCCCAATGGTTCCATGAGGCGGGCTCTACTGTCCCCATTTTACAGACGAGGAAACTGAGCAGTGGTGTGCTGGTAATGTTTAACAACCGGCTCTCCAGGGAAAGAAAGCCCCAATTTTATGGCACTTGCCAATTTCCATGATGTAAATAGTCCCACCATGTTGATTTCAAGCGCAGAGCTGGGAAGAGCAGTCTCACGGGCTGGAACGATCGGGCTCTGGTGCGCCACCAACACCGCGGCTCAGAGACAAACCCACCTGCGTTGGCATTCAAGAGGGTGAACTGTTAAGAGGCCCGGAACTCAGGTGACCCCCACTGATTCTTCTCCATGGCTGTCCTTATTGAAGCCGTCCAGCCTCTGTCTGCCCCTTTCTCTCCAGCTTTCTCTTCTGTGCAATAAACGTAAAGCTCTTGGGTATAATCTCAGCGGAGGCCTCAGACTCTGAGGGTGATTCCAAAGTCCTTACATATACTTGGTGATGTTCTGCTCGATCTCCCAAGGGGCACCCCCCCATCACTCCCTGACTTGGAGCACCACGAGCATGAGGACCACGAGAGGCGAGACAAGAAACAACCTGGCCCAGAGGAAGCCGCTCTGAACGTGGAGTCGACGGCCCGGGTTCAATCCCTGTTCCATCCTTGGGCACAATTCCCTCAGCTGCAAAACAGGGGTCTAGCACCTGCTTCCTAGGGCCATGGTAAAGACAAGAGGAACAGCTTCCATGAATGCCCACCTGGTGCCTGATACACAGCGAGTCTGGTACAGGGCCTGGTACACAGGGAGTTTCCCCAATAACTGGGGGCCAAAGGCTATAAGATTTCAAGGGTAGGGCCTAGAACTGAGGAACTGGGTCTCACCTGGGGGCTGCCCAGGGCAACCTTGGACTGGGAACAATGACTACATTAAAGGAACATCCCCAAGACGAGAAGTTCCCTGAAAGTTTCCGCTGTGAAAACCAAGGCTGAGACAGCAATAAGCACAACAGAATGTATGCAACAGGCTCAGGACTGCCAATAAAAGCAGTGCAAACTATTTGCTGCTTCTTAACAGATCCAGGGAGATGGACACAAAAAAAACACTGAAGTCACCAGTCCATTTCTACAGAATTTTCCAGAAGGTCTCACCTCTGACTGCTTCCTTAAATAGTTTACACAGAAAGGAGAAGTTGGTGGGACAGGCATTATACTGTGGCTTCCCAAGTGGCCAGCTGGGCTGCATGGGACACTGAACAACATGTATTTTCCTCCACTATGGTGAGGCTTTATATCCAAGTGCTTGGGATGTCTGGGGCCAGGCAAACCAAGAACAGCGCCTTCTCTCTGTGTGGGGCTTCATCCTTCCAAGGCATTTTATATCCATCTCTTGCCTGGTGAGGTCAGGGGTCCCTTTTCACAGGAGGCCCAGAGACATTGAGTGACTTGCTAAAGGTCACACAGCAAGTTACTGGGGGAGCCAGATTAGAACCCTATTTATTGACACCTGCCATGGCTTTGCACACGTTCACACCGACGATGCTGTCACTGTTCCTGGTGGTGAAGCTGTCTGGGAGCTTCCAGAGCCAAGCAAATCTGGGAAGTGCTTCAGAAGTGCTCAGAGGTGACAGTTAGCTTTCCCTTTTGGGAAAAACCCCAAAGCTGAGTCCCCCAGGAACATCTCTCTAGGAGCCCTGAATATGGGGCGCCCCTCCCAGAGCAAGCCTCTGCACAGGAATGCCGTG
>NW_006781401.1:745782-824830 GCF_000442215.2 Lipotes vexillifer | reverse complement strand
GGAATGCCGTGAGAACTACAAAGCACTCGCGAAAGCACTTTGCCTTGTTTCTTCCACTCTTGCCTCAACCCACTCAGCTACCCAAGTGACCCTTTTAAGAGCAGAATTTGGTCTTATCTGAGCTTAGGGCTCAACAGATGCTAGCTATGTATACATGTGAATGAATGGATGCAGTAGTATTCAGCTCACTCTTGCATCCCTGCCAGGTTTTAGATGTGTTTGAACATGTTTTCTTGAGACGGGGTTCAAGATGGCAGAGTAGAAAGATGTGCGCTCACTCCTTGCGAGAGCACCAGAATCACAACTAACTGCTGAACAACCATTGACAGGAAGACACTGGAGATCACCAAAAAAGATACCCCTCATCCAAAGACAAAGGAGAAGCTTCAGTGAGATGGGGTGTGTGTGTGTGCAATCACGATAAAATTAAATCCCATAACCGCTGGGTGGGCGATTCACAAACCGGAGAACAATTATACCACAGACGTCCACCCACTGGAGTGAAGGTTCTGAGCCCCACGTCAGGCTTCCCAACTTGGGGGTCCGGCAACGGGAGGAAGAATTCCTAGAGAATCAGACTTTGAAGGGCAGCAGGATTTGACTGCACGACTTTGACAGGACTGGGGGAAAGAGACACTCCACTCTTGGAGGGCACACACAAAGTAGTGTGTGCATCAGGCCCAGGGGAAAGGAGCAGTGTCCCCAAAGGAGACTGAACCAGACCTACCTGCTAGTGTTGGAGGGTCTCCTGCAGAGGCAGGGGGTGTCTGTGGCTCATCGTGGGGAAGTTCTGGGAAGTACTCCTTGGCGTGAGCCCTCCCAGAGTCCACCATTAGCCCCAACAAAGAGCCTGTAGGTTCCAGTCCTGGGTTGCCTCAGGCCAAACAACCAACAAGGCCCACCCATCAGTGGACAAGACGACTGAAGTTTTACTAAGCTCTGCCCACCAGAGCAACACCCAGCTCTACCCACCACCCAGTCCCTCCCATCAGGAAGCTTGCACAAGCCTCTTAGATAGCCTCATCCACCAGAGGGCAGACAGCAGAAGCAAGAACTACAGTCCTGCAGCCTGAGGAACGAAAACCACAATCACAGAAGATAGACAAAAGGAAAAGGCAGAGGATTATGTCCCAGATGAAAGAACAAGATAAAACCCCAGAAAAACAACTAAATGAAGTGGAGATAGGCAACCTTTCAGAAAAAGAATTCAGAATAATGATAGTGAAGATGATCCAGGACCTCAGAAAAACAATGGAGGCAAAGATCGAGAGATGCAAGAAATGCTTAACAAAGACCTAGAAGAATTAAAGAACGAACAAACAAAGATGAACAATATAGTAACTGAAATGAGAAATATACTAGAAGGAATTAATAGCAGAATAACCGAGGCAGAAGAACGGATAAGTGACCTGGAAGACAGAATGGTGGAAATCACTGCCACGGAACAGAATAAAGAAAAAAGAATGAAAAGAAATGAAGACAGACTAAGAGACCTCTGGGACAACATTTAACGCATCAACATTCGCATTATAGGGGTCCCAGAAGGAGAAGAGAGAGATCAAGGACCCGAGAAAATATTTGAAGAGATTATAGTCGAAAATTTCCCTGCCACCCAAGCCGGGAAGCGCAGAGAGTCCCAGGCAGGATAAACCCAAGGAGGAACATTCCAAGACACATAGTAATCAAATTGACAGATATGTTTTCTTGACTATTCCTCATAACAATTTCCTTGGAGGCATCTTTTTTTTTTTTTGCGATACGTGGGCCTCTCACTGCTGTGGCCTCTCCCGTTGCGGAGCACAGGCTCCAGACGCGCAGGCTCAGCGGCCACGGCTCAAGGGCCCAACCGCTCCGCGGCACGTGGGATCTTCCCAGACCGGGGCACGAACCCACGTCCCCTGCATCGTCAGGCGGACTCTCAACCACTGCGCCACCAGGGAAGCCCCTTGGAGGCATCTTTAACCCTATTTGTGGTTGATGAAAGTGAGGCCCAGGAGTCAAACACCTCGCTTGAGTTCCCAGAGCTAGCTAAGCAGAAGAACTGAATGCAAATCCAGGTTTTCTGACCCCAAGACGTATGCCAAGGGGGAAGGTGGGCAGTCAGAGAAGGGGAAGAGGCAATTAACTTTTTATGAGCACCTACTGTATGCAGTTCCAGTTAGTCATCGCTACAATTATGAAGCCATTTCACGGTTGAGAAAACCAAGGCTTATTGAGGTAGAGGACTGAGCAGCTGTTGCCAAGACCTCACAGCTGATGAAAGCAAAGGGGTGGGTTTCAATTTGGGTCCTTTGGCTTCAAAGCCCACTCTCTCAGTCTTTCCAGACCAGGTCATCTCTCTGCACAAGTGTGAGGTGTGATTAACCAGCTGAGCGGTGGCCCTGCCCTCTGCTAGGCTATGGGGACCACGGATATTGTATCAGACACAAGCTCTACCCTCTCAGCCAGCTAGGGAAATAAGACATGAAAATATGAAATGGACAACAAAGAATGATGAGAAGATCTGACAGGCCCAGAGGAGGGGGCTTCGAGCCCCTGAGGACAGCACAGAGCGGGGGTGACACAGTGAGTGCGGAGGAGCAGAAGAGAAAGGGGGCAGGTGATGCCAGACGGGGACGCAGGCATTACTCCTGTCCTGGGAAGGCGGGGGCCTCCAAGTGGAGATAACCTAGGAGACACTGCCCCGAACAGGCAAGATCAGGCAAGAGACGCATCATGAGGACTTCCCTGGTGGCGCAGTGGTTGGGAGCCCGCCTGCCGATGCGGGGGCTGGGCCTGCGCGTCCGGAGCCTGTGCTCCGCAACGGGAGAGGCCACGACAGTGAGAGGCCCGCGTACCGTGTAAAAAAAAAAAAAAAAAGAGATGCATCATGAAACTTCACCGTCAACCTAAGTAGTCTCCTAGGGAAGTCAGCCAGCCTGGGTGGGTGGTGGGCGTGGGGAGGATGCTGGAGGCCAGATGCACCTTAACTAGAGCAGGTGCTCCCTGCTCTGCTATTTCAGGACAGCCAGGACAAACTAACTCCCACTCTTTGCTGGCTGATGCCTGGCACTCCGGCCCTGTAACATCAGTACGATAACTTTATTTCTACTGCGACGCGCACCCTCATGGCCGGGAGCAGTATTTTACGGGCGTGTTAGTCTTTCACACGTCAGTATAAATCTGTCTATTGGCTAGAGAACTTCCAGAGAGCAGCTATTCATGGAGGGTGGCAGAAGGAGGCAGAAACAGCTGGAAAGGAAGGTGGGAGCTCCAGACACAAATATTAATAATCCACACGCAGAGCTTTCCTGTGACAGGAAGCCCAGGAGGTGCCTGACTCTTCTGTAGTCAACCTTAAAGGAGGGGTAGCTGTGCAGAGGCCCCCAGCTCTCTGAAACAGTTGAGTTGGACTGTTTTCCCTTAGACACGTTTTCTGAAGCTGCAAAGGCCCTGAAGGTGGCAGTCACTGTACACACAGGCTGAGGCCACTCACTAGGGCCTGGTGCGGGGGTGAGACATCCCCTCCCCCCTCAACCCATTTCCCTCTTCTCTTGCTCCAAGGCCATGTGTCCTAGATCCCTCTCCCACCTCTGTGAAAACCTCCCCCCTTGCGCCATTGTCTCAGAGCAAGACAAACTCCTGGTGCCCTCAAAGTGCGCACTTACATTCGAGCACTTATGACTGTCTGACTTGAATTTCTGGTTAAATGCGTGTGTGTCTGTCTCACCATTGGGCCAATGTCAGGGGCCATGTCTTACAGAGCCTTCGTAAGTGTCATTCAGCACGCAGTTCATTGGATATAAAGTCTTTGAAATGTTTAATAACACAGGGAAAGCTCATAATAAAATGTTTTAGTGAAAAAAGAAGGCTAAAAAAGATATGCACCACTATGATTCAAAATCTATTTAAAAAAAAAAAAAGAAACAAATTCACCAAAGTTTTACAATCAGGTTCTTGGAGTTAAACTAGCTGGTGATGTAAGTTTTTCCTGGGCCAACCCCAATTTTGGAGGCTGAAAAGGGAATTACTGAAAACAGAAAGATACAAACTGCGGTTAGTTTTTTGTTGTTTTTTTTTTTAACCAAAACCTCCATGGGTAATGACCAATGTGAGATAAGCAGAATGAATTAACTTCTTAGAGGAGTCCTGCAGAAGCAAGGTGCTGAAGGAAGTGATGGTTCTGAGGTCTGAGCTGCCTGTCACTCAACCTCCACAGCTAATTATAACTGCTAGTATTTATTGAGTGCTTACCACACTCAGACACTGTGATAGCTTTTCCCCATAAACGTCTTCATTTTGTCCAGGAGACAACACTAGGATGTTAGAGTTACTTCCATCCTGACATCAATCCCGATGTCTGTTTTTTCCACAGCACCAAGCAATTCTCCAACACCAGCTGGGTGTCCTACAATTCAATTCTGACCCCATGTACTTGGAGACAGTGTCAGATCCCATGGGTTAAGGGCTCAGTCCCACAAGACTGCCCCCCTCCGGCTCTGCCCCCCACTTCAGACACTAATCACAAGTCCAGGTTGTCACCTGTGCTTGTGACCAGTTGGCTACAGACTGGAGGTTCCAACCACTTGGGTTCAATTAATTTGCTATAGTGAGTCGCAGAACTCAGGAAATCCATTTACTCACAAGATCAGTGGTTTATATAAAAGGTTATAACTCAGGAACAGCCAGATGGAAAGGATGCATAGGACAAGGTACGCAGGAAGGGGTGCAGAGCTTCCGTGCTCTCTGAGCTCATCAGTCTCCCCAGTCTCCATGTGTTCACCGACAGGAAGCTCTCTGAATCCAGTCCTTTTGGGTTTTTTACAGAGGCTTCATTACACAGACATGACTGACCAATTCATTGGCCATCAGTGATTGACTCAACCTCTAGCCCCTCTCCCCTTCCCATAGATTGGGGGTGGAACCGAAAGTTCCAACGCTCCAATCGTAGGGTTGGTCTCCCTGGCAACCAGCCCCCATCCTTAGGCACTTTCCAAAAGTCACCACATGGACATGAACTCAGGTGTGGTTGAAAGGGCTTGTTTTGAATCTCAAGACACAGTTATGACTCCTGTCACTTAGGAAATTTCAAAGGTCTTAGGAGCTCTGTGCCAGGGAATGAAGACCATGGATATATTTCTTATTCTAAGTCACAATAGCACGATGCTGAGTGCTTCCTCTGTGCCAGGCAACACTGTCCCACGTCCCTATCTGAGTTCACGCATCAATCCTCCAACAGCTGCGTTGCAGATGTTCCCATTTTGCAAATGAGGAAACCGAAGCACAGAGACATTAAGTAACTTGCCTGATGTTGGAAGGTGACAGGGACAGAATAAAAACCTAGAACTGTCAGCCTTTCCAAAGCTCATGCTCTCAAAAGAGGTTTGTATTGACAAGAGCACCAGACTCACTCACGAGGCAGTACTTGCTCCCTGATAAAATATCAAGAGCTTGCCTTCTCCACACCAGCCCTGACTTTAATAATAATCATTCCTTACCTTTTTATGGACTTAATACATTTTGGTCCAGATACAGGTTAAATCTCATTCTAGGATAATGGGTCAGCTGGTGAAAGGGTCAAACCCAAGAGCACAGAAAGCAAATCTCCCGTGTGGACCTCAAAGGCGATTTGGGTGACACTCTGCCCTCCTATACATACAGATCTCTACTACCCAGGGGGACTCATCTAGAATTTCTCCCCTCCTTGGTTTAAAAGGTCCCCCCAGTCCAGCGGTGATAATCATCAACACCAATCAGCACAACATTCACCACGTGTGCCCATGAGGTGGGCTCCGTTCCCAAGTGCAAGTGTATCTATCCGATTCAACTACTTGGCCTAAAACCTCAGCCCTAAGAGTGGGAGATTTGCTCAGGGCAAGAAGAAATCCTAACTGAGTTCGACAGGCCAGCCTTTCTAAAGCCAGGGGTCAGTCCGGCATAGGGAACAGGCAGGGAGTGAAGTGGGGCTGCCCCCCGAAACTCGGCCAAGTGGCTCAGGCCAAGCACCAGGCAGTCACTTCCTGTAGGGGCCAGGCCACACCATCCACCGCTGTCTCATAGCTCCTCTTCTATAGATGGGGCCAACTGGTTTTCTGTTATTTGGCGGCCAGCAGGAAAATGCCATCCCATGAATGTGTCATTGCCACCATCTTCAAGGGTGCAGATTAATGAAAAAGTAGCTAGTGTCCCCCAGCCAGGTGGCTAATTTCAGCCATAATGGGGCAGGGCTGAGCCTGGAGGCGGGACTAGCCTCCATCTACCCCGTTTCCTGCTCCTTCGCCTCCTGTATCCCCTGAGCCAATGTCTCTTCTGCCGGTTCTCTGCCCCCACCCGCCAGACACACATCTGGCCTCTGAGGGTCCCTGATGAAGCTAAGTGGTGACCCAGACAGCGCAAAGCCTTCTTGTCACCTTGGTGCAGCACAGAAGGGGATCGGGGACGCAGTAGATAGTAAGAGTTGTTCAGAATAGTCGCTACCCCTCCCTGCTAGTCACATGCTGGCGGGAGGATCATACTTTCCATCCCATTGAGTCTGACCTGGCCATCTGACCTGCTTGGCCAATGAAATGTGATGGGAAGTGACACCTGCCACCTCTGAGTAAACCCTTTCGGCTCCCATCCTGGCATTCTGCCATCTCTCTCCCTTCCCTCTGCCCCCAGCTGGGAGCTGCTCTTTCAGCCCAGATTGCAGAGTGAAATGTTTTTGTAAAGAGCTTCAGCTGACAGGTGACGTGAGTGAGAAATACACTCACATTACTGTGTGTGCAGTACTGTGTGTGTACAACCCACGGCAGTGCAGGGCTGTTTGTCACCGCAGCATAACTAGCCTGAGCTGACTGGTTCAGAGTTTGCCAAGAAACGCTTCCCAAGGAACTAGAGGATGACCCAAGCACACAGAAGCACAGAGGTGGTCCACGTGGGTCTTTCCCTTTCAGAGCAAATGGAGTGGGGTCACAGATGAGGCTGACCATCCACTTTGGGGGATCCCCTTGTCTCCTTCCTTCACCTCAGCTCTGTGTGGGGAACCCCAGCAAAAGGTCCCGGTTCCAGGCTCTGGGCCTTTCCCTTGCCTGCTTCCTCCTCGGGCCATCCCCCCACTGCAGCCACCATGGCCACGGGAGCACTGAGGAAGTTGGTGGCTCCTTCCTCCCATGAGGGACTAGAAGGCAGGCCCCACATGCTGGGCTGTGATTTACCCAGAGCCTTGGAACCCTGTGTGTAGGCTTATTCCACTCCTCCTTTTGCTTTAATCCTGCAGGAGGCTCAATAATGACAGCAATAACAACAACACAATTATACCCCTCTGTGGTGCTCTGGGTACCACCCACCCTAAGCACTTCAGACACACTAACTCCTCCTTCCAGCACCCTGTGAGGCAGGCACCATTATCACCCCCATCTTAGAGGCCTGGAGAGGTTAAGCAAGGTGCCCAAAGTCACAGAGGTGGTAAAAGGCAGAGCTCGGATCCGACACAGGCTGTGTGGCTTCCATGGTCCATATGCTCAAACACCGTGCTCAGGAGGCAGGTACTGAACAGAAAGGTAGGACAAAGGTTGAAGCGGTGAAGCAACATGGCAACGAAACACACGACCTGCTGATTTCTTGCTGTTGTCTGGTTTCTCTGGGGGAAGAGCTCAGGGGTCTGAGGTTTGGGGAGCAGTGGAGTAAAATTAAGAAAGCGAAATGAAACACATGCAAACTTATGGCATCTGTGTAGTCACAGTGAATGGACACGAACTGTGATTTCAAACAGTTATGTTTCACAAAGGATGTTTGGTTTGCTCTTTTCAGCTAAGCTGAGCATACATTTTTAAAGGTTTAAAACTGAAAAAATGGAAAATGGGATTCTACCACATGGGAGGAAGACAGGAAACCAGGGAAGGAAGCTTCCTCCATCCCGAACACCTTGGTTTATTCCTTGGGCTCCAAATCAGAAATGAGACACCTAGCCAGACATGACATCCTGGTTCCATGGGGCAGATAGAGCTTTTGCATGCTTCCTGACCAAGTTCCAAAACCCTGGGGCAGCCAGGTTGTCGCTGGGTTGGGCAGACCTAGAAGAGATTACCCTGGAGATGGGGCAGGGAGGTGGAGAAAGAAGCACAGGGACAAAGGAGGAAAGCAGAACTTCCAGTCAGTTCCGTCAGTCCAGCCCAACTCCCTTTTCCTCCAAGAAGCCTCCCTGGTCAGCCTGCCCTTGAAGCAACGCTCCCTCCTTCCATTTCCAGAGCACATGCTGACGTGAAACAGGCTCAGCACAATGCTACTCCCCGCTTTCAGCTACTTTCCTAATGTTAGTGTTGAAATTCAAGAGCACAGCTGGCTCCTGGACTTCTAAAGGATTGTAGATACCTGGTGTCTGGGCAGCCAAGTCCCCGACAGCCTGGCTACTCTCAATAAGTAGCAGGACTGCACAAGACCATAAGCAGACAGGCTCATGGCTGTCTCTTCTCCCAGGAGATCAAAAGCACACCCAGGGTCTGTGCAGCCCCAGGTGCCCCAAACAACCTCACCCCTTCTGCAGTCATCAGAGGGCGCTATATGCTTGGTCTGGGGAAACTGTAACGCTCTCCTTCCTCTCTGAGATCCCTACATTGTCTTCCCTGCTGGATGCTGTAGGGCAGGAGTCATTAAGGGTTGCTGTATAAATTAACAACCCCACACACTCCTTACCCCTTACCCAGAGAGCAGACTCCAAGCAGTTCACCAAGATTCAGGCCCTCTGCGTCTCCCTGGACAGGTGTCTGGACCACATTTCCCAGTCTCCCTTGCAGCTGGGTGTGGCCATGTGAGCAAGTTCTAGCCAATGGAATGTGAGCACAAGTGACACACCTACTTCCAGGCATCGCGGTAAGACCCGCCCACAAGCCTCCTCTTTTGCCTTCCAGCCTATGGCATGGAGTCAACCACAAGAAACTGCGGGCTGCGTGCTCCAGATGGGGTCCCTGAATGAGCCTTCCCCACTGACCAGGAATCCTGCACATGATTGGGAAACTAGCCCCTTCTGGGTTTAACCCATTACATTTTTTGTTGTCATTGCAACAGCTGGCTAATCTTCCCACTTATGTGTTCTCCATAGCATGACTCTCCACACTTGTTTACTGTCTCCTCTCTCAGGGGCAGGGACTGTGTTTTGTTCCCTGCTGTGTCCCCAGGGGTAGAACAGCTCCTGAGACACAGAGCAGACACTTAATAATCAACTGTTGAATACACGAATGAGTGAACTGTTTCACCCATTCAGTGTATGGCAAGAACAGGAAACTGCCCCTGCTTTTGCTTTCTCCTCCACCTCTGGAGCTAGAAAAGCAGCATTTAATTGAACTAATATCCTCACCCTTCCGGAGCCAGCCTGTATTCCTTCCTCTTTGACACCCTCCCGGAATCCTTCCCACCATGGTCTGCATCCTCTGTGCCCCTCGGCCAGAGGTCCCTGTGCAGTTACATCTGTCACACTGCACAGCAAGTGCTGAGGTCTGTGTCTCTCCCACCCACCTTGCCCCCCACCCTCCAACTACACTGGGAGAGCCTTGAAGCCAGAGCTCTGTCTTTTTCATCTTTGCATCTTCCCAGTGTCGGGCACAAGTGTCTATTGAGAAACAAGCCCTAAAATATGTTTCACCCATTCAGTGTATGGCAAGAACAGGAAACTGCCCCTGCTTTTGCTTTCTCCTCCACCTCTGGAGCTAGAAAAGCAGCATTTAATTGAACTAATATCCTCACCCTTCCGGAGCCAGCCTGTATTCCTTCCTCTTTGACACCCTCCCGGAATCCTTCCCACCATGGTCTGCATCCTCTGTGCCCCTCGGCCAGAGGTCCCTGTGCAGTTACATCTGTCACACTGCACAGCAAGTGCTGAGGTCTGTGTCTCTCCCACCCACCTTGCCCCCCACCCTCCAACTACACTGGGAGAGCCTTGAAGCCAGAGCTCTGTCTTTTTCATCTTTGCATCTTCCCAGTGTCGGGCACAAGTGTCTATTGAGAAACAAGCACCCTAAAATATTTAATAAATATTTAAAAAATATTTATTATCTTTATATAACATTTAATTATGCAAATATATGATTAAAGTATACATTTCTATCATATACTTATAATATTTATAAAATACTTAAATATTTTACCTTCTTTAAATGTTGTCACTCTGATGCCAACCAAGAGTAAAAAGCTTCTGACATCCCTGGATCAATTTGTAAGAGGATCTAAGCCGGTGCTTGGAATAGTCTACAGATTCTTTCAACAAGCTTTTTGGATCTTAATACCTGGCTTGGCCCACGAGAGGAGGGGGAAGCCCAAACCCTTTCAATTGCGTACAAACCCACCCTTGTTTGGGGGGTCCCCAAACATTTTTCCACGGAGGCTCAAGCCTGCTCCTGGCAGCCCTGGGCGCACACAGGATTTTTGTCTTTCAAAGTGCTTGCCCATTTGACCCTCACAAAGGCCCTGTGATACAGACAGGAAGTGACTATTATATCCATTTGACAGATGAGAAAACCGAGGCTCAGAGAGGTTCAGTGACTTGTCCAAGATCATGGTTTGAGTGTGTGCTGAGCTGTCACTAGGACCCAGGGGCCCAGACATGTCCTCTCTTTTTCTTCCCTTTCTCTACCATGACCTAACAAGAGGAGACTTCATAGAGGCCTTGAGGAAGCACAGCCATCAAGCTGTGACATGGGTGAGTGGAAACTTGCATTGACTTTGCGTGATAAACCGAGTTCAAAACAAACCGGGCCAAATAACTTCAGCGGATGAAAGCTTTCCCCCTTCTTCTAATTTTAGACCCTCTGGCCTGGGAGGAGTGTCTGTGGTTACAGGGTGTAGCATCTGCCGCTGCTGTGTGGCTCCAGGCAGAATGGGGACATGGTACTCACTTGATTTTTCTTCTTTAATGGTGTATTCCAGCACCGCGGATGAGCTCTCGTTTGGGGAAGGGAAGTGCACACAGAGCACCGGGTGCTTCAAGCTGCTGTCCCGGCGGACCAGGAACGTCTGCAATGGAGGAAGGGGGAACTCCATGAGTGAAAGATTTGGGGAGGAGGTTATTTAGAAGGACAAGAGTGAGATGGAAGTCATCTGGAATGTTCCAGAAACAAAAAGGCAAGGTGGGGGAGTCTAGCATCTCGAGGTAGAACTAGGGGTTCTGCCCCAAGAGCCATGTGTCACGTGGTCCATGTGCCCTGGCTCCTTGAGTCTCAACTTCTCATTTGTCCATCGAGGGGGGGTCAACTAAATCAGTGCAGATTCCTGAGTCCCGCCCCTTGAGATGCTGGTTAGTTGCGGAAGGGGAGCGGGTCTGGAATCAGCTTAATCTGGGACAGGCAGTGATCCAGGGTCACGCTTGGAAAAGCTCAAATGGACCGGTTGAATTTCAACTCACACCCCAGCATGTATGCCCTGGGGGAGGCTGCTGGAAACAATCATAGATATTAGTCAATTCATACTATTTTTCCCCCGTGGAAACAAAAATAACTAATAACTAATATACACAGCTTTCTCTGTGACAGGAACTGTTATGAATACCTTGCATATATTCACTTGCTTGATCCTCTCAATAACCCTGTGATGTGAGTTTTGCTGTTATCCCCACTTCACAGATGAAGAAACTGAGGCGCTCTCTGACCTTAAGAGGACCTGGCTCTTCGGGCTGGTGTGAAGATCAACTGAGGAAATACCCATATGGGCTTGGCCCCTAGGACATACCCTGGAGGCTTTGCCTGGCCAAGGCCTCACAGCTGAAAGGGACAGAGCTGGGATTCAGCCCTGGATGCTGGTGTCCATGCTCCAGACCCCACGCTATGCAACCCCTCTCTGTTCTATACATCCTGCCCAGGAAGGGACTTGCCCTTTCTTCTCCTGTGGGTTTACTCTAGTCGAAAATGATGCTTCTGGGACTTCCCTGGTGGTGCAGTGGTTAAGAATCTGCCTGCCAATGCAGGGGACACAGGTTCGAGCCCTGGTCCAGGAAGATCCCACATGCCGCAGAGCAACTAAGCCCGTGTGCCACAACTACTGAGCCTGCACTCTAGAGCCCGAGAGCCACAACTACTGAGCCTGCGCTCTAGAGCCCAACAGCCACAACTACTGAGCCCTCGTGCCACGACTACTGAAGCCCACGCACCTAGAGCCTGTGCTCCACAACAAGAGAAGCCACTGCAAGGAGAAGCCCGCGCACAGTAACAAAGAGTAGCCCCCGCTCGCTGCAACTAGAGAAAGCCCATGTGCAACAACGAAGACCCAGCACAGCCAAAAATAAAAACATTAAAAACAAAAACAAAACGATGCTTCTGAGCCCCAGGGACCTATCTGTGCTCTAGTAACCCAGCACTACCCAAAGTCTAAACCAGAGCCAGCGCGTTTTCAGACGCCTCACTTTCACTTCTCCTGCTCTGAACGACGGTTCTGCTCAGTTAAGGGGACTGTGACTCTGAAGTTTTCCACTGTTACACCCACAGAAGCCCCGGGCCAGTGCCCTCCCCACGGCCATCAGGGGGAGGGGACCCCTGATTCCCTTCATAGACTCTGTGGTTTTAAAATGTTCTTTTTAGTCTCCACTGGCCCCACCCAGGCTCATCCCTTCTTCCAGGTGATGACAGACACTTTCTGGAATCTCCCCAACCTCCTGGGGCACAGTTCCCCCTGGGGAAGAGAAAGAGGGTTGGTCCTCCCCCCAGGAAGGGTCACTCCTTCCTTTCCTGAGAAAGGACTTGGTCACGGTGTCCCGCCTCCCCTCCACCCTCGTCCCCACGAGGGCTCTAAGCCGTTCCCACTCAGGCTCCAAGAGCCCGGTCTAGAGTTTGGAAGACCGGAAGTCTGGCCAAAGATGCTGAGAGAAGATTGCAGTGGCAGGGCCACTGGGGCCTCCAGAGGATGTGGCCCCAAGCGTGACAGGCTCTGGAGAAGCACAGAGATGGCGCTTCTCCCCTTCCCCCGCCAAGGCACACTGTCCTGCCACCCCTTGGGTGACGCTCCAAATTACCCGCCATTGTTATTGATTACTATTATTATTATGATATTGCTATATAGTATTATAATTGTTAATACAATGTCATTATAATTGTCAATAATATTGTTATTATTGACTAGTAGCAGCTAACACATACCGCTTCCCTCCTCTACTCAAGCCTTAACCCCAGTTCATTAGATTCCATGATCTCACTTAACTCTCATATGAGAGGGGATGCTGTTATTATCCCCATCTTACAGATGAGGAAACTGAGGTACAGAGAGGCAGGTAATGCCCAGGATGACAGGGCTATTAAGTGCTGGAGCTGCAATCTGAGCTCAGGCCCTTCGGATCTAGATCCTGAGCCCTCGGCTGCCCTGCACCTGGCCCACAGAGGGCAGTCTCTTGGCTTTAAGCGTCTGCTCTCCGTGAGAGTGCCTCTTGGGAGCAGGGACACAATGCACCCAATCAGTCATTGAACCGTGGTCAGAAATGAGTTTGCCAGCCCCTCTCCTCGTGCAGGGCAGGGTGGAGAGAGCCTGAGAACCCAGCGGATAGAGGACGGCGGGAGAGAGGCTTCTGGGGCAGAAATGCGAGCTGGGTGGGGGTGCTGGTGCCCCACCTGGAAGGACGGCCCTCCTAGGGGACCCAGCGGGAGGCCAGCTCTCCTCTAGATGCTTCTCTGCAGTCCCGGCACAGCCTCGCCCATTGTGAGCAGCAGCGTCACTGAGCTGATGCGTCCACCTGGACCCGGACTGCCCCCAGGAACGCGTCTTTCCAAGAAAAGGGGTCACTTTGGTTCCTCTTCAGAGATCCAAGGCCGAGCTGCCGCCTACCCATCAGGTCCATGGGACCCAGCATGTGTGAGGGAGTGTGTGTGTGTGTGTGTGTGTGTGTGTGTGTGTGAGAGAGAGAGAGAGAGAGAGAGAGAGAGAATGAGTGTGTGTGTGTGTGTGTGTGTGTGAGAATAAGCCTGTGGGTGCTATAAAAAATACAGCTGGTCTTTGTCTCTGGCTCCTGGCACAGAGTTTCAAAAACCCTTGGATTTTCCTGAGTGATGGGGGTCTTTAGTAATTCATAAAGAGCCCCTTTGGGCCATACCTGAGTTTATGCTAACAGTCAGCTCAAGTGGGACTTAAAGGAGGGGCTGCTCCAGAAAGACAGTCACATAATTCTAGAGGGTTGAAACCCGAAGCCCCACCCCGACCTCTGGAAAGGGGAGAGAGGGACTGCAGACTGAGTTCAAGCACCGGGCAACGATTTAATCTCCTGGCTGGTGAACACACTGACACGTGGGGAGGGTGCGTGCCTGGTTTCCATCGGGAGAGGGCATTGGGGCTCCGTGTCCCCCTCCCCAGCCCAGACCTCACCCCCGTGTGTCTCACATTCAGCTGCTCGTGAGTTGTATCCTTTATAATCAGACTGTCACCATAAGCATAGTGCTTTCAGTGAGTTTTCTGGGTCTTCCTAGCAAATTATCAAACCTAAATAGGGATCACGTTTGTGACCAAGTCAGACAGAAGTGTCGGGAGCCCAGGGACCCCACGAATGTCTGGCATCTGCAGTGAGAGCAGTCTTCTGGGGACCTTCCCTTTAACTCATGGGGTCTGTGTTCGCTTCAGGTAGTCATGTCAGAATTGAACTGAATTGTAGGACATCCAACTGGTATCAGAGAACTGTTGCCTGGAGCATGGTGAGTGTGTGCAAGTGTGTGAACGTGTGTGAGTGAACATATGTGGGAGTGAGTGTGGAATAAGGGAACTCTGGGCTGCCGCCGGGGTCCCCCCTGCTGGAACTCTGGGGAGCCGGGCACAGGGAGCGAGGCCCAAGCGGGAGCCGGTGGAGCCCCTGGGAAGGCAGACAGCAAAGTTGGATCCTTGACCCTGACCGGGAAGGAGCTGAGGCTGGCACTCTCCTGAACTGAAACCAAACTGGGGGTTTCTATCTTTGTAGGGCACATGTGTGAGGGACACAAGCCAGGTCACTGGTTCAGAAGCACACGCACGTAGCAGAGTGGCCCCTCGCCATCCTGAGTGTCAGGAATGGCACAGGAAGGAAAGCAGTGTTTTTCAAACTGTGGGTCATGACCCATTAAGGCAAATGCCACCAACCATTTCTCTTTCCAAAAGAAAATACAAGAGAATAAAACAAGACAATAAGGATACATATCATAAGGATGGACTTTTTGTCAGAGAGATCGAGTGAGAGACGAGGGCCAGGGCCGCAGTACAACACAGACTGCCTGCTCCACCGATTGTCACCGACTTCTTCCTGGACTATTTGACCCCCACTGATCTCTCTCTAGGGTGACTGCAATGACAAATCACGGTTGCCAGCCTCAACTGGGACCTCCAGCAATGCCGCCTTGCAGTCTAATTGGCTCTTTCACACCCAGCACGTAACTATTTCTGGACTTAGTCACTCCGCTGAGACATGGACCCCGTTCTCCACCCTCCCGTTCCACAGACAGAAAGAAAGGAGATAAGAGCCCTCGGACAGGAACTCCTCCGGCTGCAGGGAGAATCACAGTCTGTCACAATCTGCATTTCTTCTTGGGCTCCCAGAGGGCCCAGAGCAGCCAGCTGTGAGCTCTGTGGCCCTGTGTAATTCCGTGGCTTCTCCGAGCCTCAGTGTTCTGATCTGTAAGTGGGGATAACACCCACGACCACCCAGCAGAAGCAAGAAATGAAACCAAAGCCCCATGCCTCCGTGTTGGAAGGGTAAATGAGACGTTGCATAGGACAGCACCCAATGGGATACACGTGTCTCCACCGATGCTCACTAAGGATTAATTCTCCATCTGCTTCCACCCTCCTTCCCCATGGCTGGTTGATATGCCTCAGTCTCCCAGTCTCGGGCTCCATCTAGAACTGGGGATCAGTCTACCACACGTGTTTCTTGTGAAAAAAACTCAGAAGGGATTTCCTTGAGAGTGTGGTTCAGCGGAGGGTAAGGAGCCAGAAGCTGAAAACAGTGGCTGACGTCTGCGCTCCGGGCCAAGTTCCTTACGCTCGGCATCACCCAGCTCTCCCCACGGCCCCATGAAGCAGGCACTATTACCATTCCTTCTGATGGATGAAGACTCAGGGCACAGGGAGGTTAAATAAACCCAAGGCCATGCAAACAGGAAGTGCAGAAGCAAGATGCAGACCCAGGTGTCGCTAAGAACATCTCACTTATCTCTTGCCATCAGGTCTGTGTTACCTACTCACTGCAGGCCAGGGGTGCAGACGGGGGTGGAAAGTCCCCAGGCTGTGCTCGGGTTCCCAGTTCTGAGCGTCCAACACCCACCCTTTCAGCATGGCCACAAAGCCTCCTGTAGCACTTCCTTCTGCTGTGGCCAAGTCCTGGGGCTCTTATCTGAAAAGCCAAGATAAGGTTCTGGGTTGGGGGTTTGGGGGGCTGAGTTAGTGGGGAAGGAGCAGGGACGGAGGCTAGAGGAGTCCTCTGACCTTTCCCGCCCAGATGGCAGTCGGGGAGGGGGCACTGACAGGTGCCTGCTATGGGCAGAACCCCAGTCAGTGGTCTGCCTTGGCCACTGTCCTTCGGAATAAGATGGTCTGTTCCGTGTTCCCCTATGGGGAGGTTTAGCACCTCAGCTAGTCACAGGGTCCCTTCTAGGAAGTAGCCACAGACAGCACCCCAAAAACAGTGTTGCTGTGGGGCGCACGGCAAGAACGTATGCAGAGCAGTAACTCCTACAAAGCGTTCTAGATTAAGGTGCATCTCCCATGCTTAAACCCAGCAGAGTTCAGCCAAAGCCAGTGCCAGGAGAAGGGCATCTGAGTGAACTGCCTGTGTCCCCATCACACCCCTACCCTCACCAGGTGTCCACCGCTTATCCTCTAAGGAGATGTTGCCTGTGATGGTTGTTGCAGGTGGGCACCCAGGGGGCTAACGGGCTGGGTGTGCCTCCCAGAGCTCCTTCTCCAGTACCCTTGGGGGGTCCACGTGCAAATTCTCCAAGCCGCTCTTACTTCTCTTTTTACCCCCTGCAGCCCACTTTTTAGAGTTGCACGGGGACTCGAATCTCAGCTCTGCTCCTTACCAGCTGCGGGTCTGTAGGCAAGTTACTTTTACTCCTCTGGTCTCGATTTCCTCATCTGAGCCTGAGAATAATAATATCCACCTTTCAGGGTTGCTATGAGAATTGCTGGTCATATATATAAATGCCTGACATAGAGCATGCGCTTGATACTTATTATTATTATGGACTGCTACCATTTACTGAGCACTAAACCAGATGCTAAGATTTTTATCTGCATAATCTTGTTTGACAAATAAATGATAACTATTAATACGATTATTATTATGTATCTTTTTTCCAAACAAAGAGATAGGAAAACGGACTCAAAGGTCATTCACCTATGCGGTAGATTAAAATGGCCACAAATTCTTTGCAGCTCCTCCCATCAAGAGGTGGAGTCTATTTCCCTGCACCTGGAAGGGTGGCCTTAGGATTTGCTTTAACAAAAAGAATGCATTGGGGACTTCTCTGGTGGTGCAGTGGTTAAGACTCCGTGCTCCCAATGCAAGGGGCCTGGGTTCGAGCCCTGGTCAGGGAACTAGAGCCCACATGCATGCTGCAACTAAGAGTTCACATGCCACAACTAAGGAGCCCGCATGCCACAACTAAGGAGTTGGTGAGCTGCAGCTAAGGAGCCTTCGAGCCACAACTAAGGAGCCCTCGAGCTGCAACTAAGGAGCCCATCTGCTGCAACTAAAAGACCCAGTGCAACCAAATAAATAAATAAATATTTTTTTTAAAAAAAAGAATGTAGCAGAAGTGACTCTGTGGAGGGCTAAGCCTAGGCCTTAAGAGGCATGTCTGCCTCCATGCTCACCCTGTCGGACCACAGCTATCATGTGAAAAAGGCTGAGTGAACCCGCTGGAGTCGTGAGGCCCAGCCCACGGCTGGCACTAACCGCCAGACAGGGGAGCAAGGTCATCTCTGGCCAGCTGGCCAGATGACTGCAGCTGCTTGACTGACCCCAGGAGAGACCAGCAGAAGAACCACTGAGCAGAACCCAGCCCAAACTGCTGACCCACAGAATCCTGAGAAAGTTGAACAGTGACTGTTTTAAGCCACTGGACTTTGGAGTGGTTCGTTATGCCACAGTAGGTAATGCTATAGCTGTGGGTTATGTGGAGGTGGGACCTCATCCTTTGGGTACCCCCCTCCTCTCTTCCTCCTATGAGGTGCTGTTGAGGAGTCCCCAGAGCTTGGTGGGGAAGCTTGAAAGCCACGGGTATGTCCACCTCCTCACTCTACAGCCAAAGAAACCAAGACCCAGAAATGCAAAAAGACGTCCTGAGGTCACATTATTTGTTCGTGGCAGAGCCAGGACAAGAATGCAAGGCCAGTGACCTTCAGATCAGAGCTGTGACCATTATACTACATGTCCTCCAACCCAGCCAACCCACCAACCAAGCATGTGTTTTATGCCAGGCACCTGGTTAGAGGTTTTAGATACCTTGCAGCAACTCCCTCCCCGGCGTTTAGAATATTTTACCCCTTGTACAGATGAGAATACAGTGTAGGAAGAGGGCTGGTAAAGAGAGAGGGAAAGGGGAAGGTCCAGAGCATCGGGCCTTGGGGCCCTTCTGTGTGAGACTTTAGCCCACGATCTCTGGAGCCAGACTCTCAGAGTTCAGTCCTTAGTTGGCTACTCTTGGGCTGTGTGACTGCTCTGGGGCTGCTTCGTCCTCTGCAAAATGGGATCATGATAGTTCCTGCCTGTGACGGTCGCTATGAGTTAGCCCCCCTGAGAACCAGTCCCCTCCCTCTCCTTGCTAACTGACCACAATTCTGGCCTGGGAGCAGTGCATTCTGCCTCAGGAGATGAATCCTGTTTGGTCAAAGCCAATCATGGCTATTCTGTTCCCCTCTGCCCCTCACCCCCTTCCCCAGCCTCCCTCACAGTCAGGGGTAGCCAATAAGGTATCTGGAAAAACATCTGTTCCCTGACAAAAAGGCTGAGCCTAAGAAAGCCTTTTGCCCATGACCTCCTGCTTTTAAATGGGTGAGATGGCTGGAGCTGCAGCTACTATTCTGTAACCACGAGGTGACAAACAGAGAACAAAAGCCAACCTTGAAGATGGAGGAACAGAAAGGTGGAAAGGACCTGGGTCTTGAAGACATCACTGAACTGCTAAACCAGCCCTAGACCCCAAACCTCCATATTTCTCATTAGGTAAACAACAGTAGCCTTATGGCTGAAGCTACCATAGGCCCAGTGCCTCAGAGGATTAATGAAAGAACTGCCCACGTGACTGCTATATAATAATCACCCAATATATGGTGTCTCTACCTGCCTCAGAGCCCCCTGCTGTACGGAGGAAGCGTTTCCATCCTCCTGTTCATGGACGGCTCTATGATTCAGAAAGGCAACATGGTGGGGCACCAGGCACCCTGGACACGGAAAGACACCCTCACTAGCAGCTCCAGGCTTCAGGTCTCAGCCCCGAGTGAAAGGATGAGCTCAAGGCGAGCAGTGAGGGGATGTGAGGTGGCAAGTCCAGGCACCGGAACCTTCTCTGTCCACCTCCAGGACCCTCGCCTGCGGGCTGCCTGGGGTTATTAGGAATGGAGCAGCTCACACTACTGCTCCCAGCTCACGCTGGGACCCTCCCTGAGCCACTGCTCCTGAAAGCCTTCCCCGATTAACCGGGCCACCCACAAAGCTCGCTGTGCCCCCAGGGTCCTCACTCAACGTCTCTCCTCTGTGGGAACAAGCGTCATCTGGTGCCTTGTTGAGCTGACGTCTGAGTCACCCACTCCTTCTGTTCCCTCTTTATTTTTTTCCCTTTTGTCAGCTCCCCCACTATACTGGATTAGGAACTCGCCAAAAGCAGAAGAATCCTCTTTCCCCAATTGTACAAACTGACGGGCGACATGCCCACTCTGAGGGTCCAGTTTTCTTTGAAGAGCTAGGATTCCCCTACCACCACCCCCTGAAACAACAGTGGGTTCATGGTCAGATCCCTGGGCTGTGAGGCAGGACACAGTGTCCTTCTTGGTGCGGACCCTGGCTTGCTGTGCCCTTCGGCAAGTCACTTCCCCTCTCTGAGCTGGCTTTTCCAGTCTAGTGAAGGAGGGGGACTAAAGGGTCCAGGACTCCTTCCTTCTAGAAGATTCTCTCCCAGCATCAGTGTCCTGGGGTCTTTCCCAAACCCCAAGAGGCTTACGTGAGGGTTAGTTTCACAGGTAAATTACTGCAATCCAGGAGGTTCGAGCCCCTGGCTGGGTTGGAGCCCTTCCGTAACCACCTTCAGCCAGAGGGGTTTTGGAAAGACCAACTGATTTCAGTAACAGTTGGGACAGAAATATGCTTAGGGAGAGAATTATGCAGCCCCTGCATTCCCCTCCTCCTCTTCAAATAATTACATAAAAACCCAAAGCTAAATACACTATAAATGGTTTTGTTTTTACTGTTCCTTTTTGGCCTGGACCATCCAGAGCTGTCTGCTTTTCTACTTTTGTTATTTTAGGACTATTTTCCAGTTGCTTGGGGAAATTTTCCAATCACGCTCTTCAGGGCTGGAACAGAAGTGGTTGGGTCTTCCCAGGCACTACAAGTGCCTGTGGAGGTCAGGGGTCCAGTGGCCGAAGCCCCCTCTGGACACACGTGGCCCGCCTTTCCCATTACTTATAACGAGGCTGTAGCCTGGCATGGAGCAGAGTTTCTCAATCCTGGCTGCACATCAGAATCGCCCAAGGAGCTTTAAAACCATGCTGATGGCTGAGCCCCACTCTAAACCAAAGAAATCAGCATTTCTGGGGATGAGGCTGACACACTGTGGTTTTTTAAAAAAAAAAGTCTTTGAAAGCAGTCAGTTGGTGGGTTCAAATCACCCTCTATCACTTAGTGGCCATATTACTCTGTCAGAGGTGGGTTTCCTCACTTATAAAATAGAAAGCCTGCCCCCTGTTCTGCAGGGCTGTTGGAAAGATGAGAGATGGTGCTCGGCACACAGCAGACCTGCTGACTACGCCTTCTTCCCTGGCCCTGGCACCCTGAAGGGGCAGGAAAGGGGTTTCACCGGTGCTTTCACCAAACTATACTGGACATAACTGGTATTCCTTGGTCTCATAGCAGGGGAAGATGCCTTGAACGTGGGCTGGTCCATATTGCAACTCAGGCTACTGCAACTCTTTTTTTTTTTTTTTTTTTTTTTTTTTTTTTTTTTTTTTTTTTTTTTTTTTTTTTTTTTTTTTGCGGTCCGCGGGCCTCTCACTGCTGTGGCCTCTCCCGTTGTGGAGCACAGGCTCCGGACACGCAGGCTCAGCGGCCATGGCTCACGGGCCCAGCCGCTCCGCGGCACGTGGGATCCTCCTGGACCGGGGCACGAACCCGCGTCCCCTGCATCGGCAGGCGGACTCTCAACCACTGCGCCACCAGGGAAGCCCTGCAAGTCTTGAGCTAATCCCTCACTACAAAAAGCAATCTTACAGGAGGTTTCTTTCACTAAAAGACCACCTCTTGGCCTAGAAGCAATGACACTTGAGTAGCAATGAACACACACAGCGCCAGATCTTGGTTTCTAACATTATTCTCCGATAAAAGGAACAAGGGTTCCTTGGAGAAATGGCTGATCCTAGGACTGAGGCAAGAAATATACAAGACAATCTGGAGCATCTTTTAGTGTAAGAAAGTAAGGAAGTGCTCTGAACAAACAAAATAATCAAAACACACGCACAATGATGGGGTTATGTCAAAGGGACACAGGAGCCAACTGAAAGAGCTCCCGGTGGCCAAATTTGGAACAATTCGAGCAATAAAATAATTATGGTAGTATTGGATTATAACTCAAAGCATAAAATAAGTACCTATGAGTCTATATCGATATTAGTAAGTGGCCGAATAAATAAATAAATGGGGGAGAAGAGACAAATCTCTTGTGCGTAAGAATTTCAAGTAGTTTATGTAGATGCTCTGCCCTCAAGTAGGTGGAGCATAAATCCCCACTCCCTGAGTGTGGGCTGTGCAGAGTGACTTCCTTCCAAAGCGAACTGTATGAAACGGGGAGGAGGAGGAGTAACTTTACAGCGGAAACTGACAGCTGATCGAGGTCAACATCAACAGTGATGTCATGTTGACAGTATGAACCTTTGTCATGATGTGATGAGAATGGCGCTTTGCCTATGGGATCTTCCTCCCCAAAACCCATACCTCCGGTCTAACCATCTGACAAATCCCAGGTGAGGGACATTCTACAAAACACCTGACCAGTACTGCTCAAAACCATCAAGGTCGTCAGAAAAAAAGAAAGTTTGAGAAACTTGCAGCCAAGTTTAGGAGCCTAAGGAGACCTATGACTATATGTGATGTGGTGCCCTGGTTGGGATCCTGGAACAGAAAAAGACGATAGGTAAAAGCTAAGGAAATCTGAATAAAGTATGGGCGTTCGTTAATACCAATGTATCAATACTGGTTCATTAATTGTGACAAATGTAGCATACTCATGTTAGATGTTAACAGTGGGAGAAACTGGGTGAGAAGTACATAAGGGAACTCTCTGTACTGTCCTTGCAACTTTTCTATAAGTCAAAAACTTCTAAAATAAAACTAAAAGAAAAAAACACCCCACCATTTGGGTGCAGAATGAATAAAGATGGCTTTTGATTGCCTTGCTCTGGATACACGCGAATCAAAAATGGGCCAATATGTTCCCAGAACCTTATCAGAGAAGCAGGCTGCAGGAGATGGGGAGTAGTAGAGGGGGTGGGACATGGTCAAGGTCATACAGATATTTGGGACAAAGGGGCTGGATCTCCAGTCTCCTGACCACTGGCCCCAGACATGATGAAGCACCGTCTCTCACTGGTGCCATGAGGGGTGGGTCCAGGTTATCTCTGAGGACCCTCCGAACTCTCACAGCCTGGGGGCTACCCAGTGTCTACATCTTAAAAACGATGAAGCCATTGCACTGGTGGAATTTCAGACAGTTCCATGAGAGTGATATTATGCAGCAAAGGGCCTTCCCTGCATCTCCTGAAGATCATACTATGCAGACTCTGCTCTTACTAGCTGTGTGACTTCAGGCAAGTGACTTAACTCCTCTGTGCCTTCATCTCCTTATCTGGAAATGGGGACACTAATAACACCAATGAGACAGAAGTCGCTGTGAGGATCAATAAGATCATGCAAAGAACAACTTTGGGTGCAAGTTGGCCAGTCTTTTATCAGAGCGTGAGCTTTAGGGCTTTGCTTTCTGCTTGAAAATACAGAAGCTCACGGTGGGGAGTGGGGTGTGAGGGCAGAGAATTGAACAGAAGGTGCATCTCCTCCAATTTTGTTGTTCTCGGGGCTGACCCAGTCCCTGTGGTCTCAGAGGGAGAGTAAGGGGGCAACAGCGGGAAGGGCCCGGCTGACCTCTTTTAGCCCATCACCTTCGGTCTTAACAGTAGCCTGTGGTCTCACTCCTGGGATTAGATTCAAGGCTCTGGACAAGGGTGTCACTTCAGGACCCAGCCTGAAGCTTTCTGTTTTCTATACTCAGCCCCTGAGTTATAAAATAGCGACCTGGGTACCTCCACCTACTTGGGGTGAAGAGGTGTCTGGACCTCTTGCAGCCACGGAACCTGGGATGAAGGCTTAAAGCCTTGTGTGATGTGTGCTCACCTGGAAAGTAAACACAGCCACGTGACCTTCGTCCCTCACTGCAGGCAGGCCCTGAGCAACTGGCCCGGCTTTGCCAGCTCCCCAGAACCAGCCCCATCCTCCCTGCCATCCTTCATTCACTTGTTCTAACGAACACCCAAAGCCAGACATACTCTGCAACCAAGCCTGAGCCAGACGCTGGCATTGCAAGGCAATGAATGCATCTTGGTGCTGCCCTCCAGTGACTCCAGTTGGCTCCAATCCCTGCGGTCATGCTCTCTTCCCTCCCCATGTGCCCCAGCCCAGCTCATGCCCACTTCTGGGGCTCAGCCTGTGCTGTTCCATCACCCACCCACCCACTCAGCTCCCCCATCCCAATCCTGCCCATCCATCCTGCATGGCCCAGCTCAGCATCTGTCTCCTCCAGGAAGTCTGCCCAGATCAGCCCACCTGGACAGGCTCCCCACCTCCTCTAGATCACTCGCTATCCTGCCTTTTACCCAGCACTGAGACATCCCCTCCCCATGCCTTCCCATTCATATCTGTGCATGAAGCCCCCACCTGACCCTCTGAGAGGACAGTGGTAAGATCAGATTTTATCCATCTTTATAAACGTGTCTTATACCCAAACCCATCTGGTATTGACTGACCTCAAAACATTACTTCTTTTTCTTTCCGGCTACTAACCTTCACCCTTGTGAGGGGTGTGCTTTGGCTTAGCCAAGACTGGGATCAAATCTCAGCCCTGTAACTCACTAGCTGTGTGACCCTGGGCAGGTGACTTCACTCCCAGTGGTAGAGGCTGCTGGGGCACTGCCCACTCTTTTTAGTGGACCCCAGTCCCGCTTCCAACAGCCAGCTTGGCATCACTTTGCTCACCGGCTGTTTCTGGCCAGAGTCAGATCTTCTCATACTGAGAGCAGAGAGGTGGTGCTGGAACATGAATCCTCATCCCCCATTGCCTGGAACCAATGGCTATCAGCAGTCAGTGGATAATATCAGCTCCCTCAGCCCTCTGGGCAGAATGACCTTGAGATGTGTGTTCTACCCTGGCTCCCAAAGTGCCCCAGCAGAAGCCAGCTCCACTGCCCCCAGGGGTAACCTGCATCAACACATACCTTTTTTTTTTTTTTTTTTTTTTTTGCGGTCCGCCGGCCTCTCCCTGTTGTGGCCTCTCCCGTTGCGGAGCAACAGGCTCCAGACGTGCAGGCTCAGCGGCCATGGCCCACGGGCCCAGCCACTCCGCGGCATGTGGGATCTTCCCGGACCGGGGCACGAACCCGCGTCCCCTGCCTCGGCAGGCGGACTCTCACCCACTGCGCCACCAGGGAAGCCCAACACATACCTTTTTTTTTTTTTTTGCGGTCCGCCGGCCTCTCCCTGTTGTGGCCTCTCCCGTTGCGGAGCAACAGGCTCCAGACGTGCAGGCTCAGCGGCCATGGCCCACGGGCCCAGCCACTCCGCGGCATGTGGGATCTTCCCGGACCGGGGCACGAACCCGCGTCCCCTGCCTCGGCAGGCGGACTCTCACCCACTGCGCCACCAGGGAAGCCCAACACATACCTTTTTTTTTTTTTTTGCGGTCCGCCGGCCTCTCCCTGTTGTGGCCTCTCCCGTTGCGGAGCAACAGGCTCCAGACGTGCAGGCTCAGCGGCCATGGCCCACGGGCCCAGCCACTCCGCGGCATGTGGGATCTTCCCGGACCGGGGCACGAACCCGCGTCCCCTGCCTCGGCAGGCGGACTCTCAACCACTGCGCCACCAGGGAAGCCCAACACATACCTTTTATTAGCTGCCTTCCCTTCCTTGTCTTATTTCCCCCACTGGTGTCCCCTGGGGTCACCTCCCAGATCCTCTGCTTCTGGGAACCCCAAGGGCACTCTTCTTAGCCACAGTTTCATTATCAGTAAAATGAGGATAATGGCAGAGTCCACCTCACAGGATTATTGCGAGGATTAAATGAGGTGACGTTCATACAACACTTGGTACAGGGCCTGCCATTAATAAGCAATCTCCACACAGAACCACTATTGTTGTTTTGAGTTGGGCTTGTCATAAACTTTTTGGAGTATTGAACCTTTGGACAAAGTGGGCATGACTTACACCCAGTGCAGCTCACCTTGGAGACCCACTTGCTGTCTCCCGGGACGGTCCTCACTGTCTGGTCCACCCCCATCTACACGCATGCCTGGACACACCTCTCCTGATGACCAAGTAAGGTCCAGAAAATGGCCATTCCTCAGCACCACAACCTTGCACTTGGGCCTGTTTCTCAGCTGCATCCTCCCAAGAAGGGTGGGACGCTAATCCCCTTAGATCCTAATAGGAGAGTGGATGACCAGCTGGGGCTGCAGCCTGGGAATACCGACCGGAACACCTGCTGGTGTGAATCCCTGATTTTATTTTCTATGCAGTTTCATAATCTGCTCTAAAGCCTCAGGCAGTTCGAAACTGAAAGCCTTTAGGTGGGGAGGCATGAAACAACAGATCTTGTTTCCTTGAGGATGCAGTCTTCCTGCCTCCCCTCACACCCCTCGCCGCAACCCTCTCCCCAGCTGGGGCCATGCCCCAGGGGAGGCCCCGGAGGGATTCAACTGGGTCTTTAGGCCTCTACGGTCCCCACTCACTATGGCAGGAGCCTCTGTGGGACTTTGTGGGACTTTGCTGGAGGCCCCATGAGTTCCAGTAATTCCAAAGTTCAGGTACAACTGCTGACTTGATGGATTTTATCTAGTCCAAGACGAATTAGTCTGCTAACTACCTGAGCCCCCTGTGTTTAGGAGCTTGGACTATTCCCCGGACACAGTGTAGCGATACATACCACATTGAAGGTAAGAATGGCAAAAAATGGCTATAAGATGCAATTCCATCTCGGTCAAATACAACCTGTGTGTATGATACAGCACGGGAGTTCCTCGACTGCCTGGGTTCAAAAGGCAGCTCAGGCACTCGATCTTAGTGTCCCCTGGGGGAGGTCACTTAACTGCTTCGTATCTCAGTTACTTCCTCTGTGAAATGGGTATATTAGTATTACCTACCTCAGAGGGCTGCTGTGAGGATAAACTGTGCTAATACACGTGACAGTGCCCAGAACACAGTAGAGTGCTTGGTGAATGCTAGCTGTTACAGATGTGGGTGTCTGCATGGAAGATGAATGGACAGATACGCCACACACGCCCAGCAGAAATGACTTCTGGAAGCAGACCGGTGGCTACCAGGGGCCAGGGGAAGAAGGAATGGGGAGTAACTGCTTAATGGATACGGGGTTTTATCTTGGGGTGATGAAATGTTTTGGAACTAGACAGAGGTGGTGCTTGCACAACCTTGTGAATGTACTAAATTGTGCACTTAAAAAATGGCTACTTTTGGGCTTCCCTGGTGACGCAGTGGTTGAGAGTCCGCCTGCCGATGCAGGGGACATGGGTTGCTGCCCCGGTTCGGGAGGATCCCACATGCCGCGGAGCGGCTGCGCCCGTGAGCCATGGCCGCTGAGCCTGCGCATCCGGAGCCTGTGCTCCGCAACGGGAGAGGCCACAACAGTGAGAGCCCTGCGTACGCCCCCCAACAAAAAAAAAAAAAAAAAAAAAAAAAGGCTACTTTTGCGTTATGTGAATTTCACCTCAATTTTAAAAAAGCCCCAAACAAAAAAAGACTTCTGGGAAATAGGTTAGGTGAAAAAGAGTGGGTGGCAGAGACCTGCATCAGACACTTTACTTCTTACTTTATCACTTCTGTCCAGCTTGATATTTTTTTTTACAGTGAATACTTATATGCATCACTTTTAAAATTAAACAAATTAAAAACAATTTTGAAGGAAGTAGCATGGAAGAGAAAGTGTGTGGCGCGTGGCATCCATCTTCCTCTGGAATGCTTACGCCACGAGGAGGAAAAGACTGTTAATGGCCCCATTTCAAAGTGAGAAAAGTGAGGCTCAAAAATTTGGAGCCATTTCCCAACTCACAGAGCTTGACTCCAAAACAAAACAAAACAAAACAAAACACTTTCGATTCCATCACACAGCCCCTCATAGTCACATGTAAAGTAAGGGGGTGTAAAATGATTTCTCAGCTTCCTCCGGCTCGGATACTGTCTAGTCCCTGGATGCCCGGCTGAGTTCTCAAAGTGCCAGTCCTGCCGCGGGCACCCATACGCCCAGAGAGCCCCCGCCAGCCGTACATCCCCAGTGGGACACCTGCTCCCCAGAGCAGAAACCACATCTCCCACCAGTCCCTTGCTCCTGAGTTCTGGTCGAAAAGCTGATAAAACCTAAGAAAAGAGAGCAAATGGGCAGCTGCCCAGAGGGCAGCTACTTTCGTGGCAGCCCGGGCAGTTCCTGACAGCCGTGCCCGCCTACTGGCCATGAGGTGGAGAGATCCCGACTCACCCCGGCTGCCTCCCGGTGCAGGATCCTGGTCGCCTCTGCCTGGCCCAGACCCAGATGCAGCCACACCGGGCAGGTCTTGACGAGCTTCTCCAGGACGCTGATGCCCCGGAGAGGAAGGCAGTTCTTCGGAGTGACTGGCAGACAAGGCCCCACGCCATCTTCCTCCTCCTCGTCCTGTCCCTTTCCTTTGCCAACATCTGGAATAGGACTGAGAACAGAATCAAATGACCAGCCCGTCCTGCCGCCAAGCCCAGAGAGGGGTTTACAACAAACGGGCATTCACTTCAACCATGCTTATTTATTCAGCATCTACGTAGCCAGGGGCCCTTTGGGGAATTAAAAGATGAACAAACCGTGATCTTTGCCTTAAGGCGCTTATAATAAAATGAGTGAGACGTACACAGAAAAAACCAGCTGTAGCACAAGATTGGAATAAATATAACAGGAGCACAGTGCAACGGAGGTAGCTAATTCCAAGCCAGGGTGGGTCCAGGAAAACAATGGCATTGGAGCAGAGCCCTAAAGAGGATTTTTAAAACACTTTTTAATTGAAGTGTAATTTATACACAGTGAAATGCACTAGTCTTTAGTACACAGGTAGACAAAGTTCTACGTATGTCTACACCCGTGTAACTACCACCCAGACCAAGAGAGAGAGCTGTGTTACCCAATACCATAGCCACTAGCCACATCAGCTCTTAAAAGTGAGTTGTCTGAACTGAGACACGCTGTAAGTATAAAATACACACAGGATCTCAAAGACTTGGTATGAAAAAAAAAATAAGACCACAAAATAGTTCATTAAGAATATTTTACATTGATTGTATATTGAAAGGGTAATTTTCGGATATACTGAGATAAGTAAAACATCATTAAAATTAATTTCACCTATTTCGTTTTACTTTCGGTGTGGCTACTAGAAAATTTAAAGCCAAATATGCGGCTTGCATTATATTTCTATTAGATATGCTGATACAGACATTTCCAGAAGGCTTTCTTGTGCCCCTCCCAGTCGACACTCCCTGACCCCCAAGCTGAGGATGTAAAACGTCAGGGTCCCCGGGGAAAGGAGAATCACAGGCCTGAGAAATGGCAAAGACCAAGTACAGGCTCCAGATCGTTCCCAGCACGCCCCGCCCACCCGACCCCCTACACACTGGCACGTGAGTTTTGAGTCCAGAAAAGGAGGAACAGCATCTTGGTGCCTCAAATCCTGAGTCGGGTGGGCTGTGTGGTCTGTTTGCCTTCTACCTGAGGAACAAAATCTCAGGATATCTGCAGGGGTGAAAGCCTTAATCAGACAGAAGGGGCTAGTTATAAAGCCAGGAAGATGTGGCTGGTACCTCTCCTTTGCTCCATGTCCCTTGATGCTGCCCACGGGCACCAGAGATAAAGCTGGCTCTTAAGGAGCTGCCGGGGGGTGGGGTGGGAGGAGGCCAGGATGAGCCCTGTTAGAGGCACAGAAAAGTGGAATCATTTGCTGAGGTCAGAGGGCAGCGGGAGCCAGGAGTCCTGACGAGGGGATGAGCATTTCCTCAAGGGGAGGGCGAGGGTCCTGGTGGTTCTCTGGGTGGTGGGGAGACTGGGAAGTGTGGGATTAAACAGGTCTAGCGGTGTTGGGTTCTGCAGAGACCAGACTAGAAAGGTGTGTGGTGATGAGAGACCCGGCAATGTCAGCGTGCTAAAAATTCCCTCCTCTGACGCCTCCACTCTAAACCTTCCGAGGAGCCCTCCCTCCCTGGATGCTGTGTGCCGTGGGTTCCTACGGGTTTCCCCTCTGGGTCCACACAGAAGAGTGTGCTACGTCACCAGGCTGACAGGAGTGTCCCAGGCAGCTGCAGGAGTCATGGGTCTGGAAGGGGCAGCAGGGCAGCCCCATGGGTGTCCACAGGCCGTGGAATTGGATCTCATTTGGAGCTCAAGGCCAGGGCGGCCCAGCTCATACGGATGTGACCTCTTCCCAAGCCCTGAAATGCGGTCCAGCATCTCCTCTGGGAAAGCAGTGAAAACAGTGGAGGCCAGAATTACCCAGAAATAAGCATTCGGGGTCTGTTAGGTTTTTCCAACCTCCCTTGGAAACACAAAACATCCTCTGGCACCAAAAAGGCTTTATAATCATCCTAAAACCTTCTCACTTGGCCCAGGGCTTCCCCCAGAGGCCAGTTAGGACTCTAACGGCAGCTGGAGTGACAGCAGTTGGCTCTCTCTCTGCCACTAACTAGGCTTAGGTAGCTTAGTTAAGTCCATGGGTAAGTCTGTTCCCTCTTAGGGTCTCAGTTTCTGTATCTGTCTGTTTCTCAGACTAAACCACTCAAGAGGCCAAAGGCTCTTAAGATATTGCTTTCCAGGAACTGCCCAAGTCTTTCAGTGTTCTCCTTTCCCTCTGGGTGGGCCAGGGCAGAAGTTACAAGGGCTTGCTCAGGGCCCCCTCAGTGGTGACCTGGCAGGACCTGAGGCTTAGAGGGGAAGCCGTAAGTGTCAAAGGCCGCAGCAAGGTCTAGACGTTACAGAAGGAGCAGCTGAGGCTAGGGGAGGTTTGGGCCTTGCGCCAGGTCACAGGTGCGACCATTAAATGCTGGTGCTGATGCTGGGGCTCCAGGCTGGACTGTCGGGCTCGAGCAGGATGGCAGAGATGTGAACGCCCCGAGCCGGCACCCGGGGCAGGCTGCTTCCCTGCCATGATTACTGTGATTCAAGAGCTTGGCCACACCAGCTCTAACTGCCAGGGACCATCACTGAGCCCACATTGGATATGTCATCTGCTGGCACGGTCGGCCACCCCAGCTCCCATGCCCGCCCTCTCACCAGCCAAGATCCAGCTGGGGGCCCCGGGTAATTAATGGCACTGTTAGCGCGAAATAATGAGCCTAGAAGCTTTAGAGCAATTCCACCGGAAAGACAAACCATTCCATGACTCGTCTCCTTCTGCTTGCTCACGGGAAGTGGAGCAATTAGCTCTAATCAGCAGTCCTAACAGCCCTCCGACTCAAGGGGCGGGTTGTCCGTGCTGCCCCACCCGGATGCAGTGTGGTCAGACACCAGGGAAACCCTTGCCCTGGGCCACAGGGACAAGAGGGCTGGGCTCAGCATCCTGGCCTTAGCTCCCAAGGGAAGGAGTGACCTGGCATGGTGCTGCATCCGGTCACCGGCCTATGAAACCTGGGTGAGGCAGAGAGGAGAGCTCTGCTCTGGGGTGGAGAGGCCACCCGAGGGGGCCACCCAGGCGGTGTGGGGTCAGCTCGGGCTGCAGCATCCTGGCTGGATGCCGCCTGTATGGAAGAAGGCCCCGCCCCCAGCTCATGAGGGCGCGAGCTTCGGGCTGCCTGTGTGGGTCCCAGGGAAGGAGCTCAGAAAGTTCCAATGAAGCCTCATTGTAAGGAGAACTGAGGCCCCCTTGTGCACACTTGGCCGGAACTTGGGGGGAGTGTGGGATGGAAGAGGAGGACCAGGAAAAAGCCGTCTCCATCCCACCCACGATCCTGCCCTCAGGCAGGCCTCACCCCAGCTTCAAGGCCAATTGGCTGTATTGAGATAAAGAGACCTGGTCCCAGCAATCAATGTTATGGGACGGCCCGATCACTCTGTGCAAGGTGCATGAGTATACAAATGACACGGAGGGCCAGGGTAGGAGGGGCCCTGGTAATGCCAATCAGGGCAGCAATGTGCCTCTTCATCCATAGGTAGCCCACAGCACACAGTCATCCTCACACCTACTGGAGTGGGCTGCACTGTGTCCCCCAAAGAGATATGCCCAAATCCTAACACCTGGCACCTGTGAATGTGACCTCCTTCGGAAAAAGGCTCTTTGTAGATACAGTTAAGTTACAGATGACATCATTCTGGATTTAGAATGGGCCCTAAATTCAATGAGAGACAGAGGAATTCCCTGGAGGTCCAGTGGTTAGGGCTCCGTGCTTCCACTGCAGGGGGCACGGGTTCGATCCCTGGTCAGGGAACTAAGATGTCACAATCCACGTGGCGTGGCCAAAAAAAAAAAAAAAAAAAAAAAAGACACAGAGATACAAGAAAGCCATGTGAAGGCAGAGGAAGAGAGTGGAGTTATGAGTTTTGAACACCAAGGATTGATGGTCACCACCAGAGGCTAGGAGAGAGGCATGGAACATATTCTCTCTCTGAACCTCCAGATGGAACCAGCTCTGCTGACAGCTTGATCTTGAACTTCTGAACTACCTACCCTATACCTGATAGTCCCATGTAAAGACGAGGACAGGGCTTTCCTGGTGGCGCAGTAGTTTAGAATCCTCTTGCCAATGCAGGGGACGCGGGTTCGAGCCCTGGTCTGGGAAGATCCCACATGCCGCGGAGCAACTAAGCCCGTGTGTCACAACTACTGAGCCTGTGCTCTAGAGTCCCTGCTCCGCAACAAGAGAAGCCACCGCAATGAGAAGCCCACGCACTGCAACGAAGAGTAGCCCCCGCTCTCCGCAACTAGAGAAAGCCCGCGCACAGCAACGAAGACCCAGTGCAGCCAAAAATAAATAAATAAATAAAATAAAATAATAAAGACGAGGATACTGAGGCACAGAGAGACTAAATAGCTCATCCACGGTCACACAGCTTATAAGTGGCAGAGCTGGCGTTCAAACCCAGACAATCTGGATCCAGAGTCTGTGTTTATAACCTCTACACTATTCTAGTTCTTGAAGAAATTTTAAAAATTTCCCATGTATATGTATCCTTGTAGTACCTGGCAAAGAAAGAGCGTTCATTAATGTTTTTTATCCAATTTGGAATATATACAAACACACACTGAGACACAGAAATATAACTATACACAAAAATAATTTCCTGAAGGCTCTGTGAGACATCATTAAGGACAGTTATTTCTGAGAAGTGCAGGGGAGTTGTTTCAAATTTGTATGTTAATTATGCATTACTTATAGGATTAAAACTCATTTTAAATAAATATGTGAAAATACATCTGTTTGTCACAAAAATGCATGCAGGGTGGAGACCTGGTGGCTTTGGGGCCTCCCGAGCCAGCGTGTTATCCCAGCTCTGCACTGACTCGCTAAGGGGCTTAATTGCGTATATAACCACGCTGACTCCAGTTTCCTCTTCTGTAAAACGGGGAGTAAGTAAAACCCGCGGAGAGGGTTTCTCTTGGGCGTAAATGAGATGAGAGGGCACACACCGTGCTTGATGATTATCTCTGGAGTGATAAAGAGTAAACCTCTAAGAGCTGTAACTGAATTGCCTGGTGGGGCTCCTGTGCCCACCGTGAGCTTCCAAAAGCCCAAAGCCTTCCTCCTTTTGAAATGGCGCCGACTTCCCGAGCTGGGGCTGGACTGTCCAGAAGCCCCAGAGGGGAGTTTTCTCTGTCTCTGACCTTGGAGGCCCAGAGAACCAGCCGTGCCTTGACACTCCCAGGGTGAGGGAGGACAGTCGCTCATTGCTGTCCCCCACCCCCATCCTCTCCCTTCTCTTCCATGCTGACTGCTCTTAAATGTAACGACTCCCTCTGTAGAGAGAGGAAGGGACCAGATGACAGGGACAGGTGTGTAGGGGTGTGGGGGGGAGGTGGGATGTTGCAGGAAGAGGCAGCAGCCTCTCAGTGGACCCCTCTCACGACAATCTCACAATCAGAGAGGCGGTGGTCATTTCACACACTCTGCATAGCCTGAAGATGAGGAACTAGGACTCACACAGCCTCAGTCCCAATCCCTGCCATATCTGGCCGTGGGACCTAGGACAAGGTATTTAACCTCTACGGGCCTCAGTTTTCTCATCTGTGTAATGGAGCTGGTAATACCTGCCACATGTAACACGCATCAAGCATCGTCTGGTACATGAGAACACCTCAAATAGGTCATTATTCTACCTGGGGTAACCACGCACATGGTCATGCCCTGTTTCTCTTACGAACACCAGCAACATGAGAAAAAAGGCCTAAGATAGGCGAGAGCCCATTGCTCAGCCCCTAAATGCTACTAGAGCATGAACAGGGTACAGCACTCCATGAGAATGAAGACAGTTGCACCTGCTCTGAAAATGATTTCCGAAATCTAAGAGACGGAGGTGCCGTAGCCCAGGCCCCAGCAGCCCCACTCCCAGGACGCACACGGTGTAAGGAGATGATTGATAATGGAAGCATTTATAGTGAGAGAAAATGGGGACAACCAAAGTCCGTCCATGAGAGAACAATAAATAAGTTGTGATTAGTCCACCCTGGACTATTGCACAGCTGCTGAAAGGTAGGAACCAATCGCTACACGGTTAAATCTCAAAATCCTGTCAACTGCGTGAATATTAATTCCCTGATCTTGATTCTTGTGCTGAGGTTAGGTAAGAGAATGTCCATGTTTGGGAAATACCCACTGAAATATATGGGTGTAAAGAGGCACAATGTCTGCAAATTACCGTCACGAGGTTCAAAAAAAAAATGAAGGAGACAGGGAGAACCAGCAGACGTGACAAAATGTTGATAACTGGTAAATTTGAATGAAGACTGTACTACAGGAATTCACTGTACTAACCCTGTAACTTTTCTGGGAGTCTGAAATTATTTCAAAAGAAAAAAGTTAACGAGTTTTTAAAGTCAAACAAACCAAATCCCCAATGTTGAGTGAAGAAAGCAAATTACAGAAGGAATGAAAATATTTCTATAAAGTGTAAAAACGTACACAACAGTTCTGTGTCTTGTCTGTGGATACACATGCACACCAAATTCAGGATAATGGTGACCTCGGAGGGGCTGGAAGAAAATGGGATCAGGGAACTGTGTGAAGGAGGCTTCAGCCAGTTCTGCAATGATTTGTTTGCTTTTAAAACATCTGAAGCAAATGTGACAAAAGGGTAGGATTTAACAAAGCTGAATTATGGGCGATCAGGACGTTGCTATGTTTTTCCTCTAGATTTCGCTACCTTTGAAATATTTAATTAAAAAGCAAAACAAAAACCCCACATGCACACACCTTCTCCCAAGGTCCCAAAGCATGTCACAAGCCGAGGCGATATACAGCAGGGGGGTCTCCGAACACCTAAGCCTGTTCTTTCCGCCAGGGCAATTTCCCTGGGATTCACTCCCGCTATTTTTTCTTGGCATTTTTAAGTCAGTTCTGGAGCCTTGAGGGCCTGTGTTGAAAGGTCATCAAGATGAGTCCATTCAAAGAATCAGGCCCCAGGGGACTTTTAGGAAAATCCTCTGACAGCTGCCACAAGGTCACCAGAGCAGAAGCCAGAGAAGGTCACTGGAGCTGTTTCTCTGCACTGTGGCAGCACAAGACTTGGGCCAAAGAGCAGCAGCTGATGCCAGAGGGAGTAACAGCTTGGAGTTCCAACTACAGGTGAAGTTGCCAACAGGAACAGTCCAGCATGGGTGGCAGGCATCTGGGGCTGGGAGCCGCCTCCTCCGGAGGCTCTGATATGATGAACAAACACCCCTCCTGGGCTCAGTGTCCCCCACTGTAAACAGGAAGACTATGCCACTGAGAAAATAAAATTCATATTTTATGGCAAGACGAGAAAATTTAAACATAAAAGTTTTCTTTGCCGGTTTGGGCCTCCTCCCGCCTCTTTAGTGTGTGCTGTGCATCTGCATTAACCAGAACTCCTTAGGAGATAACATTCCTTCTTAATCTTGTAAGGGGCCACGACGACCCATGACCCACTGCGTGCTTTGTAATGTAGCTCTGGATTGTGTAAACTGTCAATTATATGTCATTTGAGTATGGCCCTTTGTCTCAAAAACTTATATACCTGTGTTTTGACCTCTAAAGGGTGGAACAGTTTTCAGAGCTTTCTGAAAGACTGTCTCCTGGGTTATAATGCTCAGGTTGGCTCAAACAAAATTTTCCATTTCTTTCCAGATCAACTACTGATTAACTCTTTCATCTACACCACTTGCCTCAAAGGTTGTGTGAGGGTCAAATGGGACAGCATAAGGAAGAACCCAGACACAGCGGACACTTAAGTGGTAACTCCTAGATGAGATGGAGAGCTCAAGACAGTTCGTGGGGGAAGTCAAGGCTCATCAGACCCTGGGGCAGAGCAGGGAAGGGGTTCCCGCTGGTAAAGGAGAAGGGATCTGGGAACTTTAGGGGTGGGTGAGCCCCCCTGGAACTGAGCTCCCCTGCCAAGTTTATGATTAACCTCTCAATCCAAAACTTTATTCCCTTTCTTGTCCCGCCCCTGTTCCCCTCAAGATTGAGGTGTATCAAAGAAAAGTGGAAATTAAAACTGAGTAGGGCACTTTGGGGCCTTCCTGGATACAAAAGCCCCTCCTTGTCCCCTGTTTCTTGTTTGTAGAAAAACGCTTTGGTCTCCTAGTCCTTCCTTGAGGTCCAAAGAGCAGATTCAAGCAGTTACTAATTAGGGAAGTGAAAGAGTGAAGAAACAAAGGGAAAGTAGTCAATCAAGAAAAGTAAAGACAGCTTAAACAAAGAGAGTCCTATTTCCTCCTCAAGGGATATACATAACAATCGTTCTGCAGAAACTAAGACAAGCCATCCAGGTGGAGGATGGTGACTACATGCTGACCATAATAAGCAGTAGACCCCAGACTGGCTGGAACCAGGTTGATGCTTAAGATTCCCAAAACACCACCCTGATGCCTCACCACCAACGAATCAGAAGATCCCTGAGCTGCAACCCTCACCCCAAATGTTGCCTTTAAAAACCCTTCCCTGGGCTTCCCTGGTGGTGCAGTGGTTAAGAATCCACCTGCCAATCCAGGGGACACAGGTTCCAGGCCTGGTCCGGGAAGATCCCACATGCCGCGGAGCAACAAAGCCTGTGTGCCACAACTACTGAGCCTGCGCTCTAGAGCACGCGAGCCACAACTACTGAGCCTGCGTGCCACAACTACTGAAGCCCGCGTGCCTAGAGCCCGTGCTCTGCAACAAGAGAAGCCACCGCAATAAGAAGCCTGTGCACCGCAGCGAAGAGTAGCCCCTGCTCGCTGCAACTAGAGAAAGCCCATGCACAGCAACTAACACCCAAGGCAGACAAAAATAAATAAATTAATTAAAACAAAAACTAAAACAAAAAACCCTTCCCTGAAAGCCATTGGGGAGTTCGGGTCTCTCTTTTGAGCATGAGCTGCCCATTCTCTTTGCTTGACACCTAGTAAACGCTGTACTTTCCTTCACTACAACCTGGTGTCAGTAGACTGGCTTTGCTGCCTGTGGGCGAGCGGACCCAAGTTCTGTTGAGTAACAAGCATACCGAAAGACCTGTTGGAGCAGTTGGTCTGGATCAGTGATGTGCTAGTAAGCACTGGTCTAGGACAAAAAACAGTCCTGATATGTAGTGAATGCTGATTGCCATTGTAAGTACTCCCACCGTTGCTGATAACAAGCTATCAATGGCTTAACAATTAGCTTAAAGTTCCTAAATACTGAACAATAGGCTTTTGTGAACCTATCAGCTGCAGCACACACACTGGAATTTTAACACTGACCTCTACCTCAGATGTTCCCCTAACACTGGAGTCCTTTCTGTACCATCCCAACACGTAGTTGTATCTGTTTGAAGACTTCTAATGACGGGGTGCTCACTACCTCACTGGGCAACCCATTCCAAGAAGCAATCCTCAATTTCTATTGAGATGAAATCTGCTCCTCTGAAGTTTCTCCTTTTGTTTCTTTTTCTACACTTTTTAAGGCCACAGGGACAACTCACCCCACCCCCACAGAGCCCTTCAACTATGTGGAGAAGGCCAGCACATCTCCTCCCCCCACCCCTAGTGCCATCTCTTCTCCAGGTTGAAGAGCCCCCCTCTTCCACGTGGTACCTAGAGGTAACATTTACCAGCTTTTCCCCTGTGGCTGACACTGAGCCCCACGGTGGTTTACACACATTGTCTCCATGAGTTTGCATATGGAGTGGTTTGCTTTTTAATAATATTTTAAGGTGTACAATGCGATGGTTTTTAGTATAATCACAGAATTATGCAAATATCACTATAATCAATTTTAGGACGTTTTCACAACCCCAGTAAGGAATCCTGTCCTCATTAGCTGTCATTCCCCATTTCCTCCTCATGTCCCAGCTGGTGTCAACCACTTAGCCATTTTCTGTCTTAATAGGTTTGTCTTCTGATATTTCGTATATGGAATCATACAATATGTGGTCTTCTATGTTTGGTTTCTTTCACTTGGCATAATGTTTTTAAGGTTCACCCCTGTGGTCACAGCTCACTGAATGCATCAGTGCTTTATTTCTTTTTATTCCCAAATAATATTCCATTGTATGGACATACCACATTGTACGTATCCATCAGTTGATGGACATTTGGGTTATTTCCACTTTTTGGCCATTATGAATAATGCTGCTGATATTCAAGTATGAGTTTTTGTACAGACATTGTTTTCAATTCTCGTGGGTATATACCTACGATTAGAATTGCTGGGTCATACGTTAACTCTGTATTTAGCATGTAAGGAACTGCCAGGCTGTTTTCCAAAATGGCCAAATAACTTACAACCCCACTGGCCATTCAGGATGGTCCCAATTTCACCACATTCTCATCAACACCTGTTATTATCTATCTTTATAATTATAGTCATCCTAGCAGGTATAAAGTTGTATCTCATTGTGCTTTTTTTTCTTCCAATTTTACTGAGATATAATTGACATACAACACTGTATAAGTTTAAGGTGTACAGCGTAATGATTTGGCTTACATACATCATGAGAAGATTGCCACAATAAGTTTAGTGAATATCTCATTGTGATTTTGATTTGCATTTCTCTGATGTATAAGCATGTTGAGAATCTTTTAGTTATTGGCCATTTGTATACATTCTCTAGAAAAATGTTTATTCAGATTCTTTGCCTGTTTTAGAATTAGATTATTTATCTTTTTAGTATTAAGTTGTTACGTTCTTTATATGTAGATTCAAGTGCCTTATAAGGTGTTTGGTTTGCAAATATTTTCTCCTATTCTGTGTATTGTCTTTTAATTTTCTTGATGAAAAGGTGAAGGTGTTGTTTGAAACACAAGTTTTTAATTTTGGTGAAGTCCAATTTATCTATTTTCTCTTTTGTTGCTTGTGCTTTTGGTGTCATACCTAAGAAATCAACACCTAATTCAAGATCATGGAGATTCACCCCTGTTTTCGTCTGAGACCTTATACGCTTAGGTCTTTGTTCCATTTTGAATGAACTTTTGTGCATGGTGTGAGGTAGGGTCCAACCTCCTTCTTTTGCATTTGGATATCCTGTTGTCCCAGAGCCATCTGTTGAAAAGACAATTTTTTTCCCCATTGAATTTTCTTCACACCCTTGTTGAGAATCAGTTGATCATAAATTATGGAGTGGTTTTGAGCCCCCTCATCTGCGTTTTTATCCTTCTGAGTAACCACTGTTTTATCATCCTGTCTTTCTCCACCTGAAATGTTGAGTCTCGAGCAGGGAAAGGATTCCCCAGGTGTGCCTTGAGCAGCTCAGAAAGGAGCATGACCATCACCTCCCTCAATCTAGATAGTTTACTCCTATTAACATGACCTAAGACAGCATCAGCTTTTCTGCAGCTGCATATATAACATTCTTGGGGAACTATGGGAAATTTTTTTGGATTCTGAGGTTGCAGTCACATGGTGGAAAGGAAGGGAGATAACAAGAGTTTAGGAGATGAGTAGTTACGTGCAAATCCTGTATTCATCAGGAGAATGGGTATGATATAAAGGAAATGGCACTGAGCTCAGACTCAAGAGGCCACGGTCTGGTTGTGTTGTTCACTCTGTGACCTTGGGTAACTCACTTCCCCTCTCTAGGCTCAGCAGCCTCTTCAGTAAAATGAGAAGACTAGACTAGATCTGGAATGGTAAGTAGGTTGGATTTCCCTGTGAATCCCAGTTGATAGGGAGCAGCTGCCTGGACTGTTATGCTAAAGGCTCAGCTGAGAAAGACTGCTAGGATCTCCTAGTGATGTCTGCCACGGGCTCAGTCCTGAGCTATGCATTGTCTGAGCACGGAGGAGACCCAGGACTGGGGCTCCTTCCAGCGCTATGCATTCCATGATTCTGTGACTCAACTGACCCCTGGCCCGGTGCCACCGGAAGGCATTCTGCCGAGCCAGGCTGGCTCTGGCCCAGCAGACAGCCTGAGAGAAGGCAGGCAGCCAGGCCAGCTTCTCTGTGGCTTCCGCTCCACTAAGTGCTTTTTCCTGGACTTGTGGAAGCTGAGCTACAGCTGCCGCCTGGATGCACCTCTGGCCCAGCCTTTGGAGGACACAGAACCGACAGTGCAGCTCCAGGATGACCAGAGAGGTCACGTGGAGATGGAAGAGAGGTAGCCGGTTTCAGAATCAGCATCTCTCCCATGTATAATGTACAAACGCTCGGCCAATGCTTCCAGCCCAGTTCCATGGGCCAAATAACTGCAAGAGGCCCTAGCGGGTTCCCTCAGACGCCTGAGGCTCCAAGGACTGTGCTTGGAATCCTGTTGTGAGAAAGCTCCCTACGTGTCTCCTCACCCCGAGATCAAAAGGCCTTCCAAGGCGAGGTGGAGCACGGGTGCAGCTTGAGCCCCCGACCCCTCCGGGGTCGGTGGGTCACCCCAGGTGGGTGGGTCACCCCAGGGAAGCCGGGACTGGGCTCGGCAGGCCCCTGCCCAGAGCCTTGCAGAGAGGAAGTCAGCTCAAGCAGGTCTTCCGGGCCCCGGAAGTGCTGAGAACGGGTCTGGCTGTCTCAGTTCGCACGTCACAGCCCACATCAAGGGGTCGAGTGGGTCAAAGGCCTTCAAACTTTCCACACCTGTGTGCTGCAGGACTCTGCCACCCAGCATGTGTCAGGCAGTGCCCGGCTCGCAGCCCTGCCCCGCAGGCTGCCTGCTGGGTGCTATGCTGTCCACCTGTCCACTGGGGTCTGGGTGGAGCCCGCGGGAGGCACCTGGCTTCAGTGCTGAGGCCCTTCTGGTGGCTGTTCCCAGACCCCGTTTCTCAGATACTCTGACTGCTGGCTCACAGCTTCCCTCTGCCCGGCCTCTAGCCCTGGATGCCCATGGCCTTCCCGGAACTGGGGCTGAGTTCCTCCACCCTCCCTCTGTAAGCTTCTTTGGCTCACAGGTGCCAGTCCCTTTCCAGATCCCAGTCAGGCCCTTGAATCCAGCCTGACGTGACCCAGCCTGCTTGTCCTGCTGACCCCCGCTCCCCCAATGCCAGGCCTAGGTTAGGACTGGCCACTCCCATCAGGACCCAGTTCATAGATGATGGTACCAATTCTGTCCCCAGTGCTGTGTGCAATTAGGCCTTGAGTGGTATGTCGACTAGCAGTTTAAGTATAGGCTCGGGAACCAGACAGCCTGGGTTAGAATCCCAGTTTAGTGGCCTCAGCAAGTAACTAAACCTCTCTTGCCTCAATTTCCTCATATTTAAAATAGGAAATATAAGCATCAATACCTTATGAAATTGTTGTGAGAGTTCAAGATAGTGCCCGGCATATAGCAAACATTCAATGATGTTATCATACATTCATTCATCCAGTAAGTACTTACTGAGCATCTACTATGGACCAACACCATTCGAGACTTATCATAATAATACTTACAGTAATAGTCACACATAGTGAAAGAGCACTGACGTTCCCTCCCCCGCCCCCTCCACCCTGAAAATCCTTGGAAATTTCACTGAACATGGAGATGGTTACTGGAGAAAACAGAATTTGGGGGACCAATTTCCTGGCTTAGACTGAAGCCGGAGGCAGTGGGGACACAAGAACCCAGGTCACCAAGGGCAATGGGCAGGCCCCGTGCATCTTTGTGATAGTGCACATTAAGATGCGCTGAGGCATCTCCAAGGAGACAGGGGAGGGTAATCAGGTGACGCCCCCGGGGGCGGGGGCGGGGGTGGGGGGGAGAGGGAGGCGACTGGGAGATGAGCAGACAGGAATGGGAGGGGAGGCACTTCCCCATACATCCTTTTGTGCCTTTTGGATTTGAACCGTGTGATTATATCACCTATTGGAAAAAGAAGTAAAAGAGTTCGTAACTTTGAAAAAAGAAAAGTTCTCGTCAAGGGGGTTTCAGATGCGGAACTGAGCTGAGTTCTGTACAAGGAGCACCAGAGAACTCTGCTTTCTTGTTCTGGTGAAAACTGCACAGTGTAGGTCATGCCCCTTCTAGAATCTGTCTCAAAGAGATATTTTAAAAATGCAGATAAAGCTTAATGGACAAAGATGTTCACTGGAACGTGACTCACAGTCGTCAAAAACTGGAAACAATCAAAAGGTAAACGATACTGCTTGCTACATGCCCGTCTCTTCCCCTGCCCAAACTCTGTGTTCTGGTGTCGGTCACATCTACCGCTGTGTGTCCAGGCTCAGCATGGAATAGGTGCTCAATAAAAATTTTTAAATGACTGAGTGGTTAAGGAAATATTAGTACTATATGAAATTGGCAACATTCCACCGTTTTTGACCTACAGAGAAAGTGATTTTAGATATTCAACCTAATACAAACACTGGAATAATACATCTGTAAAGATAGAGTTACACATGTGCAAAATGATGCTTGGACAGAGATACTCACTGGATTCACTGGAGTATTGTCTGTAATGGAGAAAAGACTGGAAACGATCTAATGTTCATTATAAAGGGACAGGTAAATCAATGAATACAACGCCTCTGTAAATATTACGCAACTGTAAAAAAAGAAAGAAACCCCAAAACAAGGAAGCTCTCTGTAGTAACATGGAAAGGTTTCCAGTATATGTGGTTAAGTGACAAAAGCAAACTACAGAACAGTATGTAGACTGTGCTCCCCTGTTGGAAAAAAAAAAAAAGAAGAAGAACTTGTATTTGCATAAAGTCGCTCTGAAGGAAAACAGAAAAAACTAATAATTAGTGGGGCAGGTATGTGAACGGCCACATGGGGGATAAGGTTGGTGGGAAGACTATTTCACTGTATGTCTTTTTTTTTTAATACATTTTTATTTTGAATCCTGCGAATGTATTACCTACTCAAAAATAAATTAGTAATGTTTCCAGAGATTTCTGTGTGCCAGGCATTGCTCTAACTGCTTCACATATATTAACTAAGTTAACCTTTTCAAACAACCCTAAGAGGGACTTCCTTGGCAGTCCGTTGGTTAAGACTCCGTGCTCCCAGTGCAGCGGGCACGGGTTCGATCCCTAGTTGGGGAACTAAATCCCGCATGCCACACAGAGTGGCCAAAACCAAACCAAACCAAAACAAACAACCCTACAAGGTAACTCTGGTTATCGTTCCCATTTTACAGAGGGGGACACTGAGACACAGAGAAGCTAAGCAACTCACTGAGGCTGTGGAATGTGGCAGGGCTGGGATTTGAACCCTGGCCTTCTCTAAGTCTATAGTCCATGTACTTAACTACTCTGCCAAATCCCTCCAGACTCCTACTCACAATGTAAGGTTAAATATTAATCATTATAATACAATACAAGAAAGAGATGGAGGGTAGATCTTGTCCACAGAGTGGAAGACTTAATACTCTCTCAGTATAAATTCTACACAAACTGACTGAAAGAATTGGTGCACTCCCAAAGAGAACCCCAAAGGTGTTCTGTGAAAAGGCACATGCGATGCAAAGGGCCAAGAACATCCAAGACACACTTGAAGAAAAGGGTAGGATTGGTCTGCTGGATATAAGACTTATGATGGAGCTACAGTGACTAAGAAGGTGTGGAAAAAAAAAAAGAAGGTGTGGTACTGGTGCAGAGACAGACACGTAGGTCAGTGGACTAGAGGAGTCCAGAAACAGACCCCACCCACATAGTCACTTGATGTACATATGGTCACAGTAGAATGTTGAGGAAAGGACAGTCTTTGCAACAAACTGTGCTGAGACAACTGGGTATCCACGTGGGAAAAAGACAGAAACATGACCCCTTATTCACAGCTCATACAAAAATCAGTTCCACAAAGACTCTTCTGACTTAAATGTAAAAAGCAAAACAAAAAAGCTTCTAGAAGGAAATAAAGAATACCTTCATAATCTGATGGAAGAGAGAGACTTCTTAAACAGTACACACACACACACACCCCAACCTTAAATAAATTGTTAAATTTGGCTGCATTAAAGGACTTCTCTGGTGGTCCAGTGGCTACGACTCTGCGGTCCCAATGCAGGGGGCCCGGGTTCAATCCCTGGTCAGGGAACTAGATCCCACATGCCGCAACTACAAGATCCCGCGCGCAGCAACGAAGATCCCTAAGACCCAGCAGAGCCAAATAAATAAATAAATAAATGACTTTTAAAATTGACTGCATTAAAATGAAGACTTTCTATTCATCAGGACACCATCAAGAGAGTGAAATTTAAGCCCTGCGTGGGAGAAGACATTTGTAACACAAAGGGCTCAGAACCAGATTATACATAGAACTTTGACACATCAATAATGAAAAGACAAGACAAATAAAAACGAATATAACAGAAAAATGGGCAAGAGGCTTGAGCTGGCACTTCACACAAAGGCTATCCAAATGGCCAACAAAGGTCTGAAAAGCTTCTCAACATCCTGAGGAATGAGGGAATCTGGAATTTAAACTACAAGAGCCCATGAGAACGGTTATCATGAGGCAGACCTACACGATGGGGCTCTGGAGGAAGCAGACCACTCCTGCTCTACCGGCAGGAGTATAAGCTGGTCCACGAAGCGAGCGGCTGTTAATCCTGGGATTAAGTGACTTCTGTCTCCTTCCTGACACTTTTTTTTTTTGCACATTCCAAACTTTTACACTGAGTGTGTATTACCACGAAAATCAGAAAATAACAGGCGAACATTGCAGGGGACACAATTAAAATGGAAGAATAGACGCCCCGGAGAGAGTCTTCCTGGAAGATCAGTGTGCTTGTCTGGCCTCTCCTTCACATACCACTGAGTGAAATGTGCAGGGATGTGAAAAGATTGCCGTAGGCCCTGCCTGGCTGCACTTCGGTCACCTGGACCCACCAAGGGAAGGGCCTCTGACCCTAGGGAACAAACCCATGCTGACCCTCCCCTTACCTGTGGCCCATTTACCTTCTCCGAGCCTCAGTTCCTCTTCTGCAAAAAAAAAAAAAAAAAAAAAAAAGAGAGAGAGAGAGAGAGAGAAATGTCATCCTCATACTCATAGGGCCAAGTAGCTGGGCGGATCAGACAGAATTGCGTATGGGAAGGGTGGACACCCAGACATAAGTAAATACATAAAACAGGTCCAAAGGAACCAAACTGATTCCAGAAATTATTTTTCAGTTGGTAGGGCTTTCCCCGTTCGTGATCTAGCCAGAGCTGCCCCAAAGAACTTCGTGCAGTGATGGAAATATCCTATGTCTGCACCGTCCAGTATGGTCACCATCAGCTGCCTGTGGCTATGGAGCATTTGCAATACGGCCAGTGCGACTGTTACCTCATTTTAATTAATTTAATTTGTAAAATAGCTACATGTGGCTAGTGGCTATTGTACTGGACAGTGTACATCTAGACTTTTCTATTGTTTAAATCTTTTCAGTGTGTGTGAATTCGCGTACTGTGTGTGGGATTTGTTTTTAATTAGAAAGAACTAAAAAAGAAAGAAGATAAAAAAGACAATGATATACATGTCAATGTTATTACCATTAGCCATTACCTTACTTGGAAAGTTCTTCGGGAAAGGAGACTGTGCCCTCGGTCATTTGTTCCAGCGTTTAAGGCCCCCTTCTCTCAGGAGCTGCCCCCGCGGCTGGTTGCAGACAAGGCCCCTTCTGCACATGGATCCCAGCCCAGGCCTCCCCAGGCCTGTCCCTACAGAGCTGCCAGAGTCCTTGCCCACCCTCCTTCGGCTGCCTTCTCCTCCCTGGATGAGCCAGGCTTGGAAACCAGGAGGCCTTGACAGCTCTGGGGAGGCCCTCCCTCTGCCCCTGCCAGCCTCCCTCCAGGAGTGCCCACATCACGTGGCGGCCCACAAGTCACACCGTGACCTTGGTCTCTGACCCGGCCTGCTGCTTACTCAGCGGCTCCCCATCATCTGGGGGAAACAGGAAGGAGATCACAGCCCTCCCCTCTCGGGCTTGACAGTGGGGCTGAGGAGGGAGCAGCAGCCCCACGGCGGACAGGACTCAGCCCAGAAGGGGAGCCGAGGGCCCTCCACGCCCTCACCCAGGCCCCCACCCCCAACCCCACTGGACCTCTGCTGGCGTTTCTCTGTCCCTCACCCTTAGTGTCCAGGGCTTGACTGAATTCCGCTCTGACACCAGCCTTTCAAGGTCTGTGAAATGAGACTGACAACTGTACAGACCCCATAAGGCTGCCGTGAGGACAAAACAGCCGACTGCATCTGGAGCTTCACAATGGCTCCGTCGATGGTTGCTGTGGACACTACTCATGCTGGACAGCTCTGAGTGGTGCAGAAAATGCTTTGCCCTGGAAAGGGAGCTGGGCTCTATTCTAGCCTCTGCTACAGACTTGCTGTGTGTCCTTGGGCAAGCGCCCCACCCCGCCCCGGGCCTCAGTTCTCTCAGTAGTGAAACAAGTGAAAGGATACCCATCCCTCCGCTCTTTCAGAGGTTGCCAGAAGGGTGAAACATGACCACAGAGCGAGAAGGATGTGCTTCGACAAAGTGAACCCCCATTTCTAAACTGGAAGTGGGGTCAGGTCCAGGGCCGGCCCAGGGCTTGGGGCCGAATGCAACGCTGACGCCCAACAGCTGCCCTCCTGCGGGCACTGCCCGCACCCCTAGGACGCAGGCTGTGGACGCCAGGCCCCGACCTGCACCTTGCAGGAACTGCTACAGCACCACATTCCTCCACTCCCTGGCAACACTGAGTTACCCTGCAGCCCACCTTACACTTGTCGTTACCACACTTCCTCGGCTTGGTCACGAGCACGCCCCAGGCTCGCTGGTCCTGATGCTTCTTGGCAGTGTGCCTCCTGGGCCCGGGCCCACCTCACAAAACTAAGTGGATGCCCCCCCTCCCGCCTGAAATTCCACCCTCAGGGCTGCATCCTTTCTAGGCTTTTGGTACCCGGCTCCCGCCCGCCTCCCCCCGGCAGACTTTACAGTGTGCATGGTCCCTCATGCCTTAGCATAAGGGAAGTTACTGGTGGTGAGTTTTCAAGTGTGGGAGGTGGAGGAAGCCGAGGCCACTGGTTCATTACCTTGGGGACCATCGAGAGGCACTGGGGCGGGGAGAGAGGAAGGTGCACTGAGGAGGAACACGCCATCCCTCCGGGTTAAAATGTTTCCCAGCGACTCCAAGGACAGGGGTTATAGGGTGTGATTTGGTCAGTGGATGACAAGGGAGAGGCTGGCGGGTGGGGTTGGTGCCCCTTTCTGCACCTCCAAGGTTCTCCACCTGGCCCATCATATACAGCCAACTCGGGGAGGGGGCTACGAGGTCACCCCCTCCGTGGGGCTCAGAAGGCTGGGGGCAGCATCCCTCCCAGAATCCAGGCACACCTGGATCTAGGGGAGGCAGCAGGGTCTTGGTATCTTGGGATGCAGCACAGGGATGCAGGGAGTTCAGGGGTGAAGGCCAGAGGCTCTGGACTCGGACAAACCTGGATTCGGGTCCTGGCTCTGCCATGGATTGCCGAGGGCTTCCATTGAGTCACTTGCTGTGCCTCAGTTTCCTTGCCTGTAAATTGGGCACTGCAACCCCAGCCTCACAGGGCTGTGACAATTAACTGAGAGACAGCTTTTAGCAAAGGGGTCTGACATAATCGCTGTAATATTAGTGTCAAATCTGTGAATGCCAACGATCCCCGATTTTTATGCCTTGATGGATATGCTGCTCCCTACAAAGATGCCTCTGTGAGAATCACAGAATGTGACATACTGCCACTGACCGCTCCCCTCCTTGGAAACTGTCCTTTCCAAGCCTTGAATTTCACTGGAGGGAGAGAGGACCAAAGTCCAGGGACAGAAGGGATGGTGCCTATCTCAAGGACGTGTGCATCTTAAAAACAGACCACGCACAAGTCAGGCACTTCTTTTTTTTTTCCTTTCTTTCTTTTTTTTTTTTTTTCCAGGCACTTCTTAATCCAGAGGAATGAACTGCTGATACTGACGTGCAGACAGTTTAGCGGAGAGCTTCGGGGCTGACTTATCTATACGACATACATACAGTCCATTCTCAGCATTTGTAGTTGGTATGTTTTACAAAGCCGCCACGGACTCTGAGTTAACGGAAACAGAACCATTGCTTCTGGGGGAAACACACGGGTAGGTTCCTGCAAGCTGCTGGTCACAACATTTTCATCAACTGATCAAGACCTATCTTATTTTATGTGTGTTTCTGTTTAAAGACACCTTATTTAATACATATCGTTGATTCATTAACCTTGAACTTCCGGCCAACAGCGCTACAATTCACGCCTGAGCAAAGCTTTTCTAAGACCCGTATTTTCTCCACGGGGCCCGTCACAGCCTTCTCGCCCTTAGGAACCCTAGACAGCACTGCAGCACTACGCCTGGGGGACATTTTAAACAGCGAAAGCGACAGCCAAAAGCATGAAAATTCAAAAAACATAACAGACCACGACGAGGACACTTGCTTGAAGTATGAGAACGGAAACTAGAAGGCAGATTCGCCTTGCTCGGCGCCTCAGGTGGGAACATGAGTGTCAGAAGATTTTTCATCACTCTCTGCATGGCTGCAAATGACTTCCAAAGCACTATGATTTGGGGGTTACGAATAAATCTCAGCAAGTAGACCAATTTGCAAATACAGAATCTGTGAATAACGAGGATTGACCATAAACGTCCCTTCGTTAGGCTGGCACCATCTGTGGCCAACCTGGACACGCACCCTGGTCACAGTGTAGGGCCCAGCAGACCCTGGGAGCTGCCGTGGCGTCTGAACTAGGACCCAGCACGCCTCTCGCCCTGGAGCGCAGGCCAGGCCCCAGCTCATCACCCATCCTGTAACTGCTGAGCCTGCTGGCCTGCCACCGTGGTCAGTTCCCATCCGAGGTAGAGGACAGATCTGGGAGAAAAAGGGGAGGACAGTATTAGTGGCGGCTGCAGGGGAGCCTCTGGCGCCTCTGGCTGCACTCTTCCCCTCTCAACGTCCTCATGTCCGGACAGCCATGCTGGACCACGACTGCCACTGTCTCCTGCAGAGGTGAAGGGTGGGCTGGTGGGAGATAATAAAGGTGGCCTCCTGGCCTCAGGGGTACAAACGCAGTCCAGCACCAGGTTCCATCCTAGATACACACCGGTAGGCTCCTATCCCCCCCATCCCCACTGCCGAGAGCCTGGTCCAGGCCTCCATCACTGCTCGCCCCGACCCCTACAGTAGCATCCTTCCGGTCTCCCCATGGGCTCCTCCCCCAAACCCCAAGCCCTTCTTAACACAGCAGCCGATGCAAGCGGCCATTTGATTCCTATGCAAAAACCTATACCTCATACGCAAACGTTTGCAGCAGCTTTATTTGCAATTGCCCCAAATTGGAAACAACTCCAGTGTGCCACAGGGGGTGAATGAATAAACAAACTGTGATACATCCGTGCAATGAAATACTGTCAACAATAAAAAGGAGCTCAGTACTGAGATACACAACACGGATGGGTCTCCAATGCCTTCCGCCAAGTGAAAGAAGCCAGACTCGCATGCAAGGCAGCATTCACATGACGTTCTCAAAACAGCAGAACTCAAGGATGGAGAAGAGACGAGTGATGCCAGAGTTTGGGGCGGAGGAGGGGCTGACTACAAAAGGGCAGAGGGGAATTTTGGAGGGTGACAGAACTGTTCTATATCTTGATTGTGATGGAGGTTACCTGACTCTCTACGTTTGCCAAAATGTATAGAAAAGTACACAGAAAAGGGTGAATTTTACTCTATATAAATTTTACATTGTTATGGCGTTGAAGTGTGTCCCCCCAAAAGATATGTTGAAGTCCTAATCCCCAGGACCTCAGAACGTGACCTTATGTGGAAACAGGGTCGTTGCAGATGTAATTAATTAAGAAGAGGTCACACTGAAGCAGGGATGAGGGCCCTAATCCGATACGACTGACATCCTTATAAGAAGGGGAGACACAAGGACACGGACACACAGAAAGGAGATGGCCCTGTGACCAGGCAGAGACTGGAGGGATGCAGCTGCAGGCCAAGGGACCCCAAGGACTGCCGGGGCCACCAGAAGCTGAGAAGAGGCAGGAAGATTCTACCCAGAGTCTCAGAGGGAGCACAGCCCTGCTGTCACCTTGATTTCAGAATGCTCCAGAATTGCGAAAACAAATTTCCATTGTTTTAAGCCACCCAGTTTCTGCTACTTTGTCAGAGCAGCCCTAGGAAGCCAATACACAGCCCAACTTTAAATATGGGGGGGACAAGCCTGTCTCAATCTCCATGGCCTTCAGGATCCAGCCTAAGAGCCTCTGGTGCCTGGTCCCCTCTCCTGCGCAGGCCACGCGGAGAGCAAATGCCAGGCACACTGAGCCCGCAGCACCTGCAAGAGGGCCACGCTGGGTGCTCGCTCCCACCCACCCCCCGCCCAGGTTTACCTGGGAAACTCCTAGACATCACTCAGCTCGGCTCTCACCTCCCTGGGAAAGCTCCCCCAGATGCACCCTAGTCTGACCAGGACACCCCTGAGCCAGCTGGGGACCCCAGCACTCCAGGGGACCATCCTGCACCCTGCAGGCACAACACTGCCTGTCACTCCTGTGGCCCGCAGGACTGGGGATCTTGGGACAAGGCTGTGTTGTCGGGTACCTGCTGGACCAGCACTGTACAGGCCGGAGAGGGGCTCCAGGACTCGGCTGGGTGGGAGTCTAAGGGCTGGGGAGGAGCTGGGAGGCTTTGGCAACTACCCACACTGTGCCCCGCACGGCCCTGGCCCTGCAGAGTGGAGCCCGGGCGAGGCCAGGTGTGTCTCTGGTTTCTCCGGCCACAGCTTCTGCTCTCAGGGCCTCCCGCCCAGAGTTGAGCGCTACGCCCTGCCCAGTCACCCCCCCCCTCACTCTGCTACTCAGGCTTGCACAGCCCACGCCCCCTCTGCAGGCTCCTGGCTGGCCCCTTCCCATCTCTCAGAGGCCCTCTATCCTGGTCGATCCCTCCTCACCTGTCTCCTGGGCAGTAACCTGCCATATATGCACTCGACAAACATTTTCCAAGCCTGTGCGGGACACTCCTCTCCAGCCCTTACAATTCTTGCTCAGCACGGCGTTCTCTGAGTCGCGTGCTCTGTGCCCAGCACAGTGCTGATCTGACAATGACACCTGCCCGGAGGAGTCACTGTCTCTGCCCTTGAGAGCTTACAGGCTAGCGGGGCCACAGACAGAGAATATGCCGCGACAGGCATGAGGAACGCGGCTCTGACGGTGCCGATGGGTCTTCTGCTGGCCCAGTTGTTGTTTAAGCCACACTGGTGTCCCCAGTAGCCTATGCGGCACCTCTGTGCAAATTAGGAAAAGGTGATCCTTGCTCCCCACGGATGCAGGCAACCCCACCTCCACTCCCGCACACACACCTGACTCACACAGGGCTTGGCAAGAGGATGAAATTTCAGTGCCCCTTTGTTTCTCCCTCAGCAGGTGTCTGTGGGCAGTGGACAACCTGCATGACTGTATGCAACAGCCCTAGAGGCTTGACAGCCTGGAAGGCTTTTGCAGGAGGTCGGAGGTGGGGAGTGTATGCTTAGTCCCTGAGGCAGGAAAGAGCTCAGCACTTTCCAGAGGCTGGAGGGAGAGGCAACCAGTGAAGGCTGATGTGTCTGTGCCCACCCCATCACCCATCTCTAGGGCATCATGCAAAAGAGCAGCCTAGGCACCTGCACAGAGCCTTGGAAAAAAGGCTGGGTGCAGCTGAGAGAATTTGGGGTGACCACTTCCCCTCTCTGAGCCTTATTTGTAAGCGGGGGCTGGATTAGGGGGTCACCAGAGCAACACTGAGCTCTGATGCCTGATGAGGCTAGAGCCAGGGATGGGGGTCTGCTTTGGCATGTGGAAAGGAGCCCCCTGCCTGCCTTTTGAACCACTTCAAAGGCACTCGCCCAGCCTTTCAAGACAGCCCACCCTGCTCAATCCCAGGTCTCACACGTGGCCTCTCAGGCAAAGCCCTGAGGCCCTCCTCATGCCCGGGGGCAGGGAGGGGTGATTCTGGGCTGTGGGATGGCAGCTCGGAGCAGGGTCTTACAGGCTCCAAATGAGCCTGTGCTGTTCCTGGAAAAGGGAAGGCCAGTCCTAGCCGTCTCAGGACAAACCTTTCTCAAGGCTGAGCAGAGAGGTGAGGTGACCACTCAAGACCCCTGGTGGCCAGTGGTCAGCACAAACCCAGCCTGGCACCCAGCAAGTGGTCGATAAGGAAGCAGTGAAAGAAAGAAAGAATGAATGAATGAATAGCAGTGGCCAGCAAGGATACAGGCACTGAGTCAGAATGCACCCCGGCTTCTCTTAGGCCGGCGCAATGGGAGAACCAACATCAGAACATCAGCACAAGGACGGTTAACCTAGGAGAGTTCTCCATCTAAAGCACGGATGAAGAAACTGAGGCTGAGGGAAGAGACATGGCCGCCTCGCTCAGCAATACAGAGCCCTGTCAAAGCACAGAGTTTGGGAGTCAGAACTGAAACCAGAATAACTAGTCTGAAGCTTCTGGTGAAATCTAAAACGCACGAACACTCAATATGAGAAAAAAAAAAAATGTTTGCAACGTAGTCCTTGAAATAAGAGGCTTAGTTGATGCAAAACGCCTCTCCCCTCTCTTCCTATTCCTCCTTCCCACCTCCGCTAGGAAATAAAGATTTGCAGGTAGCCCTGCAAAGCAGCTTTAGTATTTCTGGCATATACTCTGGTGCTATGTGACAAAAGATAATTGTGTGTGTGTGTCAGTTAGGATTAAGTTTGTGATAGAAAATCTAAAAGAACAGTGATTTAAGTAAGGTAGATATGTATTCCTCTCTCATATGCAAGTCTGGGTCAGTAGTACAAAGCTGGGATGATGCGTCAACATGTCTGACAGCCTTATTATATTATATTGTTGCTCTACTCGGCATAGCTTCCATTCTCAAGTTCACCTCAGAGTCCAAGATGGCTGCTTCAACTCCAGCCATTACATTCCAGCCAAGAGGAAAGAAAACAGAAAGCATGACCCTTCTCTTTAAGGACATCACCAAGCAAATTTTACACCCCACATATTTTACCGTCCAAACTTAATCACATAGCCACACCTAACTGCAAGGAAACTGGGAAGTGTTCAGCTAAAATTTATGCCCAACTAAAATTCAGGGGGCCAATCAACAGGCTCTGCTTCACCCCTGAACTCAAATACCCAAGATGGTGATAGATCTCAAAGAAATGGTCCCCAAACCCTAGACCCACATAAGTTTTCAGGGGCTTCATTTAAAACAGAGGGGACTTGGAAAAAAGTTGACATATGTCTATGCCAACTCCAACCATTAAAATGATTATAATATGATAAGGCCATCATAGATGATAGGTAGGCAACATACGTCCACAGCACGGCATGTAGAAATACGTACAGGAAATAACAGTGAAAAAAGAGGAACACAAATCAACATATACACACAGCTCAAAACTGTGCACCAAAGATCGAAATCAAGTTAAACATGCACTTGGACTGGTGCAGCCTCAAAAAGATGAAGTGTTTGATGCTTTAAATTTCACTATTTGTGTGTCTGTGTGTGAACTTTTTCAGGCATAAAATGAAATATTTTTTGAAAATCAACAGCACACACACACACACCATATACAGAGAGGTAGCCGCCCCCACCTGGTCTCACAGCCCAAATAAGTAAGAACAGCCTCTCACGTAACAGCCCTGTGAGGTAGGGATCACTGCTTTACTTGGCAGAGGAGGAAGAGGGAGGTGTCCTGGCAGGTGCAGGCCAGTGACTTGCCCAGGGTTGCCCCGCTCTAAGAGGGAGAGCAGACTGTGGTCTTCATCACTGTGGTAAAATCCGACTCTTCCACCTGCAGCCAAGTGGGCCCCAACTCCCTTTCTAGGCCCATTGCACAAAGAACACTTCTTCCCTGTCCCCAAACCAAGCTCTTTAGGGCTCCCGCATACAGCTTGTCCTTTCCCATTTTCCTGCTTCATGCTTTTCTCCTGTCTAAGATACCCTTCCCTGCGTAAGCCCGATTTCAGTTAAAATCCTACTCATCCTTCAAGCCCCAATCCAGATGCCACCTCTGCCAGGGAGTCCTTCCTGCTCACCCCAGCCTAGTGTAATAGAGCCCCGGCAATTTTTAATACAGTGCCCTGTACTTTCATTCTGTGCATATTTCTGTTATTTCCCCCAGTAGATAAACTGGAAACTCCTAGATGTACAACAAATGTTTGATAAATGGATGGGTAGATGAATGGATGGGTGTATGCATGGGAGAACAGATGGATGGATAAATGGACGGAGAGCTGGAGAACTGGATGTATGGATGGATAGGTGAGGATGGATGTGGAAGACATTCATTGGGAAAAGAATCCCTGAATACATTTTAGATGGATGCTCTGTCAAAATGTCAAGAACAGAAAGAACAAGCATAATAAATGCTGTCCTCAGGTGCCACTGGTAGAGAGTTAAGTCCTTGCTTGCTTGGAACCGCAATATCCCTAGAGAAATTTATAGTATCCATCTCTGACACTGACTGAGATTAAGGAGGCTGGGGCCATGGTGGTTGGGGAAACAGATCCCCAGTGCATTCCTTCTTGAGAGCTTTCCCCTTTAGCCAAAGATCGTCAAATTGTGAATTTCAGATGCAAAGGGCTTTATTTCTCTGGTCACTGGAGGTGGGTGAAGAGGCACATTTATTAACCCGGGGAACAACTCAGCCCTGGGAAAACCTGTGCAGGAGGGAATGCATCTCTGCTACCAATGGGGTCTCCTCTCCTTCTTGAGGGCTGTCCCTCTGCATCCCCTTTTCTCTTCTTTCTTTCTTGGGAAAACAGGTTCTTTCATCAGCCCTGACACCTCACATTGAATGGTAGTCAAGGAGCTGAGGTGGTGTCTAGCATTTGAAGTCCCATCTCTTAACTAGGGAATACAAAGTTGATATGCCAGAGTCGGTGATGAAATGGGGGCCACGTTAATGGGGCAAAGTGTCCCCTAAGAGAGCCCCTCAAGGCCAGCCCCTCACTACCCTGGCCTCCCTCTCCTGGAATCCTGGGCCCTACACCCAGCCCCCACCCCCCGGCTCCAGGTTGGCGGGTGGAGCCAGGTTCTCGGGGAGCTCTCACCCTGCCTGGTCCCAGGACGGAGGACGCAAGCGGCCCTGTCCTCGGGCTGGCGCCGTTGCCCCATAGGATGTGGCCTGAGCGTGTGCCGGTGCTGCTGCACCTATGGCAGCAGCAGGCCTTGACCACAACCGCTCCGTAGGCCAGCTTCTACAAGGGAACTGACATTTCATAGCAGTCTGGGTGGGTCTTTCAAACACGGACAGATTGGGGTAGGGGAATCCCCAGGAGCTACTGGCAAGATGGGGCAAGGGGCGTTGCCACCACTTTGGATGCCCCTGACCACCAGAGCTGTTCCAGCCACGGGGGACAGCCTCCTCGGGGGGGGGGGGGGGGAGACAGAGGCGGCGGCCATGTTGGCAGCTTCCAGATCCTTCTATCAGAGGCCTGAGGCTGACAGCCACATGGGAATGGAGTCAGTAAGGCCCTCCCCACTGCCCTGTGGACACCCCGGCTGAGGGAAGGGCTCCTCTGGACCTGCTCACTTCCTTTCTTCTCCTTCAAGGCCATATTGGCAGGAGGGAAAGGGCTGGTTTCACTGTGTGTGTGTGTGTGTGTGTGTGTGTGTGTGTGTGTGTGTGTGTGTGTGTAGCAGGTCGGGGGGAGGGGAGCGGGCACACTGTGTCCTCGGCCCACCTCCCCGCCGCGCAGGGACGGGCTGGCCCTGCCAGGGCAGCACTGGGTGTCCTTCAGCCGGGGGGCCTGCCCAACCCCTCCCTTGCTGGGCCTTCCCTCCGACCTCGCCCCTCTCAAACCTCGACAGGAGCAGCCTTCCCAGCCAGGAACCCGGCGACACCAGGCCTCCACCACCTCCTCTGCACCCCCACGGCTCCCGTGCCAACCGGCACCAGGGCAGGTGCCATTCATGGATCCAAGTCACACTCAGACAGGCCACTCCAAGGAACCTTCCCAACCTGCCGACCCGGCTGCGCACGCTACCAGGAAGCCAGGGGCCCTCCCCCAAAGTGGGCTCCCAAAAGACACGCGCTTTTTGCAACACCAGTTTTTCAAAAATCACCCCACAGCAGTGAAGACATTTTCTTCCAGGCACTTGATCAGGGTGATGATCCAGAAGTTTTCTTATGAAAGTATGTTCTAGACTGTCGTACCAGAGGAAAGAAGAGCTGTCTCGTCTCTGACTGGCACTCCAATATCGCTCCAAGACACCTGTTGGCCCGTAATTCAGGGAATCACTGAGTGTCAGGAGGAGCAGGGTCCTTAGAGATCACTGAGTTTATTTCTCAGATGGGAAAACTGAGGCCAAGGGAGAGTAAAGGACTTGCTCCCTAGAGTACAATCCCAAATCAGCAGAAGGCACAGGACCCTAGGATAAGCTCCAGCCCTACTGATGTTCTACAGCATGCACGGCCCCAAGCACCTTCCAAATCAGCAAAGGACGATATAACTAGGTGGACTCTCTGATTGCCAGGTGTGGCAGGGACGGGAGAGGGGCTGAAGGGGACACAAAATGGATAAATTCCACTGAAGCAGCTTGAGCAGTGTTTCTGACTTTCCTCTAGCAACTTTTTATTTTGCCCAAAGGACATTAAAACCTAACAAACACCATCAACGTGCCCAATCATTTCATAAAAGAAAGGAAGCTTAATACGGCAAAAAGACCTAACCTCAGAATAAGGAACAGTTCTGCCCAAGAAAAGATAGCTTGGCAACCTTGGCTGATACACACACACACACACACACACACACACACACACACAATACAAACAACAAAAAAAACACAACAACACCTTATTTTCCCAGTTTCTCAGTGGACCACAGACCTTCATTTGGGACCCACTGACCAGCCAGGGTTCCCCCAGATCCTGTACACCCAGGTGACTCCATTCTTTTGGTTGAGGACGCATGTCTATCCGTGACCCAGAGCTGCCTTCACCTTCTCCCAGCCTCTCTTCCACAGAAGTGAGGGACACAGACAGGGAGGATAAAATGAAGGGAGTGGGGTCCCTACTCAGTTCCCTGGGTGGCCAGCCCCCTCCTCGTTCCAGACTGGGGGAGGGGTGTGGTGGCCTCGGCCTCACCTCTTGCTGAAGAAGGGGACTTGGATTCCTCACATCCCTGATCTGGGCCCTCCTACCCCTGAGGTCTGGGCCGCCCTGCAAATAGTTCCAGAAGTTCAGGCGCTTCAGGACACAAAAGAGAAAGCTGCAAGGAGATTTTTAGAATCCTGTTCAGTATATCATCATCTTCAAGCATCTATTGAGTGACAACTGTGGGCAGGACAGAAAGATACGGAACGGTTCTGATCCCTTTTAATTGGAGGTTTATAATCTAAATTGGAAGACATAATATTTTAAAGGGGTTTTGGCTTCTCGAAAATCTCCAGCTGGCATGGATGGAAGGCTGCATGGAGGATGTGGCGGTGTCCCAAGAATAAGATGATTCCTGGCCCCTAGCTCACTTCTAAAGGGGACTCCCGGGACTTCCCTGGTGGTGCAGGGATTAAGAATCCGCCTGCCAATGCAGGGGACAAGGGTTCGATCCCTGGTCCGAGAAGATCCCACATGCCGCGGAGCAACTAAGCCCGTGCGCCACACCTACTGAGCCTGCACTCTAGAGCCCGCAAGCCACAACTACTGAGCCCATGCACCACAACTACTGAAGCCTGCACGCCTAGAGCCCGTGCTCAACAACAAGAGAAGCCACTGCAATGAGAAGCCCGTGCGCCGCAATGAAGAGTAGCCCCCGCTTGCCTCAACTAGAGAAAGCCCGCGCACAGCAATGAAGACCCAACGCAGCCAAAAATAAATAAAGAAAAAATAAAGAAAGAAAAAAAGAGGGCTGCCTTTATAAAAATAAATAAATAAAGGGGACTCTCTAATGGAAGGTAGATAGCAAGGGACAAACAGGAAGTTTGGGTCTTTTCTGGGTCCCCTCCCCCGTGTTGGGGCTCTTTCTGGGCATATAGGTGCCCGGAACTCCTAGAGTAACCTGGGATGAGGATGGGTCCCCATGGGCAGTCCCCTTCATACTCCTTGCCCCTTTCCATCAATTTCTCTCTGGCCAAAGCGTGCCTTTCTTGTTCCCTGGATCCCCACTATCTGATAACCAGGGGGTAGACTCCCTCCCCCCCGAGTCCCACTCTACACTGTCCCACCTCCAAGCCTTTGCTCAGGCACTTCCCTCCTCTGAACCTGCCCCTCCCACCCGCTTCATTGCTGCTCATTTGTCACTGCCTGGATGACATAACCTAGGGGATGACTCTCACTCAGGAGAGAATCTCGCCATGACAGATGGAATCTGTGAGGGGTCGGAAGGACGGAATTTGTGGTTGTCTGGCACCCGTTCTCCCCTTCCCTCTGCTCTGGCCCATGGCTGGGAGGCACCGCAGGCCAGCTCAGACTCCCGTCTATAAAAGGGAGCTCCTGGGAGGCCTGAGAGGGCAGCCAGGGCCCAGGGTGGGTGCCCCCTTCAAATATCACACCCATTCCTGGCTGGTTTCCGATTTGATTTCCTGATCTCCTAGATTAAAACGCAAGCGTCCTTGTATTTTAACACTTGCTGTTTCAGTAAAGACCACAGTATAGGCCTTTCTCACCTTCTGAGATGGCCCACACTGTCTGTGGAGTGTGTTTCTCACTTCTTACCTATCGCTTTGTCTCACTGAATCCTTTCTGCGATGAGACATCAAGAACCTGAGCTTCATTAAGTCCTGAAACCAGGTGTGCGATCTCAGTTGGAAGACTGGAGGTTTTGGCGGGGTTCTAGTCCCGGCATGGGGGTTCAAGTCCCAGTCTCAGGTGCACGGTTTCAGAATGACATATAAAACAAGACTATCACAGTATTTTGCTATATTCTCAAATTGTCTATAAAGAACATGTGTTGCTACGTGTATAATTTTTTTTTAAAGCAGTAAATGACAAAACCACCATGAAATATCACTTTGCACCTACGAGGCTACTAGTTAAAATAAAAAAGACAAGAGGACGGGCTTCCCTGGTGGCGCAGTGGTTAAGAATCCGCCTGCCAACGCAGGAGACACGGGTTTGAGCCCTGGTCTGGGAGGATCCCACATGCCGCGGAGCAACTAAGCCGGAGCGCCACAACTACCGAGCCTGCGCTCTAGAAGGCCACAACTACTGAGCCCACATGCCACAACTACGGAAGCCCGTGCGCCTAGAGCCCGTGCTCTGCAACAAGAGAAGCCACTGCTATGAGAAGCCCGCGCACCACAACAAAGAGTAGCCCCCGCTCAGAGCAACTAGAGAAAGCCTGCGTGCAGCAACAAAGACCCAACGCAGCCAAAAATAAAAATAAATAAATTTATTTAAAAAAAAAAAAAAAAAAGACCACAGTATAGGGACCGAGGCCCAGGATAAGGCCTGTCAAGTGGTAGGGGAGATGGGAAGGGGGCCATGGGCAAATGTGCTGAGACTCCCCTATCCCAAGCAGCCCCCGTGCCCCCATCCCCTGTACTCCTACTTGCTTCCCAGGGGTGCACTGGGGCTTCTCAGGGCCTGAACTGAAGGCTTAAGCTGGTGAGGTACCTTTTGCTTCCTGTGGGCCAGAGTCTCTTTTAGGGTCTGGAAGGGGGTCGGTATCCCAGCTGAGTACCAGCCAGAACCACCTGGGAGCATTAGCCCCTGACGGCAAAGAAACCCGGGTCAGTGAGCAGAGCGGTAGCTGGGACCCTGAATTCATCACTGGATCCTGTTCTGGGTGGGCCTTGCCCAGGAAGAGTCCCCATTTTAGAGCTGGGAGTGGCTGAGGGGCTCCTCAAGGGGACTGGCAGGCCCCCTGCATTATGTCAGGCATGAGGCAGAAAGCTAGGGCTCTCGCAAGCCCTGGGGCCTTGTGCAGGCAGCCCCAAGGCTCAGGACACCTGAGTCCTAGGCCCCGCTCCCCTGACCTTGGGTACGGCACTTCCTCTTTCTGGGTCTCCGTTTCCTTGTCATCATATCAGGGGATTGGATGAGGTCTGTAATGGCCACATTTTTTCCAAGAGTGGAATCCTTTTTCAAATAAAATCTTAAACAGACCCTCAACTGATCAAACATATGGAAGTGTGTGGGCTCTGAGCACACACAACCGCAGGACCCTGCCGTTCAGTTCGGCGTCTGGCCGCGGGGCAGTCACAGCTTCACCCACATCATCCCGACGCCTCTGTCTCCCACCTCACCTCCAATCAAGCCGCGCATCTTGTGGCTCCAGCTTCTCACGTCTCCACTGCCCGCTCCACCCGGGGCCCCAGCCCTCTCTCCCGGCCACCACATGCCCCACCCCTCCTTCTGTTCCTGTTTCCCCCTACAGCTTGTCCTCAATACAGTCCAAATCCAAACCAGGTCACCTCTCTGTGCAAACCCCACCCGTGGCCCCTGCTCACTCAGAGCACCCTCCAGAGCCTCTACCCACCGACTAGCCTTCTTCTGGCCTCTTCTCCCTCACTCCACTCCAGCCTCTCTGTGTCCGACACACAGACCACATCCCACACCCCCCAGGGGCTTGACTCACTCTCCCCACTTCCTTCAGGCCTCGGCTAAACACCGTCTTCTTGGAGTGGCCTTCCCTGACCACCTGCTACAGAACAGCCCCTAACCCTGACTTTCTGTCTTCTGGGAAAGTCACCTGCAAGCCGCCAGGGGCTTGGTTTGATGCTGGGCCCCCGCGTCCACCTAATGCAGATACTATTTGTTGAACGAACTTGTATGAATGGAGGGAGAAAAGTGTCTTCGTCCAGAATACTGGGCAGCCTGTCGGCATTTTCTTTCTCCCCAGACAGCGTTTTCAACAAGAAGTAGACAGAGAGCTTGCTTGCCAAGATCCTCATACGCCTATTCCAGGGGGCTAACTTCCAAGCGACCCCCACCTAGCCCCTGGGTGTGGGGTGGGAGGCGTTCCCCTAGCTATCTGGACATCCATTTTCTGCCAGCGAGGAGGTGGGGGCTTCGGGAGCCAGGTGGAAAGATGAGCTCTGATGAGGACTCAGGAGCCAGCCCTGAGTGGTCGGCAAGCTCTGTGGGTGGCCTCGGGGTGAGGGGTCATAGATTATTGGTCCTCATCATCTTTGGGCACTGCAACACAGGTAGGTGTGCAGCCCAGGGAACAGAGGATGCAGGGGTGCGCCTGAGAACCGCCTTCTAGTATTTGAGAGCCAAGAAGGATTGGGCTCCTCTGAACAGGGTTTCTAATGGTAGAAGAAGAAGGCAGACTTTCTTCAATATCTGCCTGTCAGAAAGGCTTCCACAGTGGTGGCAAGTTCTCCATCACTGGAGGTATGCAAGTGCCTTTCAGGAATGTTGTCAAAGGGATTCCTGTACTGGGTGCAAGGTTAAATGAGATACTATCTCATTTAACTCTTCCAACCCCAAAGGTCCTCTTAAATAAAGCGATGTTTTTAGCAACAAACCAATATTCATCTAATATTTATGATATGCCAGACACTGTTCTAAGCAGGCTTGTGTTGGTGTGTTAACCCTTAGCTGCCTGTGGACAGCTACTTAAATATTAACTCATCCAATCCTCATAACCAATCTTAAGAAGTAGGTGTTATTATTATCCCCATTTTACAGACCTGGCCAAGGACAGTTAAGCAGTCAGCAAACAGAGGGGTTACACTCAACAAACGATAATAGTTGTAATAATAATAACTATTGAACGTTTGCCCATGGGCCCATGGGCAAAACTTCTTATGCATTATTTTATTTAATCCTCAAAACAACTCTAAAGGCTGGTTACTATTACTTATCTTCATTTTCTAGATAAGTATTGAGGCATGGAGGGGTTAAGTAACTGGCCTAGTAATGAACAAAGAAAGGCAAGAGGAAGGGGGTAAGGAGAGGTCATCCTGGGGGAAATATGGGAAGTCAGAGAGATCAGGACTCTGGCCCCTCACCTCGCCTTTCTTCCTGGGAAACTCCTGCTAGCTCCACCCATCAGTACTGGGTGTGGTAGATACTTGCCCCTGGTGGGGGGGGCCCTCCCCAGCAGAATTTCCAGCTCCTCCAGCGGATGGCATTTGTCTTTCCACTTCCAGGGGAAAGCATCCAGGCAGGGCTTCCCAGCTGGGGCGGAAATGGGGGAGCGGGGACGAGGGAGACATTCAGATCTAGTTGCATCACAGGCCCCTCTGAGACACTCCCCCCACTAGCGTGGGGGCCAGTCACCTCCAGCTGCTCCCCAATTCGGGACTGCACAAGAACAGCTCACCCCTCCGTTTTACACAGCAGAGAACTGAGGCCCTGGGAGCCAAAGTCAGGAGCTAGGCCAGCGAGCAGCTGGCTGTCCATCACAGCAGTAGCCTGGGACTTTTAAACCAAAAAGCCAGGACTGGCTTCCCCGGGGGCACCCATCAACCTTAGCCCCCAGAAAGGTTCTAAGAGGCTTTCCCAGGAATCCGCCTTTGAACTGGAGCCTCCTCATCCCCCTGAAGCTTCCCGGGACGTTGGCTGGGCTGGGTGGCACGAGGGAACCTACTTCGGGAGCACAGCCCTGAGCAATGTCCACAAGTCCGAGGTTGTGAGCTGGGGGGTGAGGGACATGAAACTAACTAGACGCCGGAGACCCCTCTGGAAAGCTAGTTCCCAAACCGGTTCGGCTTCACGCATTCCAAGCTGTGCCTTCTCCCGGTGTGTGTGTGAAGCGGGGGATCCCGGAGGCCACACGCAGTTCGTGCACCCTGGACCCTCCCCAAGCCCCGGGTTTCTCAAAGGCCGGTCCGTAGGTCACTGTCCTTAGACCGCAAGAGGGGTGGGGGAGGGGATCCCGGTGGGTCCTCGGTGTAGGCGGGCTGGTCAGCTGTTAGGCCGCGGGCGTCCAAACTTACGGGGAGCCGGGACCGCCGCCCCTTGCCCTACCGAGCTCCAGCACCCGAGGACGCGCACGGGGCACAGGCGGATCGGCGGGTGCGGGAGGATGGCGGGGCCCGGACCGTGAGTGACTGCATCTAAAGTTCAGGCGGGACCTGAGCCCGGGGAGGGGCCGCGTCCACACAGCCCCTCCGCTTCGGCTCGGACTGGTAGAGGCGCCCCTCTGGCACCCACCAACCTAGTCGCCGAACGTGCCAGCTGGTTTTCCGGCGAGCGACATCTGGGCTTAAAAGTTTAGCCAAGTCTCGGAGTACGGCAGAGGTACCAGGGCCGCCCCCTTCCGCGAAGAACCGGGAGACCGGCCTTGGCCGTGGCCAGGGGTTCGGTCTCAGTCCGACAGCCCGAGGTCCCGCAGCCGGGGCTACTCCGGAGCTCCGAGCACCCTCGGGGGCGGGGAGGGGCAGTTGGGCGGGAGGGACGCGGGCCGAGCGGAGCCCTGGGGCACCGAGGGAGGAGGGGGCGCCGACCCCGGACTCACCCCGCGGGGTCCGCGCACTCGGGCGCCCCGGCCCGTCGGATCATGGTGCCAGCAGCTCCGGGACGGTGAACGCAGGGGCTCAGGCACCGGGCGGCGCGGGTCGCGGGGCCCCGGGCGCCCGCCTGCCCCTGGCGCTGCCCTGGGGAAGGGCCCGCGCGGGCACCGCCGCCAGCCCCGCGCGGAGTCGGGAAGCCACAGCCGCCGCGGCCGCCACGCTCTGGGGCGCTCGCTCCCTCTACTTCCTGTATCGGAGCGAGCGGGGCTTTCAGGAAGAGGCTGGCCTTGGTGGTCAAGAGGGTTTTTTTTGTCAAAAGCCTTTCGGCGGCAGCTCGCAGCCCGAAGCCCCCCTGGGGCACACGGAAACCCCGGCAGCCGCGCCCGCGGGGCCGGACCTGGCGGCGGGTGGTGTCGGGCCGGGGCGCCGGGCGCGGGCGCCCAGCCGTGGGGTGCTGCCTCCGCCGCTCCGGCGGCTCCCGGAGACCCGCGGGAAAAACTTAGAGAAAAGTTTCCAGCTTGGCGAAGAGTCGCGTGGGAAGGAAGGCGCTCCCGCTCCGGACTGGCAGGTGGGGAAGCCAAGAGCTTTACGCAGGGCACTCTCCCGCTTTACCTCCTGCCTGAAGGAGCCTCGAAATCGCCACTAGACAGCCTCAGACCAGTGGCAGGGCGCCTCCTCCACATCTCTGACAGGTGGCCATGCTGCCTTCTCTTGGATGCCTCCACTGACGATGAACTCATTACCTCACAAAGCAGTCTGTTCCTCCACCAAGCCTGGCGTCTAATTCACCTATCCTGGGTACCACACCTAGATGGGAGCAGAGGGAGAAAGTCAGTTAGTTTACACAAATACAAGTACAGCAACTCTGGTGGGACCAGGAGGCCTCTCCTCTAAATGCCTGGGCACTAAAAACTGCCTCCTGAGCCCGGGCTGCCCTCAGAACATTTCACAGTAGTGGTCAGCACTGCACCCTATAGGGTGACCTCAGTCTAATGCAGGGTTTCTCAGCTTTGGCACTATTGATATTTGGGGCCAGGTAATGCTTTATTGTTGGAGCTTGTAGGATATTTAGCAGCATCCATGGCCTCTGCCCACTCTGCCAGCAGCATCACCCTCTTCTTGTAACAACCAAAAATGTCTCCAGACATTGCCACATGTCCCTGGGGGCCAAAATCATCCCGGTTGAGACCCACTTATCTAACTCCTTCATTTTATAGATAAGAAAACTGAGACCTAAAGAGAGGAGGTGACTTGCCCCAGGCCACACAGCAAGTTGAGGTGCAGACAGGACTGACACCCAGGGCTCTGGTAGAAACATCCAGAGACCTCTTTGCCCTCCACACCCCTGCTTGTTTACCTGCACAAGTGATAGTAGAAATAGGGCAGTACTCCAGAGTGCCATTATTAGTCCTTTGCTGTTCCTAAAACAAGTCTGTAGGCTACTCCCAGGGCTCCCTGGGCCCCAGGGACGAGGTCCATCTAACTCTCACACCTAGAGTAGTCTTTCAGGTCCTTCTAGGCTGATCTGGACTGTGGGCAACCTCACTCTTCCATGGCCTCCACAAATAAAGTTTCCTTCAGCTCCCTGGGCCACCCCTGAGAAACTCAGGACAAGCTCCTCAAAGCCTGGGTTCCATGGAACCAGCCCCGAGGCTCTCACCACGTCCCCTCAGAGGCCTCCACAAGGCCCACTGTTCACCTGCTCTGTGAAGATAAAATTCCTCAGGGGGACACCTGATGGGACCCCCACCCTGACCCTGTTGCTAGTAACTGACCAAGGAAGAGGTTGCCAAGACTAAAATCTGAGAAGCCCCTTTCAGTTGTGGCCTCTGCCACCCTTGTCCTTAGATCACTTCCTGGGTTCCCTTTTCACTCCCAAGTCCTCACCCCCACCACTTCTCTCCCTGGAATGGATCTCAGGACTCCTACTGGGAAGTGAAAATCCACTGCTGTTTGGGCCTGCAAGCTCTTTCCTTTACCCTCACCTTTTTTGGTTAACAGTACCCCAGTACCTGGTTTCCATTTAAGGAGTCACCCCTCCTCTGTTGGGTTCAGATGGAGATAACAAGATTCCACCCCCATTTTAGAGGGAACATGTGATTCTAGTCTGTCCAATCAGAGCCTTGCACTTACCAGGCCCAGTGATTCGTTCATGGATGAGCACATAACCAAAGTTAGGCCAATAAGATCCCTCCCTGGGACTTTTTGTTGGCACTGTCAGGAAATGCCAGCAATCTTCCCCCACCCCCCCCACCCCAAACTGGCCTGATGCTGAGAGAGTGTAACCTTGGGGCAGCCCAACAGCCACCTGGGCCACCATGTGGTAAAATTGTGCTCAAGAAGACAGCCAAGATGGAGGAAAGCAATGCAGAGAGAGACTATGCCGTGTTGACATCCTTTGAGGCCTAGATTCTGAGATGCTTAAAGCCAGCTGCACCATTAGACATCTCAGGTATGAGAACCAATACAGTCCTTTTTATTTTCTTTTCCTTTTTTAAAAGCTCGAATGCAATCTGAGTCAGGTTTCTGCTAGTCATCACCCAAAGACTCCAGGCTGTCCCTGATTGCAGCCCCTCCCTCTGCCTTCCACTCCCTGCTGGGTCTGGAGGATGCCCAGTTGTGGCAGGACTGTAGGAATGCAGAGGTAAACACTTCAACTTATTGCCCCCAAATATAAGAGGCTGGCTTGCCTCTTCGGGGTCCTCATGGAGTGGCTCTCACCTCCACATGCTCCTCAGGCTTCCCCTCCCTCTGCACAAGTGAGGGCAAATAGACTCATTCTAGAGGAGGAGTGTGGGAATTTGCAGGGGAAGGTCATCTCCAGGAGGTCAATTCCAAGCCTTGCTAGAGTTTCTGGGGACTATTCGTGAAGGAAAACGTTTCACAGCACAGTCTTGTTTTTCAAAACCTGCCAAAACCTTGCCCTGGGCTGGATTACAGACTTTGAGGAAACAGGGCATATTCGTTCAACAGAAATTTTCCTACTATATAGAGTAGTTGTTGAGAGTAGGGGCCTGAGTCAAGCTGCCAGGGTTCAAATCCCAGCTCTGCCACTTAGTGGCTGTGTAACCTTAGGCAAACTTCACCTCTCTGTGCCTCATATTCCTCATCTGTGAGATGGGATAATAACAGTGCCTGCCTCATAGGGATTCTGTGAATTGTTGCACGAGCTAACGTGAGGGGCTTAGAACAGAGCCTGGCATGTAGTAAGTACTCAATAAGTAGTAACTATTATTTGTGCTATGACTAAGCACAAATGCATCAGTCAGCTCTCACAGGAAACAAATAGCACTTCTGATTAGGATTAATTGAGGAGGATTTAATAAAGATGTAGTGGGGAAGTACAAGGGACTGTGCCGTAACTCTCAGATCTGTCACCTTTCTCAGCCCAAAGATGAGGAGAGGCAGTGGTTACGAGACCCAGAAGCAGAGAGTCCTGTCCTGTAGAAAGACCACTAGGGGAGAGGCTCAAGCACCCTCGGTCCAGGGACGCAGGAAAAGAAATGGTCTGAATCTCCTCCCTCCCAGTAGTCCCCCAGTAGCCAAAGCCAGCTGGAAGCCAGAGGACTCGGAAGCCCGTGGGTCAGTCCCTATGGATGTGGAGTCCTTACAGGTCAGCCTCCTGGGATGTAGAAAAGAAGTGGAGTGGGGTGGAGTGGGGCAAGAGGGCAACGCTGCAGAATAAGACAAACTGAGCTCAAACCCTACTGGGCTTTGGCTGGGAATCTTGGGCCAATCAGCCAAGGCACCAGACATGTGAGTCAAGCCGTCTTGGATCCTCCAGACCAGCCCATCTGCTGACTAAATATCGTGGAGTGAGCTCTGTCAATGTCACGTGGAATAGGAGAATCACTGGACAAGCCCTGCCTGAATTCCTGACTGGGAAAATCGTGAAATCTAATAAAATGGTTGCTGTTTGGGATACCTTGTTTTGCAAAAATAGATACAGAGAACAGCTCTCTTTCTGGGGCTTTTTCTATCTTCTTCTGACCCCTCAAAAGCTCCCACCTCTCTATGCCCTGTGACTTTGGGGAAATATTTTAAAAGAGGTGGAGAAAAGCTTTATTATGGCAAAATTAATCAGTATCCTTTGCGTGAGCCAGGAACACAATATCTGCGCCCACTGGGTAGGGGCTGGGGTGACCTGAGAACCAGGCTCTGGAGAAAGTGGCGGCCTCTTCTCAGTTCTCCCCAGCAGACGCCCAGCAGGAACGAGGGCCTGTGCCTGCCTACAAGGCCTTACAATAAAAAACGAAAAGAGTGGGAATCTGGAATTATTATTTTTTTTTGGCTGCGCCGGGTCTTTGTTGCTGGGCTTTCTCTAGTTGCGGAGAGCGGGGGCTACTCTTCGTTGCGGTCCGCAGGCTTCTCGTTGCAGTGGTTTCTGTTGTCGCAGAGCACGGGCTCTAGGCGCACAGGCAGTAGTTGCGGCACACAGGCCCTAGAGCGCGCGGGCTTCAGCAGTTGTGGCGCACAGGCTCAGTTGCTCCATGGCATGTGGGATCTTCCTGGACCACGGATCAAACCAGTGTCCCCTGCATTGGCAGGCGGATTCTTAACCACTGCGCCACCAGGGAAGTCCCTGGGAATCTGGATTTTTTTACAGGACCCGTTTCAGATTTCTGAAACATCACACTGGCTAAAGAAGCATTTCTAAGCCCAGTTACCCTATGGATGCTGGCTTGGGATCTGACCGCACTCCGTACCTCCAGCCACTCTGGGACTCCATGTGGCAGGAAGGTGAATCTGACACAGGCATAGGTGTGCCTGGTGGAACCCACAGGTGCACAGGGATTCCCCAGGTTCTGGAAGGGATGGGACCCTGACAAATATGCTCTGGATCTCTCCCCTAAAACCGAGCAGAGTATCTTTAGCCCCAGTCTCTGGGATTCTACCTCAGCAGGTCTCTGTCTTTCTTCCCTCCTCTCTGCAGCCAGACCATCCCAATACCCCCTAGTTTCCAAGTCTCAGTCACCCCTTTATAGAGACCTACAGGCATCCTGTGGTCCCAATTCCAATTCTCTGGAGAGGTAACCTGATTGCCCCATCTTGGCTGTGAGGGGTAGGCAATCTCAGAGACAAAGGGTGCTCGTGAGCTGAGGACACACCCCAAAAAGCTTTTAAAGCAGCCCCCAATCTGGATTATTGGGACAGCTTCTTGTCTGGTGTCTCACTTCCCCTTGGCCAGCCCCACCCATCGCTACGGCAGAAACTGAAGGTTTCCAGTATCTGTCTCAGGGAACCTCTCTCCTGCCCAGTCACTGCATTGGTTCATCTGACTCCGAGGTTTGTCTCTGAAGCCTGTCTGCTCCCCACTGAAGTGCCCTCTTAACCTGCACTTGTTACATATTTCTAGACACTATAATGTTCTCATGCCTCTGTTATCCTTAGTGTGAGTGCCGGCTCCCTCGGAGCAAGGAATATACCCTCCTTTTAAATTTTTTCTCTCCCTTCACCAATATCCAGTGGAGGGCTCTGCAAACAGCAGGCACTTAATAATCTCTTGTTGGCTAAATAAAAATGACTTGTAACCAAGGAGAAAGGCTTCTCCATTTCTGAGTCCCTTGTCATCGTTTGGATTTTCCCTGCTTTGTGCTGTCAGAAGATGAGCTAAAATTAGGGTCAAGTATGTCCTTAATTCATACAAAGTTATGACACTAGTGAGTCTCTGGGAGGACATGGAAGGCCTGTCCTTGAGGAGCTTTCAAGCTAGTGGAGGAGACGCACCATAGGAGGATGCTCTTGGGTTTAAATGACAGAAAACCCTGACTCTAAGTGGGTTGAGTACAAAGGAAATGGACTGCCTCATGTAACTCAAAGCCTGGAGAAAAGGAAGTGCATCAGTTACCTACTGCTGTGTAACAAATTATCCCAAATTTAGCAGCTTCACACAACACATTCATTATCTCACAATCTCTGTGACTCGGGAGTCTTGGCACAATTTTGATGGTTGCCTCTGCTTCAGGGTCTCTCACGAGGCTGCAGTCAAGTTGTTGGCCAGGGCTGGTGTCTCGTCTGAAGGCTCAGCTAGGGAAGGAGCTGCTCCCAAACTCACATAGTTGTTGGTAGGATTCAGTTCCTTGAGGGGCCTCAGTTCCTTGCTGGATGTTAGCTGGAGGCCATCTTCAGTGCCTGGCCATGTGGAAATGGCCAGCACAGCCACTTGTTTTATCAAAGTGTGCAAGCTGAGAAGGCAATAGAGAGAGTCTGCCAGCAAGACAGAAGTCACAGCCCATACAACCTAATATAGAAGTGGAATCCCATCCAGTGGTTAAGACTTCACCTTCCAGGGCAGGGGGTGTGGGTTCAATCCCTGGTCGGGGAGCTAAGATCCCACATGCCTCTCGGCCAAAAAAACAAAAACATAAAACAGAAGCAATATTGTAACAAATTCAATACTTTTAAAATGTGACTCGGGAGTCTTGGCACAATTTTGATGGTTGCCTCTGCTTCAGGGTCTCTCACGAGGCTGCAGTCAAGTTGTTGGCCAGGGCTGGTGTCTCGTCTGAAGGCTCAGCTAGGGAAGGAGCTGCTCCCAAACTCACATAGTTGTTGGTAGGATTCAGTTCCTTGAGGGGCCTCAGTTCCTTGCTGGATGTTAGCTGGAGGCCATCTTCAGTGCCTGGCCATGTGGAAATGGCCAGCACAGCCACTTGTTTTATCAAAGTGTGCAAGCTGAGAAGGCAATAGAGAGAGTCTGCCAGCAAGACAGAAGTCACAGCCCATACAACCTAATATAGAAGTGGAATCCCATCCAGTGGTTAAGACTTCACCTTCCAGGGCAGGGGGTGTGGGTTCAATCCCTGGTCGGGGAGCTAAGATCCCACATGCCTCTCGGCCAAAAAAACAAAAACATAAAACAGAAGCAATATTGTAACAAATTCAATAAAGACTTTTAAAATGGTCCACATCAAAAAAACCTTTAAAAAATTGTGTCATATCTTTAGTCATTATGTTATGAAAAACACAAAAAATTGGGCAAATATTCTTCCAGTTTTCAAAAACTATTGTCTGATTCTGCAGAGAAGTCATTCACGTCATCAACGAATGAGTAAAATTCTGACTACATCTTTACTGTTTTGCTTTGGTTGTACCCATTTGTGTAAACAAAATTGTGTGATTTATAACATTCCTGTCATTCATCAGTTGCAACCACAGGTTGGTTAGAGATACAAGAGTTTGGCAAAAAGCTGTGAAAGCATTCTGTGAGAATCAATAGGCTCTGTAGAATTTATAGCAGAGTACTGCATATTTTATTATTTAAGAAAACAAGGCCATGAGTTACATGTATAATTCAAGTTGCTCCAACAATATGGTTCATAAAGATTCAGCGTGAGGGAATAATTTTTCAAGAAGATCATTTTCTTTCTTTGCTCCCTCCCCCACAGTGAAGGATAACCAGGGAGGCCTAAAGGAGGAGGCCACCCTTGGAGGGCCTTGAAGGATGCACACCAGCTGCAGGCAGGGGGAAGGCAGCTGGCTCAGGAAAGGCTCTCGCTTGCTTGGTCTGCATGTTCTTCCTCTTGGCAGCACGGGGAGTGAGGGAATGGAAAGAGGCTTTGAAACTGTCCTCTGAGAAACAAATCCACATTTTTGACAAGAGGCCAGATGATTGAACATTAACAGCTCATCATCTCTAAGTTAGCTCATCTACCAGAAGGCAAGCCAGGAGGTAGAAGCTCTTCTCTGGGAAGCAGAGCTCCTACTGTGTGCCAGGTCCTGCAACCCTACTGTGTACCAAGGTGGGGAAAGCGTTCCAAGGGCAAGGACACAAATGACATGATTTCTGCCCCACCTCCAGGAAATCCTCGTGTTCTGACAGGTAGTCTTTAACTACGTCTGATTCATCCATGTGTGTCCAGGTTGGGGGCTCAGGACAGTTGAATAAACGATCTAAACCTGTTTAGTAATACGGTGTGTTAGTTATCCATTGATGCTTAACAAACTACCCCCAGATTTAACAGCTTTGAACAATAATACTTTTTTTTTTTTAATTATACAGTTTCCATGAGTCAGGAATTCAGGAGCAGCTTAAGTGCTTGGATTTGACTCAGGATCTCTCATGAGGTTGCAGTCAAGATGAAATTAGGCAGCTACTTTGGGCTATAAGGCAGAAGCTATATGCTGAGGAACGAAGAGCCACAGTGGAGAAAGAGGCTGGCTCACCAGTGCCATGGAGTGTCCCAACAGCCTGGACTGAGCACCCTCGTCTTCTATATGAGAGAAGAATAAAATCCTACCCTGTTTAAGCCACTGGTCTTTGGAGGTTTTCTAGAGAAGGGTTTCAACAGGTAGAAATAAGGGAAGGGCATCCTAGGGGGAGGTGACAGCGCCATGGGTAGACGTCTGGAGGTAGGACCCTATGTAGCTCTCAAGATAGTGATGAGGGAAGAATGAGTTACTGCCTAAGAAAGCTTAAGTGCCCACCACTGAGGGGTGCTGTAATGGCTCAGGGTAGCTAACCCTCCTCGTTTGTCTTTTGCCTTGTGGGCAAGGACTGTACCTTACACTTCTCTGTATAGCGTCCTTGGCAAAAATGTTCTACCACAGCGTGGGAGTGAGGCCGTGATTTCTATTTCACTTCTCCCTTTGGGGTTATATCCGTCCTCTGAAAATCAAGTGTGGTGTCTTCAAGGCGTCTTCCTTGTGAGAAAACCCAGGGTGTTTCCTTTAGAATCATGGGGCGGCAACAAGCCCGTCAGTGTGAGAGGAAATCCGACCCAGCACTGGTCTTCTTGGCCACAGTCCCAGGCTGGGCTTCTGCTGCCATCCCAGGTGAGAGTCCACAGAGGGGTGTGCACCCTGCAGGAGGCTCCTGGGACCTCAGGTTAAGAACATTCCCCACCGTGGACCCCCTGCCTCCAGGAGCTGCTGGGCGGCGTGCTGGGTGCTGGGGGGACACGCACTCTGGCTGCTTTGGAACCACACAGCACAGTTCCCTTTCAGCTCGACTCTTGCCCTCTGTGTGACCTTGGGGAAGTTTCTTAGCCTCTCTGAGCCCAAGTTTCTTCTTCTGCAATATGGGTGGAGGCATACCTCACAGCTGCTTGTGAAGATTATATGGAAGGTGGCTAGCTGTGTGTTGAGTAGCAGGCTTGTGACAAATGTCAGTTTCCCTTTAGTGACTTAGATTTTTATTTTTCCTTTATTGCTTTTTATAAGTGCAGAACAGATGCCCAGCTCCGTGGGCTCTGCAGTGCCTTCCACCCTGTGCTCTGCCTCTGACAGGGGTGCCAATAGGTGTGTTTAAGGAAGTTTGGGTTCAATTCAGCTGCTATGAATTAACGCTGTCTCCTTGGACAAGATCATGCTGAGGACTAGAAAGGAAGGTGTCATCCACAGAAGCCTCAGGTGCTGGCACCACAGTGTGTGACCCTCACAGGGGTGTTGGCCTAGGGCAGGGCTAGCTACGTGACTTGTAGGACTTAGTGCAAAATGAAAATATGTGACCCCCTTGCTCGAAAAGTGTTACAGATTTCAAGACAGAGACAGCAGAACATCAAGCCAAGCACAAGACCCGCCTAAGCGTGGGCTCTGTAAATGCAAAGGTCACGTGTCCCTGAATCTGGTCCTGGCCTGGGGTGACCAACCATCTTAGTTTGCCCTGGCCTGAGGGGTTTCCCAGGACATGGGACTTTCAGTGCTGCACCTGGAAGGTTCCAGCTTGGTCACAGCACCTCTATCCCGCTCAGCCTCTCAGTGAGCCTCGCTGGTCCTGCGGGCCCCTCAGCCCCCGCCCCACCCAGCTCTGTGGCCCGGAGGCCCACGTCAGTGGTGGTTTGTGGGTCGGGAGCTCCACAGGAAGTGCTCTGGCTCCCGCACCCGGGAGTGCCCTCTCTGCGTGCCTGGCTGTGCTGCCCGCCCTGGACTCTGCTGCTCAGCCAGCTGGCTGTAAGCGCCATGCACCACGCCTCCTGCCAGAGGCCACAAGGCAGAATGTGGCAAGTGGTAAAGCAAAAAGATTTGTGACCCTTGTTAAGGGACAGGCAGGCTTTATTCAAGGAGGGCCATCGCTGTGGGTGTAGGGACCACTGCAGTGGGGTCTTGCAGCTGGGGAGAGAGATTGGGCTCCAATCTGAATACAACAAGGAAAAGTGGGCGTTTATGCCCAAGGAGCAGGGTGGGGATCAGTGGATAGAAAATTACTAAGGAGACGTCACGGGTGAGAGGGATTCTGACTAAACTGACCTAACGGGATTCCTACTGAAGGCAGGCAGTGTGATCAGACATCACCTGGCATCAGTGGAGGATGAGAAACCTGATCAGATACCGAGACTGATCAGTACGGAAGATGGGGGAATAACGCTGTGATGAACATAGGGGTGTATATATCTTTTTGAATTAGTGTTTTTGTGTTCTTTGGATAAATACCCAGAAGTAGGATAGTTGGATTATACGGTAGTTCTAGTCTTAATCTTTCAAGGAGCCTCCATAGCGACTGCGCCAATTTATATTCATACCAGTAGTGTATGAGTATTGTTATTTCTTGCCTTTGTGATAACAGCCATTCTAACAGGCGTGAGGTGATATCTCATCGTGGGTTTGATTGCATTTCTCTAATAGTGATGTTGAACAATTTTTTTCACGTGCCTGTTGGCTACCTGTATGTCTTCTTGGAAAAATGTCTATTCAGGTCCTCTGCCCTTTTAAAATTTGGGTTGTTTTTTGTTGTCGAGTTGCATGAGTTCTTTATATAGTTGAATATTGTTGAATACATGATTTGCAAATATCTTCTCCCATTTGGAAGGCTGTCTTTGCATTTTACTGATGGTTTCCTTTGCTGTGCAGAAGCTTTTTAGCTTGGCGTAGTCCTCTTTGCTTATTTTTACTTTTGTTTCCCTTGCCTGAGGAGACATATGTAGAATGCTACTGCTAAGATGGATGTCAAAGAGCACACTGCCCATTTCCTTCTAGGAGTTTTATGATTTCAGGTCTTACAGTCAAGTCTTTCATTCATTTTGAGTTGATTTTTGTGTATGGTAGAGATGGTGTTGACTGAAAAAAACGCACCACCTAAAAGCTGAGCGTTACGTTTTATTCAGGGACCTTACTGAGGACTCTAGCCTGAGAATCAGCCTCTCAGCTAGCTCTGAGGAACTGTTCCAAAGAGGTAAGAGAGGAGTCAGGATGTATAGGAGTTTTTGCTGAAAACAAAAACAAAAACCCATGCAGTAGAACATCAAAAGATTACTGCTAATCACACAAAAAAATCTCAAGTTAATGATTTTAGTGCTTTTCTACATATGGGAAGATGCAAGAGTCTGGGTTCATTGAAATTATTCCTTTGATGTGCATCTTAAGTATCTAGGGCCAGTATTCCTGTTTCTCTCCATCTTGAATTCCCCTTAGGGTGCACCATCAGGCTGGCTGTATTGATGCGGGCAACATTCGTCCTTTACTGAAATGGCAGGCAACATTTTTTTTTTGTCCACAAAGTATTTGAACATCTCTGTCATATTTTCTCCACGTTAATTGCCTCTTTATTTTTTTTTAATTTAAAAAAATTTATTTATTTATTTTTGGCTGAGTTGGGTCTTTGTTGCTGTGCGCGGCCTTTCTCTAGTTGCGGCGAGCAGGGGCTACTCTTCATTGCGGTGCGCGGGCTTCTCATTGCGGTGGCTTCTCTCGTTGCGGAGCACGGGCTCTAGGCACGCGGGCTTCAGTAGTTGTGGCGCACGGGCTTCGTTGCTCCACGGCACGTGGGATCTTCCCAGACCAGGGCTCAAATCCGTGTCCCCTGCACTGGCAGGTGGATTCTTAACCGCTGCGCCACCAAGGAAGCCCCATGAAATATTTGATGTGATTTGAACGTGTCCCCTTCTGCCTGGCTCACGTGTGGATATTCCCCATCCCTACTCCCGACTCCTCATCCATTAAGCCTCAGCTTGAGTCAACATCTCCCCTGACTGCCAGGATGATTGGGTGTCCCTTCTCTGTGCTCTTGCCGCCTGAGCTCCCGCCCTCCCAGAACTTGGGGGCTCCTTGAAGTGACTGGCAGTAGGCCTTCCACCTCTGCAACCAGCAGTTGATGCAGAGCAGGCCTTCAATACATGTTTACTGAATGACAAAATGCTTTGTACTCTTTCTAGCTGTAAGGGCTGGTCTAAAAGATGTAATCTAGACAAATGGGTGCCTTTCAATGGTGGAGGAGGCCACGGGTGAGTATATTTCAAATTGAGACTGTTCTAGAAAATTCAAAATGTATAATTGCCAAATAGTAATGGAAGCAAGCTTACAGACAAAAAAAAAAAAGATATTTAAAAACAAAACAGAAGCAGGTGATTCATTCTGGCCTAGAGGTCTAGGAAGGCTTTGAAAGAAGGGTGGGCCCTCCTCTGCAGGATAAAGGGTGGGGAAACCATTTCAAGCAGAGGTAACAGCAAAATCTCTGAGGATAGGCAGAGTCATGCAAGACAAAGAGAAAGATATCGTCATCATGGTTGTGGAGGGTCTGAGATGGCCCACTGAGGCAACTGGGAGTCGTTAACTGCTTCTGAGCATGAAAGGGACAAATCAGATTTCTGCATTAAAAGATCCCTCTGGCTGCTGAGTGGAGGGGGGACTGGGAAGGGAGGGAGAGTGGAGGCAGGGAGGCTAGCTCGGAGCCTCTGGCCTGGACCAGGCGAACACTGACAGTGGGGCCCTGATGGCTGGAGCAGAAAGGGAGTGAGAGGTTGCAAAAACGACTGCAAGGAAGAAAACGAGAAGACAGATGGTTGTCTGGCGCTAGGGGTAGGGGTGGTGGGAGGAGTTGACATTTTGCTGCTGACGACTGGTGAGATACTGGTACTGCAGAGCAGGAAGGCGATTGGGCATGGGAGGAAAGTTTGCTGTTTTTTTCCCCCAGCATTTTATTATGAAAATTTTCAAACACACAGGAAAAAAAAAAACCCTGTACAGTGAATATCCATATACCCACCATCTACATTTTACCACTAACACTACCAAACTTGCTTTATCACACATCTCCCCATTTCCCACCCAGCCATCTTATGTTTTCAATGCATTTCAAAGTAAGTTGCAAACATCACCCCTAAGCTCTTGAGCCTGTATATCATTGCCTGGAGTTCAATATTTAAGATTCTCTTCCCCCATATTGATAATCTCAGCATTTTTATCAGTTATTCTCCTTTCCTCCATCTACCTGTTGATGGAGGAAAGGAGAATAACTGCTGTGAACATTTGCCCACTTTAAAAAATTGGAATATCGCTATAGCAAGTGTGGGCGACAGACGCCCAGGAGAAGGGCTGCTTCTCCTACCACTGTACCATCAGACTGCCTGCACCAGGACCATGTTGAACTTGGAATTGCCTGGAGCAAGTTTTAGAAAACATCAAAAACAAGCTGATAGAGCCTGAGTTGTGAAATCAACTAGGAGATGAGCTCCCAGGGGAGGACAGATTCAGCCCACCACCCCTTCCCTTGTCTGGTCTGGGCAGCCCCAGGCAATAGGAGGAGGCATGGCTGTTAAGGCTGGCTCTCACGGTGAGTGGATGAAAGACCCTGCACACAGCAGGTATGCTTTTGGAACCTCACCTTCCCCATCTGTGAAATGGGGACATTTTCTGTTTCTGTCCTGTGTTCCATTGGTTCATCAAGCCATGCAGCACCAGATGGATTGAGGGACAATGAGATAGTGAGAACAAAGAACATGAGGCTGCAGGACCCACAAGGCTAATTGAGCTGGAAAGTCAAAGTCCTTCATACATTGTAGATTGACTTTTAAACAGGAAAGAGTTAAAAGCATCTAAACTTTCATGTAAAGTACAACTTCTTATCTAAAGTAGAACCTGTGGGAAAGATTTTTTAAAAATATTTTCTTTGTGGACAGGTGTTTTTATAAGTACAACAAAAAGTTACTAGAAAAATGCAATGAAAAAAACATGTTCAGACATAAAATTAGTCATCATAGTGCCATAAATGTTTATACTCTCTCTCAGTTTCTATACTTGTCTTGTGGCAGATGGAGAACAGTCTGTGAGGCTGCACAGGTGCCCAGATCACACTCTGAGTGGGACTGATCCATCTTCTCAGTATTCAAAGTGGACCAGCTGCATTGGCAAACCTGGGAACTTGCTAGAAACGTAGCATCTTTGGCCCCATCCCATTCTGCTAAACCAGAATATGCTTTTTTTTTTTTTTTTTTTTTTTTTTTGTGGTACGCAGGCCTCTCACTGTTGTGGCCTCTCCCGTTGTGGAGCACAGGCTCCGGACGTGCAGGCTTAGCGGCCATGGCTCACGGGCCCAGCCGCTCCGCGGCATGTGGGATCTTCCCGGACCAGGGTACGAACCCGTGTCCCCTGCATCAGCAGGCAGACCCTCAACCACTGTGCCACCAGGGAAGCCCCAGAATCTGCTTTTTAACAAGATGCCCAGGTGATTTATGTGTATGTTAAAGTTTATGGTGGCACTGAGGCAGCTGGGACGCAGGAAACGTTTAGAATGAAGGAATTAACCAGTACCTCTCCCCCTCATCTCAGTTTCTCACAACACAAGAGCCGATGGCATAACCTTATTATTATTTTTTTTTAGCAAGTAAAGATGTGTGAAGTTATATATTTTATTAATTCCAACTGGAAATAAGAAACATTGCATTCAAGTGCGCTAGGATAAATACTGAATTATATTTCTACCCTCTGCATAGGAAATGGTAACACAAAATCATTGTCAAATGAAAGAATGATGGAAAAAACATACAGCCGGAAAATGTAGAAAAAACATTATAAAGGAGTGTTAACACAGTTAACAAAAATGCTATGGTATTTTTACTGGCTTTAGCGACATTTGTGAGACTTTTCAGCTTTGAAAAATTTGTAATTTATTGTGGTTCCTTTTCTCATTCTAAAAAACATTCACATTCACACTCAGTTTTGCATTCATAGTTTTGAGGACCCAGTTCCCAAATTCTTTGTTTCAGGCTTTATAAACCTGAATACGCCCCTGCATATTTTACTGTATTTAATATGTATTCCCTGCTGTGGTCAGTGAGATCGAATTTCCTCTGTTAATTAGCCATTTATACTTCTTCTTTAGGGAATTACCTTTTTTTTTTCCTTTATAATTTTTCTTTTGAAGGGTTTTTGCCATTTTCTTATTAGTTTGCAAGAGTTCTTTGCCTTAGGATACCAACTTCTTGTCTGTTAGGTATAGCAGAACCTTATTCTTGATGAGCAGGACAAGATTCATAATTTGCAGGGCCCAGGGCAAAAATGAAAATGTGGGCTACAAGGATATACTGTACAACGCAGGGAATATAGCCAATATTTTATAATAACTGTACATGGAGTATAACCTTTAAAAATTGTGAATTACTATATTGTACACCTGTAACTTATATACTATTGTACAGCAACTAGACTTCAGTTAAAAAAAAAGGAACTGTGGGGCCCCTTTTTAAAAAAAATGAAAGATTTCAAGATGGTGATAACTGAACCTGGGGTCTTTCTGAGTGTGAGGCCCTCTGTGACTGCCCTCATGGGTCCCCTGTCCATAAAGCTGGCCTTGCTGGTGAGGCAAGAGAAGGCTGGGTCATTCTGGATTCATTCGTGCTTAGCCAAGGTAAGTTATGAGTTTTCTGCTTTGTTTTATTCATTACCAATCATTATAATTAAAAAGCGCCAACCCTCATCCTTTTTGAAGTTTATTTTTTTCTCAATATGCAAATAGAAATGGTTTCAATAAATGGTTGTTATTCCAGTGTAAAGAATTCTTTCCAAAACTACAAACATGTATGTGTCTATTAAAACATG